>NC_032000.1:28202558-28273081 GCF_001879085.1 Nicotiana attenuata | reverse complement strand
AGAGAGAGGATCGCCCTATCGGGAATGCGTAGCTCCAGTTTTTTTTGGTTTAGCATCTGGCCCACATAGAGCATTTCAGCGGTGCTAGTCCTTCTCCTGGGGCTGAACCATGTTTGGTTTCATAAAGCATTTCTCTCATAGCTCCACATATGTCTTCATTTTTCCTCAACTGTGAACAACTCGTCAATCCTTCTCTTTGCAATACTTGGTTCCTTGACAAAAGTATCGTAGAGATATGGAAATCTTGGCAGAAACCCATCCTTCTTTCTTTTCTTTCTTCAGCCCTTTCTCATCATCTGGGGTAGGTGGAAGCCTATCCGAAGAATTTTTTGCGGGTAGACTTAACTGGCTCAGATATTCCTTGTAAGCGCTTTTCCCAACCCCTTCCTGCCTGAAACATGTCTAATCATTTTCTGGCCACCATGATTGAAGCGTTAGATCAGGAAAAGGGCTTGAGGACAAGGATTTTCCTTCCTCGTGCTGAATCTGCTACCACATTCAAGGCTTGGGTAAACAATATGCTCACTTCCTTCCCTTCCTCCAAACATGGGATAGATGGATCACGAATAGATAGATTGCTCGTCTTCTCGTGGACCACGATTTCTGACCTTCATACTCGAATTTTTACCATTTGGTGGAGAGTAGAGGGCAACAGCTCCTGCAGATGGATCAGGCTCCCCAAAGGAAGTTGTAAGATGTATCCATGTCCAACACCTGGAAGGTAACTCGAAGTCTACCGGTCCTATGGTCAATATCAATGTCGATTTCACCGATGGTATCCTCTTAATACCATAAAAAGCCTCTTACGCAAACATTATTCGGGCGAATCTTTTCTGTCCGATCTCCATCCTTCTGCAATGTGGAGAGTGGGCAGATGTCAAACCCCGATCCTCCTCACCATGACTCGTTTGACATAGTAACCCCTCACACTTGACGGTCAAGATGCAAGGCTTTGTTGTGGGCCCGCCTTCAGGAAGGCAAGTCATTCTTACTAAAAGAGAGTTGGTTGATGGCAAAAAAACCTTCCGTCATCCTTTCGGAGCTGCTCGACCTGAAGTTTTCCGTTTGGCACGTATGCTCATTCAAAGTTTTCATCAAAGATCTTTCTTTGATGTTTCGGCGGATTTTGCACTAATGAGGCAGGACACCTGTTCAGGGTACTTTCTTAATTGATCCACTGTCTCATAATCGGGCATCTTCATTTTCTGGAAGAAGGCCTTCTTGCTTCTTCAGCACTCATGGCTCTTGAACGAAAACGCTTTCGAGCGGCTTATTTCACTTCTTGTACATTCGAGTATTTCCTCAACAAAGTTCTTCCCTGGAGTTTTCACCCGAAATTTCTTTGCCTTTGTAATGTGACCACTGTTTTGCTATAGTTCCATGGTAGCTCAGAGGGGTCTGTCAATTGGCTTTCTGTGGTAACGCGGTTCAATAACCACTGGCTCACTCAGCCGAGGCGGTTAATTGTCCCCCGTACAACAATAGGCTCCTTTTGGTACATATATTGGGCTTCCCTTTTACCTCAGCTCTCCTCGGAATAGTGAAACCAACGTGGTTTTTCTTGGCGTCCTCGGGAAATAGAGAATTCCATCTTATGAGAGTTCATTTCTATTTTTTGTTCAGGTTTCTTTTCAAGTTCAGTTTACAGCTTTGTTCTCTCTCCCTTTTCCTTGCTTCGGGGTAAAACTGGCTTCTTTTCTGCATCGGCAAAGCACTATGGCTTTCAAAAGCTGGATCAACTCCCTGTCTTCACAAATCATACCGATTACCGGCCCATGGTTTGAGCGGGCATGGGTTATTAGTCACATTCGGGGGTTCTTCATCCTCAACATATTTTCCTTGTTCATCAAATCTTCCAAGCCTTCTTCAGTGTCCCAGCAGTTATCAAGTACTATGCCTTTTCGCTCTGAATGGTAAGCACAATGGACCCCTCGTTTGATAAGATTGAAGACTCGGGTTTTTTGCCTGTTTGGGAATAGGCTGCAAGGGCAAATTCATCTGAACGAGTTTCGGGAACAAACTGGAAATAAGGTTCACCGGGTGTAAAATTTGGTGCTCTTGGGCGGTTTCGTCGGGGACGAAAGTATTCTGCGGTAGTTCGGGGATTATATTGGTTTCTGGTAAGGCGAGGATTGATTTCTTTGGAATGGAGGTGGATTTCGGTTTAGCTTGTGGTTGCGGTGGCCGAAAGGTTGTGCATTCATGACCGCATAAGGTGCAGGAGCATAGGCCATACCAGTATGAGGGTAATAGTGTTGAGGTTCTTTCAGAGAAAACACCGGTTAGGAGCCCGATCTTCTTCCCTCCGAGGCCGCATCACTGTTTCTTCTTTCTTTTCTTCCTTTGCCATTCTCCCAGACCCGCCTTGGATGGCTTGGGAGGTGGCCCTTATGGCTGACTGGCTCAAAGATTCTACCGTCGTTTTTAACACCATTCTCTACGCATTTCTCCCCGATTTATTGCCTCGGCGCAAAGGTTACCATGGCGGACAATCATATTCTGAACTATGTCTTGCTTCTGGGTTGGGGAAAACAGTGACCATCTCTACTCATCCATTGGAGGTTTAACTCTCGAGCTTGTTCGCGCCACTTAATTGCATATTCACCGGAGAATTTCTGAAGGCTTCTTCTTAAGATTTGCCAAAGAGTTCCTGTCGGCGCGATTGGTCTATGTGTAACTGAAATTGTCGAACAAAGTTCTCGGGCCAGATCATCCAAATATGCCAACGCGAGGCTTTGGGAATCCATGTTACCATTCTGAAGCGATACGACCAAGCTTTCTCCCCAAAATAATGCCCATAAACAGCTCTTCTTTGCCACCGCCCCCGTAACTGATTGCAATACTTCTTTAGGTGAGCCAATGGGGTCCACCGTGTCCGTCATAATTATCCTCAAATTTTGGTGTTTTGACCCTGAAGGCAAGTGTACATGAGGAACATACATAGATCCGTGTATGAACAACATCTTTTGCCCGTCAATTATCCTTGCATGTTTTTCAAGCTCTGCTCGAGGCTTCTCATTCTCTTTGCCATTTCAAATCCTGCCTTCTGTGTCTTTGGGAGTTTTGTCTGCCACCTGGTGTAGCTCGCCATGGGGGTGGCTGAGAGTAATTATATATGGGATATTGAGCGGGGAATCTGATGGGAAGACAGGGTTTTTGGATGTGAATGATGAGGGATCAAAGGAGGCTTGGAGCGAAGGTTGTGTTGTAGCAGGACATGGTGGAAGCGTGAAGATGTTAGGAATGCTTCCGTTGGGAACACCTGGGGCGAACCTCAGAAGGCCTTCCCAACGAAATTGAGCGGTCATGGTTAGGGTTGCCAAAAGGGGTAGGAGGGTGACTGATAGGGACGTGGTAGCACCTCCAGCTATAGGGAATAACTCTTGGGATACCAGGAATATTGCTTGGGGGTTCCTTTCTTGTTCCAGCATCCACAATTTCCATCAGTCGCAGGCGCAAAGATCCGATTTTCCTTCAGCTGTAAAAGATTCAGAGGCCGGGACCCCCGAGATGTGGACTATTTCAGAGATGGGGACTGCGGGCAAAGTCAATTTCTGTAGACATTTCCACACTTCCTTTCGATCTGGTAAAAGTATTGATGCGTGCCAGCTTACCACAACCAACCACCGTTTCCTAAAGCTAGGTGGGAATCAGCAACGCACGGTTAGTTTTTGAGACAAGTAACAGATAGGTAATCGCACAGGGGGTGATGCACCTATACAGTTTAAACGGTGTTACATGTTTGCAACTGGTTGATGCGTCATCCCGGCTTTTTCTTTTTATTTTCTCTTTCTTTTGGATTTCCTCTCTTGTTTTTCTTGTCTTTCTTTCTCTTTCTTATTTTTTTCTCTGAGTCATTTTCTTTTTCCCCTTTTTTTCATTTTGCTTTTTTTCCTGTTCTTCTGCCATGGTTCTCTTGATTCCTTATTTTCTTTTTTTTGCGTTTCTTTTCCTCTCTTGTTTTTTTCTTCCATATTTTAGGGTTAGTCGATCATATGGAGATTGCTACTATCATGACCGCATGAATTCAGACCAAGCGTAGTCTTGCACATAAATGCAAACCTAGATTGCAAGAAATAAAGAAAAACATTTTGTTTTGGGAATTTTCAAATTTTTATTAATAAAAAAAAACATTACAGAAGCTACTAGACTATTTGCTTTTCTTTCTTGAAATAGAAACGTTACATAAACCAGAACACGAAAAACTATAGACTCAAGAAGTACAATCAAAGCTTCAAATCCATGGGGCCCGTGGGGCAATCACTCGGCAAATCCGCCTGCGGGCCTGGCGTGCAAGACCTTTTGGCAACTGATCTAGATCGTTCATAACCTGGGCGAACAAATATCATCACAGAGGCCAAGAACGTGTATGACATCCGTTCACGTCGGCCTGGGCACTTCATGACAATGTAGTTGGCAAATGTTCTGATCTTTCCCTGATTTGACCTTTCTCTGGAGTAGCCGCTTATCTGTTGAGTGCGAGCCACTCTAGTACCTGAGAATCCTGGAAGTGAAGATGCTTGTAACAATTTTTTACTCCTTCTCCATATCCGGCGATTAAATTCATTACATTTCCCTCTCAGCCGTAGGCTCTTTTCCCGACGGGCTGCTTTTTTTCTCAAGAATGTTCATTTCCTTTTCATGTTAGCGATGGTTTTTCCCATCATAGTTTTTCTCATTGCTGTAATCAAAACTGGGCCTTTCCCGTCTTCTTTGCCATTGAGCCGAAGTTTTTGCCATGCTTCCCTCGATTTTTCCAATTCTTCTTGACAGTCCAGGACTTGTTTCTTTAACCTCTTAATCACATCTCATCGTCGATAGACTTCTTTCTTCTCGATTCCTTGCATCTAATTTTAATTGTTGAATTTGGGCCTTGAGAGCTTCATTCTCCGGGCCAATTGCTTTTTATCACCCTCATCAGCTGCGGCTTGCAAGCTGTTTTTTTCGAACCTAAAGAAAGCTCCTGAACCTGTTTTTCCAATGCTTCCAAATTCGAGCTTGCAACTTCCTTTTCTTTAAGCAACAATTCCACTGTACCTGCGCCTCGCTTGTTAATTGCTTGCACATGTGGCCTTTTGGCGGGTCTCTCGGGATTTGAAACCTTTACCGACCAAACCAAGTATTTGGGATCTACCTCACCTCTGGCCCGGTCTGTACTATAGTTTTGGGCTCAAGGTATGACTCATTCCATATCTTTCGGATTCGGCCTTCAGGGAATGCAGCTCTTGGGCACATCAATGACTTGCCCCAGTCTTCATCGTTGTGCACCGTCCTAGAATCATTCCAAATTGTCGCAAAACGCGGTCAGAGCATAAGCTGAATGCTTCGAATACCCATCAAAAGAATATAAGGGACCTCTGCTCGATCGTAATATTAAGCTTCAGTAGGAGGAAGCCATCCATCAAGCCCATTCCACTTTATCTGCAGTGAGGGATCTTAAAAACATGACGACCAGGCCCAGTACCCTTCGGGAACTCAATACTGTAACTCGGGTCTCCGAACTCTGCAATACAACTCAACCCGGTTTTAAGCCGTAGTTCATATATCCCCGTGCGGTGGACAAAGATGTTCCTGTATCCACAGCGCAAGAGCAATTGCAACCTTGAAAGAATTTCTCCCTGTCTCGATTTGGTCAGAGCTTGTATATTTTCTACAATCAAAGGAGCCATGTGCTAGTAGGTTTCTTCATGGCAACATCTAGCATCCCTACTAGGCGATACAGGTATATGTGACCCTCTTTTCTAGGAAAATTACCACTCCCAAAAGGCCACCATGAAGGCTAATCCCCGCGGGCTTCACCATTTTATCTTTTGTTGCAGCATTTGTGTTTAGTCCTGTATTGTGTTATCAAAACTTTAGGGTACCATATCCGCGTGGATATAGAAAAATGTAGTGTACACACCCTTCCGGCAGATGGGGGGTCTTGAATATCCCGACTGATTGCTTCAAGAGATCTTAAAAACCCGTGTGAAGAGTTAACCGGCCGTGGAGCCAAGGGTATCTTAACCACGGAGGTCCCGTTGAGACCACTGCGTATCGCTGATCTTTCTAATGTAGGTGTGAGCTTCAAAATCCTGAAAACCGAAATACATTACGGGTGGGTCCAAAAATGGTTCAGTGCCTCATGAACATCCGTCCTTGGCTGATTTTTCAATAATTACAAGACCGCCAAGGCTTTTAACCACAGTATCCCCTGCTTCCTTTTTCCAAGTCATGCCACCACAATACTGGAGTTTCAAAGGGATCTCGCTCAGGACTGAGAAGGTTTCGATGTTACTTGAAATTTCATCTGCACATTTTATTTAGGGGAATTTAAATGATTTATTTTGGAAAACGGCTATTTGGTGCAAAAATTCTTTATTAGAGAACAAGGACCTTGGATTTGCAAATACGGTTCCTTTTCAGCGCACTTTCTGGAGGGAAGATTTTAAGGCTGCTCCCGCCAAACCATTTGAAATACTCAGCGGTGGCTATTCTGTGCAAAAAATGCCTTCCGGCGTCCTTTTGGGGACATTTCGGTTATTTTAAAACAAGAATGGCATCACCAATTTATTTGACAAAAATTAAAATTTTGGTATTTTTGCGTATTTTTGCAAAAAGGGATGGTTGGACCCGATGAGGGTTGCTTACGTATCTCACATCCGGTGAGAATCAAACCGGCGTTAGTTCGTCAGATTTGCCCAAAATCAAAACTATTTTGCACCACAATTCCTTTTCTAATATTTTTTATTTATTTTTATTATTATTTATTATAATTTTTTTTAAATATTTTTTTTTCATTTTTCAAAATCCGGCAACATTTGGTAACTAATTTAGGCATTTGGTTCTCACAACAAATGTCACCCTCACTTAGTCTTGAACACTGCTTACTTCATAATTCACTCATTAGACAAGCCGGTCAACATGCAAAGCCCGAGCAAATAAATGCCGCAAGTAGCACGTAAATGCATCAGGGATGGTCAAATTCATTTCAGTCACCTGTCCTAGACGGACCCAACCCTGTGTTTGAGTCCAAGTCAATGCACATTGATGAAACAAGCGTCCTTAACTAGGGATCCGGCAGAAGTTTTGTTTTTTCTAGGTAACCCTAGGTTTATTGGTTCTAGACCTGGTTACCCCGAGCGGACAACCTCGAGCCGAGGGGAGGCAGCGTACGGGGATTACAGAAGCTCCGCCGGCTTTTGCAACTTAATCCAAACCTCGTTCTAAATATTGGAAAGGACTTCTAAAACGAAGAGAAGCTACACGAAGTGCGCACACCTTCTCCATGATGTAGAAGACTCAGAGGAGGAAGGGATTCGCGACAGTTTAATATATACAATTTCAACAATATCAAGCGGTAAAACATTTAAGCACATATAGCTGGAACATTGTAGAAAAATCCAATTGTAAATGCCAAATATAACAATTATAGCTAAGCTCGAATTTTTAACCCTGAACCGAAATTCTTGGTTCGTGTCCCCAGCAGAGTCGCCAGAGCTGTCACACCTCCTTTTTTACACACACCCCGAAGATAAATTGTATAAGGGAGTTTTTCCATTTAAAGTGACTTATTCGAAAATGGATTTTTATTTATTTCTTAGAGTCGCCACTTGGGATAGGAATTGGCTTTCTTGGTGTCCCAAGTCACTCGTTTAATTTAAAATCCCAAATCGAAGGAAAATTCGAACTTACCAATTGGAGCCTGCGGAACCAGAAATTCTGAATAAGGAATTCTGTGCCCGAGGGAAGGTGTTAGGCACCCCCAGATCCCGTAGGTTCTAGCACGGTCGCTTAAATTATTATAAATGGCTTAAATCTGTTTTATACATATTCAAAAACCTATAGTGCAATTTTATAAATTATTTACCGCTTTTATTTACTTTTTTCAACGGAAGTGAAACGCCGTTAAGAGCGTGTTTTTTTTTGGGAATCCGTCGCATGAAATGCCCCGGATCCTCAAACGCCTCTTATTTTCACACGTTTTGGTTAAGATTTGGAGTTTGGCATGAAAATGGCACTACCGAATTTAGGAAAATAATATCTAATAAAAGCCGCGCCTAAAGTTAATTAGCGTCTTATTAACTTCGGTGGAAGCCATGAAAATTCGCTAAATGGGCATGTCCCGATTCCTAAGATTTTTATAAAGCATTTAATGAGGGCCCCGTGATTATATTGTTTAGGTGCGGCGAGGCTCGTCTCAATATTTTGGTTGAGACCATCTAAAAGAAATATGATTTTTGTATTACAGCATTGTCTCTAAAAAGGCCTAATAATTCGGCATTTTTTGAACTCGGCCTCAAAACTCAAGTCCGAATCCAAACAAAAGGGAAACCTCTTTATTTGAACCCGCCACCTCTAATTTGGAAAACCCAAAATCATATTTGTGAGTTTAATTTCCATGTTTCTAATGTAGTTTTTAAAGACTTTAGACTTAACAATTTGGGCTTTGCACATCAGCCCCAACATGCAGCTTTTGGTTTTTTAATGCTATTCACTTCAGAGTTTTGGGCCACGATTGGCAAGTCAGTTTTGGGCCTCTAATTATCAATTGAAAGCCATATTAAACTTTAACTAACAAGGCTTCGAAGTTTTCTGTCGGATCTACTGTTGAGTTTCAGCCCAAAGATGAAGAGCCAGATTAGAAGCCAATTCCAGATTAGGATTGTGTAATACTGATTCTGAATCAAAATTAACTGTTTACACATCAAACGATTAATGTCGACCTGTTCTACTAAAATCTACTTTGTTTAATTTAACATTCAAACTAGTTCAAGCATGGAATTTAATGGCAAAACTAGTCATGTTCAAGTTAACGGCTCATATTGGCATCTGCTTTTTGAATTACAACAAGGGGATTTAAGGCGTCAAACTTAACTAAACTGAACTTGTTATGTCTAGATACAATACTTATATAATCATGAAAGGAAATCAAATTAGTTTTAGTAGTCCAGTATGAGTCAAACAGTCCAATTTTAATTACAAACCATAATCTACTGAATTTATGAAAAAATTACATGAAGCAACAGATACAAAATCAATACAGATCAGGTGTGCACTTCATTTCAATTTCTGCAAATTGGAATTTACACGATTGTACCTTTGGGAATTAAGACAAAGTGAAACAGAAGACAAAATCATGCAGCAGCAGAAGACACAATCAGGCAGTGTTAACAGCAAGCAAAATAAACCACGGGCTGGTCAGGGATGCACAGACGATGGTCATACACTACCCACAGAAGAGTATCCCAGAATTTAACAGCAAACAGAGCAAACCAATCAACCATTTGACCTCTAGCTTATTCAAAATAGCACTAGAACTCAAAACTAAATTTCCACACAAAGCAATGTAACAGTTTACTGGATTTTGTAATGTTTTTTAAAAAGAAGTTTTCGACTTTGAAAATTTAGAACTTCAGAATCGAGTTTGGGAAAACTAAAGGCTGGCAAGTTCTGGGAAGGTTTTTTCAGAGATCTCTCCAAAATTTCAGGGAATTTTCAAAGGTCCAAAAACTTCCTAAACAAGGCAAATGTGTGTGCCTTTTATAAGGCAAAAATCTAAAGCTTTTTTCAGATTTTTTGTTTTCTCTTTAGTCCTCCTCTTATTTAGTTTTCAGTCCCTCGATTTTTAACTTATTACTCAAGCAACAACACCTATTTTATTGAAAATATACTAAAGTCTATTCTAGAAAGTCCTACACCTATTACAATCTCTATACTATACCCTTTCCCTACTTTTAAACCTATATTCCTAATAAAACTACCCTTTTTCATACCCAAGCTACCCCTGAAATCCCCTTTAGAATTACTGGCTACCCAAACCCTCTTAACTTTAATCCACAGTTAAACAATTACTCAGCAATTTTAAAACAGTTTTGTAGCCAAGATCAATTTCAAGGCCAGATCCAAACTAGCTAATGGAACTACTAGTCAATTGACTATCGTAAAAATCATATCAAGATGAAACTAGCCCAAATTAACCTGCAAATCAGAATTCAGACCTAGAACTAATCAAAATTTCTAACCTAAATAACATGAAACAAGGAAGAATTGAGAACCCTAATAGAAAACTAGAGAAAGGAATTCTTACTTAATAAATTTTATTCTGATGAATTACACTAACACATAGCTAACCAAGATCCAAAACAGACTAATAACCAGGCGCAAAAATCAAAACAAGAAATTGATGGAAATTAAATGTGTATTGGAATAGAGATTTAACAAATATGAGAAACAGGAAACGAATTAATCAAAAATAAAGAAAGAAAAACCAAACTCAACTGACGGCTCGAGACTCTGCCACTCTCCGATCTGACATTTGAACCAATCCGGTGATATTTGACACCACTGACACTGAACTCCTCATGAGAAGACGAAAGGATCACGTAGATATTAATCTGGGGAGGTTTGGGGCAATTAGGGTTTTGGCCGGAAAACTTCAAATCCATATTCGAGAAGTTCCGGCCATGTTTGAGGATCAAGGACCTTAGGGGTTTGATAGAGGAGGTCGTGGTGGTCTTATGGGTGTAAATTTGGGTGGGGTTTGAAGAAGGTGGTATCCTGGCCGGAAATTTCAATCTCATATTCGAGCATTTTGGTTAGATTTGAGGAAACTAGGTTGGGGATTGGAAGAGGAGGAATGAGAGGATTGAGGGGTGTAATTTTTGGGTGATTTGGAGCTTCGCCGCCGGCGGAGGCGATTTCCGGCCGGCGGCGGACGGCGGAGGCCACGACGGAGAAGGGTGGTGTAAACGGTGGACGGCGGTGGCGTTAACAGGGGTAAAGTTTGAGAGACGGTGAGGGTGGGGGTTCTGAGGGGGGGTGGTTTATATTCAGACATTTATATATTAATGTCGTAGGCTTCAGACCGTCCGATCAAGGAACCTCGACGGTCCTGATTGAACAAGACCAAACGACGTCGTTTCAGGTGATCTGGGGACTGGACCGGGTGAGACTGGGCCAAATTTGGAACGGGTTGGTGCCTATTTTATTTGGGCTCAGCCATTTGGGCCCAATTTGGCAGCCTTCTTTGCTTTTTTTGTATTTTATTTTTGTATTTTTTTTGTATTTTTTGGTAATTTAATTTATTTTCTTAATTTTAATAAAAATGCTAAAACAAAACAAAGACTCAATTAACTATTTAAACTCCTAAAATTACTTAAAACTCTATTTAGAAATAAAACGCAACAATTAACAATTAAGAGTGCAACAAGACTATTTTTTTGCAATTTTTCTTTAAACTTATTTCTAAATCTAATTAATACCTAATTAATACTAAAATTGTGAAATTAAATCCCTAAATGCATGTGCATATTTTTCTGTATTTTCATATGAAAAATGCAACCAATTAACACAAAAATTTAACAAAAAAATCACAAAAAATTGTAAAATAATAAGGAAATCAATTATTTGAAACTTTTGGAATTAATTTGCTTAGGGCAAAAATCACGTGCTCACACCCGACCTCGAGGACCTCCATCAAAAAGAAGTTAGGCTCTAAAAAGCCAACGGCTTCACCGCAAGTCCCGAGGTGGTACCCGACCTCGAGGACCTCCATCAAAAAGAAGTTAGGCTCTAATAAGCCAACGGCATCACCGCAAGTCCCGAGGTAATACCCGACCTCGAGGACCTCCACCAAAAAGAAGTTAGGCTCTAGGAGGCCAACGGCTTCACCGCAAGTCCCGAGGTGGTGCCCGACCTCGAGGACCTCCATCAATGAGAAGTTAGGCTCCAGGGAAATAAGCACATAAGCTCCACCCATATGGGCTAGATCACGGGGTACCACCTAAATTCGGGTAAAACCTCGTTTGGGGTCTACCTGCAACGCCTTCGACCTACGCTAAATTCAGAACCAGTTTCCAGATGGCCCGGGTTTGAACGAACCCCCACTCGGGGACTGCTCTCGAAAGCTTGAAGGCAATCCCTATCCTCGAACCTCCGAGCAAATTTCCCCCCGAAGATTACTGCGAGGTCTAAACGATAAATCACGGTCTCAGGGCTCGAGGCGTTACTTTCATTCAACCCGAAGTAAGGGTTCCGACGACCCGAGTTTATCGGTCCAATCCAGGCTTGGTCCGAGGAAAGGCAAAGGGTTCCACGGGGAGCCGTATTAATCAATCAAAGGTCAGAGAAATATACTTCCACCTGGGCTCGATATCGATACCAACCGGTAGAATCGTGCATTCAGAGTCTCCATGAGCGCAAATAAAAGGAAACATATCAAACACCAGAGACAAAATTGGGGAAACATATTTGTATTCATAAAAACTTGATTACAAGAGCCCACAAGGGGTCCTTACACAGAAACAAAGAAGCAAAAGAAGAAGTACACATGTAGTAAAAGACAAGAGCCTAATCTATTCTCTAGGGTCATCCTCGACAGCAGCACCTTCGAGCACTATCTCCTTGGGCATGCATCCTCAGCAGCAATATCTTCGACCGCCACCTCCTCTGAGGTCTCATCTCGTCCCTCCAGAATAATATCTCCAAGGGCGAAAATCAAGAAGAGTAAAGTGAGAAGATGAAGAAAAAGAAAGTGATGCAGAAGAAGCAGAAAAAAGACACATAGCCCGCCGAAGCCAAAGGCTGAAGATTCAACGTGCATCAACCCTACTTGCATGGCCGCTCCGAGTCCGCCTTCTGGGACATTGTGCCGAACAAGTTTAACGGCCGGCTGTGCCATTTTATCCCTTGGAAACCCAGGGGATAAAGTGCCACACCAGGCCAGGGTACGAGAGTGAGCAGCGGTGTATAGTCCGAACGATCTACCGAGCAGCGGTGTAGAGTCCAAACGTCCTCCCAAGTCGGTAGAAGTCGGCCCCCCCATCTCATCACCTCGAACCAACAACGACAGCAGCAACAACAACAACAACAAATCGGTGTAATTTTGCTCGGCAAGAGAAAGCCCTATGAAAGGGCCGCGGCATGACCAATGAAAACGCCGCTATACGGTCCTGAGACCGCAGGGCTCAAACATGGAAAATAGCAATGGAGGAGGATAGTGGGAAGAAAGGGATGGAAAGATATCGAAAGGCACTTGGATAAAAAGATAGTACCGGGAGACCCCCATTTATAGGGGGTGATAGTATGACCAACAACGCCATCAATGCCTTTGAAAGACGGATCGGCAGGCGCAATCAATGCGTTATTGGAAACTGGATCGACGGTGATACTGTCGCTTTGAAGAATGGGAATTGGCAGCGCATTAAATGACGCTGAAAAGACAAGTCCATGGGATGTCCCGGTTATCGTGAAGGCTTACGTCATAAGTATGATATCATCAACGCGACATCATCACAGGAAGTTCGACGATTTGGGTGTCAAAATTGTTTCTCATCGCTCCTCTCTAAGAAACGCGGGGACTATCTGTATACGGTGAAATTGGAGGGTCCAATTTCTCGCCATCGAGGCGCCTCAGAAAATCATCTCGAGGCTACAAAGCTATGGTCGAGTTTCCTCCCTCGAGGTTCGCCGATGCCCGACCTTGGGACAATGTTGACCACGGCTATGGCAGAAATGGGGAGTTCCCAAGGCACGCGGCTAGGGCTGACACAGTCTAGCGGGCTACTCTGAACCCAAATCAGGACGTCATTTAGTTGTCCCATATCCATATCTATGTAATTAATTCACTTTGTAATACGTTGGTATTCCCCTCCTATATAAAGGGAATCCTTGTCATTTTTGTAGGAACCCTGTTGCTTCAGTTGCTACACACGAAATATAAAAGAACATCCTCTCTGCTCTCTTAGATATTCTCTAGATATTATTGCTTCCATTTATTATCTTCATTATTGTTCATCATTCATTGCTTATCATTGGCCATAAAGAGACTTCTTTGATTTTATCATAACTGTTAGTCATACTTCGATCACCTTCGACAGCTCACAATCGAGCCCCGGAATCGACCTCGAGGCCCCCGAATCGACAAGCTCGAGGCCCCTATTGTCAACCTATCGGTTTGATTATCACCCCATTCCTAACTCTTATTTCATTTCTAAGTCTCACACATAGCATCAACTGCTCTACAACCGGCATAAAAATAGATCACGTATTTTTAGAGTCCCATAATCAAATTTAATTGTTATTACCATTTTCACGGTAAACATTACTGAAATAATAACAGAAATAAATAACAATTTACAAATGCAGAGAAGAAATCCCGATACAAAGTTTACAACCCCAAAACCGGTGGTACAAGTCATAAGATCTACAGAGTTTTGATAGAAACCTCTAAATACAACTGTTTCGAAATAAGGATAAACAATGCAAATACAAAACTAGAAGGTAACTCCGAAGCATGAGAACGCACCAACAGGTTTACCTTGAGTCTCCCCAGCAAGATCCGTACAGCTAGCTAACAATCGATGGACTCCGAATTTACTTGGATCTGCACAAAAAATTGTGCAGAAGCATAGTATGAGTGCACAACAGCGGTACCCCATAAGTATCAAGACTAACCTCAGTGGAGTAGTGACGAGGTACAGCCAATACACTTACTGGACTGAATAACCTGAGCAAGTATAAGTGTAGGGCTAACAGAATACGATATCTCTTTAAAACTACGCATAATGACGACGATAATATGGTACTTACAATAAGAAATAGAAACAACAATTAGCAGCGGAACACAACAAGTAATAACACAGTAGAGTAAGCTGAACACAATCTAAATCCGTTGATCACAACAAAAAGAAAGATAGTTAGCAACTAGATGAGAATAACCACTTTCACATCAGGCTTTATCCAATAATCATCACGAGGTACCAAACCTCAGAATATCCACAAGTCACGGGTCCCACTTTGTGAACCCTAAACACTTGGCATCTTGTGCCCTCATTTATACTAGTAACCGCACGGACAACGCACGTGCCAATAGAACCATTCTCACATAGAAGGCAAGTAGACAATGGTGTATAGAAATGATCAATAACATCAGGATCCATCTTCTAAAACCGTTAGGGTGAATAACTACGTGTATGTTTGCGCCAGTGTTCTATCACAGTTCAGGCCAACTAATAAGAATAGAAATAATGAATGACACATAAGAGACGATACCCACGAAATGTACACGGTATAACACGCACAGGTTAAGTACGCCACTACACAAATATCAACAACAACAATGCCCCTAGGTCATCACAAGTCATCACAAACAATTCCCGACATAGCCCACCTTGTCTCGCCATGTGTGCAATAATAAAGTAAATGCCCGCCTTGTCGTCACACGTGCATAGTAATATTCCCACCTTGTCTCATCACATGCGCAAACACATAGATATAGCCCGCCTTGTCACGCCGCATGTGCATAATCAACAGTAACAATAGCACGACAGAAACCGCGTGCAAACACGCGAACAAAATATCCCAAACACATGACGTGCCAACAACACAACAACATATAGAATGGCCTCCACAACATGTGCCCATATTCCACAACATTTTCACTAAAAAATCTCAATACCACAACCGCGTATAGTTGTTTTATCTCGTAATTTTGTACGTTGGATTTGTCGTAAGATAATTGACATTGGTTCAAGGACAAGACTATTTCGAGGTTATAAGTATTTATGCTATTTATAACAAGTGATAAGTAAAGTCGTGAAGGTGAGAGGGTAAACGAGTTGAAGAAAATAGGATTGGTCGAAGTTTGACATTTTGAGATAAAATACGGTCCAAGGTATAATACCCTGTATTTATGGACTAGTGTTATAGAATATACCATACGACCATGATAGCAAGTATATTGTAGTAAGGTATATGAAGTATACTAGTACTTAAGTGCAATGAGACCTAGAAATTATTATGTGGCTAATTGGTTAAACATTAGATTTTAGTGGACGATTAATAGATTAAGTAGTAGATAATTATTGTGTGGGCATCAATCCACGTGTAAGTAGCTAGAATGACTAAGCATTATAAGTTAGTAGGTGGTCTCTTAGGAGTTAAAGTGCTTTATTAGGTAGAATAAATGGGTGGATACGTGTGCAAATTAGGTGAGGTCATGGAATGGGTGTCTAATTTTAGTAGGTGACTAATGCAAGTAAATACCCATGTGTCATCAATTAAGGAAAGATTGGAGGAAGAAGGATTCCATGTGTAGTTGTGGAAGACAAGTGTCCAAAATAGGGGACAATTGTGAAGTCCATGTGGAGCTACTAAAATCTACATCCTTATGACTCATATTCCATGGATAAGAATGTCTTGGTGGCTGCCCCGTGGCCAAGCTTTCTTTATTAAATGATTATATGTGGGCCCCACAACCCATTAAGTATTTAGCAAGCTTATATATTATGAACAAGCATCACCACCTAGCCTTAAAAGGCACAAAAACGTGAGAGATTGAGAGGAAACCTCGGGATTTTAATTCAAAAATTTTCTATCTTTTGATGGGGCAAAACGTAGGCAGCAAAATTATAATAGAGTTTATTCCTCCATCTCTCATGGATTAGTTTGTCGTGGTTGCTTATGGCATGACCGGTTGGAGCATAATTGGTAGGTCCTAGTTTATTAAGGATTGGCGTACTAGTACGTTGTTGGATTGTGTTGGCAACACGAGGTATGTTAAGGCTAATCCTTTCTTCTTTTGGCATGATCCAAGTAACGATACGTAAACGTAATGTTGTTCTATAAGTGGTTCTACTCTTAGTAGTTAAGGATGTCTACGTTATTCATTCCTATAAAATGATATTCAAGCATGTCTAAGTATGTTCCTAAGTCTCTATTGAGGTATTTGATAAAGATGTTAATATTTATAATATAGTGATACATGCATCTTCATGCATTTACCACCGTGCTACGGTCGGTTGGGCAGTCATGCATTTTCATTTACCACCGTGCTAAGGCCGGTCGAACAGTTACCACCGGTTGGGCAGTTATGTATCATTATTTACCACCGGTTGGGCAGTCATGCATATTCATTCACCACCATACTACGGCCGGTTGGGCAGTTACATATTTACCACCGAGCTACGGCCGGTCGGGCAGTCATGCATTTACCATCGTGCAACGGCCGCCCGGGCAGTTACCACTGATCGGTTGGGCAGTCATGCATCATACGATATGGATAATAGTCTTAAATAGAAGCATTATATATATATATATATATATATATATATATATATATATATATATATATATTATAGTAAGTATGCATATACAGAGTTTCAGGTTGATTCTTATATGTCCTTAATTAATGTTGAATTATAGTTATGTTTCAGTTCGACCTTACATACTCGGTACATTATTCGTACCGACGTCTTTTTGTTGGGGACGCTGCATTCATGCCTGCAGGTATAGATAATCAGTTTGACGATCCCTCACAGTAGACGAGGTTAGCATTCAGCGAAGGATTGGTAAGACTCCACCTCATTCGGAGTGCAGCCAAGTCTATGAGTCATCGTGTCAGAGTTTTGCTACAGGCTTATGGGTAGGCCGGTACCCTGTCCCATTTGATGTCAAATACTCTTAGAGGCTTTGTAGACACAGGTTCATTATGTACAATATATCAGAGGCCATGACGGCCCATATGTATTCATGTTTGAAGAAAGATGGTTCATTGATACAATATTTTCTCACTTATAGTTATACATTATGAGTTGTGGCCATGTTGGCTCACGATAGTTACAGAAGAAAAAAATGAGTTACAGAGTGGTTCGCTCGGGCCAGTACGGTACTGGGTGCCAGCCACGCCTCCTCAGGTCTGGGGCGTGACAAATCCCTCGGCTCAACAAACTGATTACCACCGCAACAACCACAGCAATACACGAGAATAAGACAAGTAAATCAACTCAAAAGCTTTAGAACACAAAGAAATGGTAGAAACGAACTCGCAAAGAATAAACACAATAGATAATGCCAGTCACAATAAAAGTAGCTCAACAAGGGAGAATTTTATGTAACAGTAACTTCATAAAGTACAATTCGACAACAAGGGAGACAACATGAGTCATGAATTCCAAATAAGGATGAGGCAACTATGATAAAGGATAACTAACTTCTTTTTTGTTTGAGCAAATTACGGAAATAATACATCAACTCAATTAAGGATAAGCAACGGAAAAGGTAGCATAGTAATTAAAGAGGCAACAACTTCAATTAAGTCACATGAGAGTCAAATAGGCAATAAGGGTGGAACATGAAGCAAATAATTTTAATTAAAAACACGTAGAGGTGAAACTAGTAAATAGGGAACTTAACATAACAAAACAACTTCATATCTAATGAACATAAGAACCTAGAGCCCTAGAAGGTCAACTTTCCACAATTAAGCCCGAGCACGTACTCGTCACCTCGCGTACACGGACTTTAGATGATACAATTAGCATAAAGACTCAAATCCTAAGGGGTAGTTCCCCCACACGAAGTTAGGCAAGATACTTACCTCAAAGAAGACAGATTGTCACTCTAAAATGAACCTCTCGAGTGAAATAACCTCTGGACGGTTCAAATCTAGCCAAAATAACTTCAAAGCACAAATAAAACTCATGAGAAACTACTCTAGATAAAAAGGCTTCAATCTTTATCAAAAACTAAAAATCAACCCAAAAGTCGACCCCCGGGCCCGCATCTCGGAAATTGACAAATTTCATAAAACCCGAACACCAATTCCGATATGAGTTCAACCATACTAAAATTATCAAATTCCGATACCATTTCGTCCCTCAAATGTTATTTTTACATTTTGAAAGTTTTTCTTCAAAATCCCCATTTTTCCTCAACTCAAAACTCCAATTTAATGGTAAAAATAAAGATAGAATCATGGAATATAATAAATTCTAGATGAAGAACAGTTACCCAATTGATTTGCTTGAAAAACCCACAAAGAATCTCTCAAAACCGAGCTCTAGAACTCCAAAAATGTGAAAAATGGCTAACCTTCGGAATAGAGTACTTTTATATTCTGCCCAGGTATTTATACATCGCGATCGCGGAAAAGGACTTGCGATGGCAAAGAGAGAAAATTCCACTGCCAGAAATGGTTCTACGCGATCCCTTGAAGTAGCACACAAACGCGAAGAAGGGAAAGTACTGAGGCCCAAAGATTGAGCTATGCGATCACGTGAAGCAGTATGCGAACGCGAAAAGGGAAATGTATACTTACGTGTTTGCGGACAGAAGCATGCGAACGCGAAGAGTAAATTTTATCTGCCCCAGAGTTACACTGATCGCAGAGGAATCGATGCGAATGCGATTAAGGAAACTAGACATCGGAAAAACAGCAGTCTAAAAATAGAAGAAAATGGCCCGTAGCCTATCCGAAACACACCCGAGGTCCCCGGGATCGCGTTTAAACACACCAACAAGTTCCATAACCTAACACGGACTCAATCGGGGTCTCAAATAACATCAAACAACGTCGAAATTATGAATCACACCATGAATCGAACTCGTGAACTTTCAAATCTTCCAACTTCTAAAACTTGCGTCGAAACCTATCAAACCAACCCGGATGACGTCAAATTTTGCAGGCAAGCCCCAAATGAAATAACGGAGCTGTTCCAACTCTCAGAATTGCATTCCGATCCCGATATCACCAAAGTCAACTCTTGGTCAAACCTCTTAACCTTCCAAAACTTTAACTTTTCCAACTTTTGCCGAAATGCTTCAAATTACCCTACGGACCTCCGATCCATATTCGGACGCACGCCTAAGTCCAAAATTGCCATACAAAGCTGTTGAAATTATCAAAACCCCATTCCGGAGTCGTTTACACAAAAGTCAAATTCCAGTCAACTCTTAACGCTTAAGCTTCCAAAACTAGAATCCTTCTTCCAAATTGACTCTGAATCATTCGGTAACTGAACTCAACCACGCATGCAAGTCATAACACATAATACGAAGTTTTTCAAAACCTTATGCCACCGAACGGAACTTTAATTCTCAAAACGACCGGCCGGTCGTTACAATACTATTGAGTCTTCCACATTTGTTGTCTAATTAATTTATCTGGTTTATTGATTGACATGGTTAATATTACTTATAGGATTCGATCTAATTACTACTCGCATATTCAAGTTAATCTAACGCCAATATTCCTATTAAATGAGAATTAACAAGAACGCATTAATAATTCATGTATAGTAACCAAGCAAGGAGATTAGGTATAATCCTATCCTAACCGCAAATTTGTTCTCGATGTTCAGGTTCAAGATCTTGCTCTATTCAATCCTATTTGCAATCTGAAATTCCCTCTCCCGAGTTCAATCCTAGATTTATAGATAGTATTCAATCGGTGATCAAACAATCAAGTAATTAAGCACAAGATTGAATAAATAAACCAATATGATAAAATAATAAGAACAATTCAAGCTTCACACTACAATATTCATGTAGCACCCCACAACTCTAGAACTATAAACTATGAAATTAAAGAAAAAGAAGAGAAGAAAGACTAATTGGAAGCCTCCTCCAAGCGTGGTATGTGTTCCCTCACGTGAATTCTCCTTAAAAGTATGTTAGATATCCTCCAAATTAGATTTATAATATCTTTTATACGAGTTGGGACCGTGTAAAACCAAAATAACCCTTGTCCCAGATGAAATAAAAAAATCCCGCAACGCAGGGTCCAGGAGAGCGCATCGCGCTGTCCTAGCGCTGGAACCAGAAAGTTTTTGCCTACTTTCAATTCCTTCCAATTGATGTATCCTTGTCGTAGAACTTTCCAAGAAATCTCTTGATTTACTTTCTTTATTTTTCTTTCATCCTTTGCCTTCAACGTCTTCCAATATAAAAGCTCCAAACTTTGCTAACTTTCCTTTTTTTTATTGCTCTTCAATTGATTCTTGCGGCTTCTATTATCATCAACTTGTCCCTAATTAATCAAAATAGCACACAATCAAGATAATATCAATAACAATAAAAATTTGGACATATTCGTCCTAAAATACAATTATAAAGCGATAAAAATACAGAATAAATAATATCAAAACATATAAGATTATGCCCAACATCACCACAATCACCATAAAAATTACTCACTCTCGCAAAGGAATTTATGTGCACCCCGTGATTATACCATAGGCTTTCCCGTAGCGTATATCTCTACTAATCTAAGCTAGCCAATTCTAAGATCAATTAGGTCTTTTCGGTTTGTAGTGTAGGCTAAGAGATAGATAAGATATATTTAGATGAGAGTGACCAACCCTCCTAAGCACTTTAATATACTACACTCAACTTTCAAGCACATATTCTTCTTAGCCAATTCAACGCATTGCCAACAAAACCATATACGACTTCGCCCTTTTCGTTTAAGCACATCTATGTCTCCACTAGCACAAATTAAGAGGATTAGGAGGTGTGGTTTTCCGTTTTGGCATATCAACATTTTTTCTCATGTCTTTATTTTATTTTTCTCTTCTTTCTTTTTTTCTTTCTTCTAAACACGCTCCTTACATTAAAGTTCTCAGCTAGTGGCCTTTTATAACTTTAGTGCACCTTTTGGCCCTTCTATAGTTCCACTCAAAATCTACTTCTCAAGATCTCACCTTACTTCTTTTAGCATTTAAGTGCCTTCGGAACTAAAGGTTCAATAAAGCTTCAGTCAAGAACGAAAAAATGGGGACACGACTTGTAATGTGGGTGCCAAAAAAAAGGTTTACAGGCTCAAATAGGCTAACAAAAGAAAATTTTTATTTGTAGTTGGCAAGTAAAACCATGATCAAGCAAAGAAATGTCTACGTAATCTCCTAGACTAGCACAACTTAATGATTTCGCTTCGATTAACACACGGGGCAAGTTCCAGACTACACATGAGAGCACAAAATATCAACTAATCCTCACATCAGACATTGCACGTGACTCAATCAAGACGTCTCTATTTTAACCCTCAAGTAAAAGCAAGTAAACACATTGGTGAAAAAATTAAGCAACAAGACATTATGAAACTAAGAAGTGTCACGACCCAAAACTCAACCCGTCGTGATGGCGCCTATCATGATACTAGGCAAGCCGACAACTCATACATACCAACATTTTTAAATTTAAACTATATTGATACAAGTTTAAATAAGTAAATATCTCATAAAACTAGATGAAAACGTCATAAATCAATACAGGATTTTCTAAAACCCGGGTGTCACTGAGTACATGAGCATCTATACAGTAACAAAGTCTGAAAATGCCATCGAGGAGAGTAGAACAGTACAAATAGAACTAGATGATAAAGGAGGAGAGTCAAGAACTGCGGATGCCAAAGCAGCTACCTCGAGGATCTCTGAACTGAATAATAGCTCCAACATCAGCAACCACTGTACCTAGAAGCATCTGGATCTGCACACGAAGTGCAGGGTGTAGCGTTAGTACAACCAACTCAATAAGTAACAAGTCTAGCCTTTGGGCTGAAAGCAGTGACGAGTTTCACAGGTACATTCCAATTACAGAAATACAGTACAAAAATATAGACATGCTTGCAAGTTCAACAGTTAAATCTCAAACATGTAAGATATGTCAAGTGCAACTCAAATAAGAAATGATACATCTCGATATCTACATGTCAGTTATGTGTGACAAATGAAATACAAAACAGTGATGGAATCATATGCATACTCTTAGAGTATCAATCACTCAGTCCTCCCATTCACTCCATCCTCACAGTCACTCAATCCTCCCAATCGCTCGGCACTCGCACTCGCACTCAGTAGGTACATGCGCTCACTATGGGTGTGCAGACTCTGGAGGGACAGATCCAGCCCAAGCGCTATAATAAGCCAATCATGGCGTGAATCAATAAATCCTGTTGCGGCGTGCAGCTCCATCCCATAAATATCCTCACGATCAGGCTTTCAGCCTCACTCAATCATCAATATCTCCAGTCTCTCGGGCTCACAAGAATCATGATAATCAGCCCAAACAATGATGATGTGATGCATTAATAAATGGCAACAGAGACTGAGATATGACATGCAACTAATAGTTGTAACAGAGTACACAATTATAAATTAAGCAAATAATTCAACATGCAACATGACCTCTGTGGGTCCCAACAGTACTAGCATATAGCCTAAGCATGATTTCTAACATGAATCGCAGCACAGTTTCTCTAACACATGGAGAATATACGGATAATAACAAGATTATTCAACTATACGGTTCCACAGAATCGACCGAGTCACAATTCCTACGGTGCACGCCCACACGCCCGTCACCTAGCATGTACATCACCTCAACAACAATCACATAACACGTAATTCGGGGTTTCATACCCTCAGAACCAAGTTTAGAAGTGCTATACTTCAAACCCTGCAAATATCTAATCCAACAAGTCCCTCGCGAATCAGCCTCCGTATGCCTCGAATCTAGCCACAAACAATTCGACACAATCAATTCAAGCTATAAGAATCAATTTCATATGAAAATCCTAAGTTCGTAATCAAAAGTTAAAAAGTCAACTTAAAAGATAACCCTCGGGCCACGTCTCGGAATCCGATAAAAGTTACAAAATCCGAACACGCATTCAACCATGAGTCCAACCATACTAAAATTGCTCAAATCTGACACCAAAATCCCGTTCAAATCCCCAAAATTCGGCCTAGGAAGTTTTCTTCACTTTTCCACAATTTTTCAACCCAAATCACTAATTAAATGAGAAAATCAAGGTTATATTCATTTAATTTTACCAAAACTAAGTAAGAATCACTTACCCCAATCACTCCCTTGAAAATCTCTCCAAGAATCGCCTCAAACCAAACTCCCAAAATCAAATTGTGAAATAAACTCAAACCCTCATTTTTGAAATATTTAAGTCTGCTTAGATGTACTTCTTCGCGATCGCGAAGCAGATATCCTAAGATGTCAAACTTAACCCCACGCAAACGCAGACAAGGCCACGCTAACGTGATCCACTACCTTTCTAGACCCACGCGATCGCTTAAACACCCACGCGTTCGCATAGAACAACACGCGTGACCAGCTCCTGCCTCCTTCCTCTTCGCGAACGCGGCTTAGCCCACGCGTTCATAATGCACTGCTTCCTCCAGCTTATGCGATCGCGTACCAAAACTCGCGATCGCATAGAATGAAACCTCAGCTGCCCAAATTAACCTACTCGATCGTGGACCTTCCCACGCGATCGCATATAATGAAACCAGACCTGAACACCAGCAAACTTCAGCAGACATCAGCCATTTCTCCAAGTCAAATTCTAGTCCGATATCCGTCCAAAATCCACCTGAGGCCCCCGGGACCTCAACCAAACATACCAACAAGTCCTAAAATATCATACGAACTCGCTCGAAGCGTCAAATCACATCAAACAATGTTAAACCACAAATTGTGCATCGATTCAAGCCTAATGAACTTCTAACTTCTACATTCGATGTCGAAACCAATCAAATCAAGTCTGATTGACCTCAAATTTTGCACACAAGTAATAAATCACACAACGGACCTACTACAACTTCCGGAACAAAAATCCGAGCCCGGTAACCACAAAGTCAACTCTCAGTCAAACTTCTCAATTTCCAAAACTTCTAATTTTCTAACTTTCGCCAGTTCAAGCCTAAATCAAACTGCGGAACCTCCAAATTACTATCCGGACACACTTCTAAGTCCAAAATCACCCAACGGAGCTATCGGAACCATCAAAACTCCATCCCGGAGCCATTTACACATAAGTCAACATCTGGTCAACCTTTTCAACTTAGGCTTCCAACCTTGAGACTCATTCCGAAACATCCCCGGAACCAACCCAACTACCCGGCAAGTCACATAATGATAATTGAGCATAAAATAACCAGTAAATAAGGGAATGAGGCTACAACACTCAAAATGACCGGCCGGATCATTACAAGAAGAGGCGTCATAAAGTAGGCTATTCAATTTTTCAAGGCCTCATACAGTTCAAAACATGTCGGGAAGGTGATTCACATGCCTCAACCTAAATATGCTAGAATCAAACAAGTCAAAAGGCATATGTGAACTATTCTTTCTTCCTTCCTACTGCTACTCTAATCCTAAAAAGATTTTTTAAAAAACTCGGTTCAAGTTACATCCCCTGAAAAAGAACCAATGCACAAAGAAAAACTAAGGTGGATACCTAACTAGAACAAAAGAAGGTATCAATTTTTCAAGTTATATATTGGATTTTTCATTGGATCTTAATCCCTCGAGAATGTTATCCACAAAATTCATCGTCGGGAGAAGTTCAATTTTTTTTTTTTACAAAAACCACTACATACAACTAAGTTAGGATAACACAAAAAATTACACAAACAATATCCTCACCCCCACACTTAAAATTATGCACCGTCCTCGATGCATACAATAAATAATAAGAGGGTAAAAGAGACTCCCTGATAGGCCAAAGACCGAAATATTAGTAGCTCACAGGATACTCAGACTTCTCCTAGGCATGATCTTATGTGTGATAAGTGTGGATTTTAACCACTTATTAGTACCTTGTTGCTTTAGTTGTTGTCAAAAAGTAGTGATTTTTATTTCCAAATACAATGAAATTGGGTGAATTGCAGGCATGATGGAGGATTGGAGCTCAATGATGAAATATAGCACAAAAAGGAGTATTCCACCTCAACAAGGCAAAAAGGAGAGATGCAAAGCAGAAGTGTGGTCCACGGAACTAATTCACCGGTCGTAGATGATCATACGGTCTGTAGAAATAGAATTGCAGCCGCAGATGAAGCCTTGAAGCCTCTTAGGAGTTTTGTAGAAGCGCGGTCTGCACACCAAATTTTGGAGACGCATAAGCTGGTCGCACTGACAAATCCTGATGAGTTCAGAGAAGGTGCAGAAGACCAAGTGTGAAGCCTCTTGAGAATGCAGACCAAAATTTGCAGTTGCAGAAGCTGAAGTGCAGTCACAGAGAATTGTGCGGCTGCATAGATCCGCACTTCAAATATGCGGCTGCAGAACCTCTCGAAGGGTATTTTTGTTTCAGTAAAATTTGGGACACTATAAATAGACGGGAAACACTTTTTAGGGCAACTTTTGTATTTCTAGCAGTTGTTGTTGTTATATTTTACATTTTTGGAAAAGTTATGACCAAAGTTGGAGAAGACACTACTTTAATCTTTTAATTATAGTTTATGTCTTTAATTACTTCTTCTTTTCATTTTTCTATGTCAATTATCATGAGTAGCTAGATTTTATCTAGGCTTGTGATCCGACCCTAGTGTGTAAAACTTATGGATTGTTAATACTAATTCCTGTTTATGATTGGGTGTTTGTTATTTAGCCGTGTTTGTGTATTATATCTTGAATTGATGGTTGCAAACATTGATTCATGCCTATTTGACTTAGTTCTTACTTGAGAAATAGGAACCTAGTCTAGGAAAACTTGGCTAACAAGAAATTGAGCTAGTTAAGGTTCTGACTAGTTTGATTAAAGGATTTGAACTAGAGATAGAGACAGTCCCACTTGGACTCATATCAATTGCTTAGATTGCTACCCATTTGGTCTTGAGAGAGCCAATTTGAGCATAACCACTCTATGAGACTATGACCAAGAGGTATTTAGTGGATACTTTAGAATTGTGAGTCATAATACACCCGATTTACCAAACAAGCATTAACTTAGTATACCCATTAGGTTTACATCTAGGTGAAGGTTACATCCCTAGGCTTTTCCTCAATTGAAAAAAATACCAAAAATAATTTATTCACTAGTTGTTTTTACTTAGTCTAATTTCTTAGTTGTTAACTTAGATAATAACCACCCTCTTTGTTTGGAAGTATAATTAAGTTATTTCACGTTCTATTCTCCAGTATTTACTTTAATACCGACCTTAAAACTCTCTGTGGAATTCAACCCCGACTCAAGTTGGGTATTATAATTGCAACGTCCATTTCCTACTTATTATTAAGTGTGGATTGGACGTGATCAATATGCGGGCACCCCACACTCAATTCCAACTATCTGCTCGCTTTTGCACACGCCTACTGGCTTTGATTCCATGCTCCTACTCTTATAAAAAAATATTATAAAAATAACACAATAAAAAATAAACAAAAATAATAAAAAAAGCAATAGAATTGGGTTGCCTCCCAACAAGCACCTTATTTATACTCATGGCACGACTCACACCAACTTCACCACTTTTTTCTCCACCTCAAAGATAAAAATTGTATCCCCAAATTTGATTCAAGCTTTCGGTTATGGTCCTGGGGTGGTGGTATAAATACAAATGAACCAAGTAAACAATGTCGCATCTTACACTTCTTGGCCTTTAAGTGAGGAATATCGTTTTGACTCCTTGGCATGACAAATTTCAGAATAGATGCACTTTGTTCTTCATTCCTAGACTCCTCCATAGGCTCGGATGGATCAATTCTCATGTCACCAACCAAATACAATATTGAAAAGCGTTTAGATTGAGGTCCAGTACGCTCCAACTCTAAAATCGCTTTACTTTTGACATCATCACTTTTGCACACTTCGTCAACCTTGGTATCATCAATGAAATTTTGGTCGAATGGTAGGAACTCCTCTTTTTGCTCCACAAGTTGGCAAGTATTAAGTATTAACAATAATTGGTTGTTGAACATCAGGCGTCTCAACCTTTTTGTTCAATTGAGTCTGTCAGGTTGTGAATATCTGAGTCAAATTGGTCTATCTCTCGTATGAGCCCAGTTCTTCCTTCTATCAGCTGTTTTTCCATATTTGAAAGATCACTACAGAGAAACTCATGAAATTTCATTAGTTGAGCTTGATCATCTAGCCAAGGTTGGCGCACGATATATGCTTCTTCAAAGTTATCTTCTTGTGGGAACTCGCTCTCTTCAGTCAATTCTTCCTCCTTGGCCTTCATTCTCGTAAATTGCTCCACTATTTCTTTTTATAGCTTTTTGATTTTCATCTTATTGCTCAGCTATTTGCCTCACCATGTCTGTAATATCGGTAGCACGCTCTACATCCTCCACTTTATTGCTCCTATCAAACATTATGAGAATCATCATAATGAGGGCTCAAACAAGGATAAAAATAAATAGGACAACCATCCCAATGGCCATCTTAACAACCATAGGTATTACAAATACTCCACTTAAAGGATTAAGATTTACATGTCACAAGTGTAGCCCTCCACAATATATACAAGAATCACCAAAATAAGAATAACCAACCTTTTGTTAATTTTCGTGTAAAGATGTCATGTAAAAAAATACTAAACTAAACTAACACTAAAAACTTGAATAGACAAAAGTAAAAATCTAATTTATAGGAATAACTAATTCCTAAGTCCCCAACAACGGCGCCAAAAACTTGTTGCTCTAAAACGCACACGTATACATGGTCGACAAGTAATAAAGAGTGAGTAAAGTATCGTTGTCACGAGGACTTGTGATTAACTATAAACTAAATTAAACTAAAACAAATAATCTATTCAAGTGATTTTCTGAAGTGTGATTATTTAACTACAACTAATCTAGATTAGCAAACTAAGAAACTGAAGGAAACAAGTCGGCAAACTTGGACACGAATTCAATGGGAGAAAATATTCTAGAGCTATGAGTATTGAGTCAGCTAACAATCTCGTTGAGTCTTCCACTTAAATTGTCTAATTAATTTATCTGGTTTATTGATTGACAGAGTTAATATTTCTCGTAGCATTCGACCGAAGTACTACTCGCCTATTCAAGTTAATCTAATGCCTACATTCTTATAAAATTAGAATAAACAAGAACACATTAATAATTCATGTATAGTAACCAAGCAAGGCAACTAGGTATAATCCTATCCTAACACAAATCCGTTCCCGGTGTTCAGGATCAGGATATTTCTCTACTCAATCCTATTTGCAGTCTAAAATTTATCCCGGGTTCAATCCTAGATTCGTAAATAGTATTCAATTGGTGATTAAACAATCAAATAATTAAGCACAAAAGCGAATAAATAAACCAATATAATAAAATAATAAGAACAATTCAAGTTTCAAACTACAACATTCATGTAGCACCCCACAACTATAGAACTAATAAACTATGAAACTGACGAAAAAGAAGAGAAGAAAAATCTGTTGGAAGCCTCATCCAAGTGTGGTGTGGATTTCCTCACGTAAATTATCCTTAAGTGTGTAGCACAAGCACAAGCTAGATGTGTCATTAAAGCTGGATGCAGTAAAGAAGTCTTTTGGTTTCAAATTATTGAACATTACCAGCGGAAAATGTTTTTCGTGAAAAATATTTTTCAAGAAAATGATTTTGGAAAACAAGTAGTAATTTTACTCATTTTTCGGTATTTGGTACACAAATTAAGGAAAATAACTTTTCAAGAGTATTCATAAATAATTTAGATACAATAAACATGAAGTCATAAACTTTCGAACCAACAATCTTCCAAACCCATAAATTTCATAAACTTGCGAAACGCCAAACTTTTGAAACCGCGAACTTCCAAACACATAAACCTCCGAACTCATAACTTTGGAACTTGTAAAATTTCGAACCTGTAAGCTGAAAGATGAAAAAACTAAAACTGAAAATATATTAAAAAAAATAAATTCTGGTGGGGGGAGAGGCGCAGGGGCCCAGAGGGAGGGGTAAGCAGGGTGGGTGGTGACCCGGGGGAGGGGGGTAAGCAGGGTGGGTAGTGACGGAAAAAAAAACTAAAAATTTAAACGAAAAAAAAAAGCCTTTTTGGAGAGGGCGTGGGAGTGGTGGGGTAGGGAGAGAAGGGGGCGGGGGTTGGGGATAGGTGTGAGGGTAAGTGGAGTTTTTGAATAATATTTTCCTAACTTTTTCTAGGGAAGTCATTTTTCTCCAATTTTAGAAAAATGTGATATCTTAGTAAACATTTTTCAAACTATTTTGTGTAACCAAACAGTGAAAAACGGAAAATGTTTTCAGTCATACCAAACACACCCTACAAAATTATTATATATGACGGTCTATGTTGATGGTAGTTGCTAGTGTTAGATACACCCTATGAACTATAAAATTTCATATAGATTATATATTTCAAAGTACAATGGCAAGCACACATGCATGATATAACATCTTTAGAACCATCTTCCACACACGTTAGCGGACATAATTGGTGAATACATGAAGAACAAGTTTGCTGGCAGCAAAGGGCCATTTATGAAAGACGCAAATTCTTATAGATCTAGGTTGCTAGGTTAGTTATTGGAAGTATTGGATGTGTAGTGAAATTGCAAAGCCTTTAACAAGGAGGACACTTATGTAGGGCAAAATATGTTGGTATTAAATACTCACAATAGAGCGACACGTGGAACCGAAAACATATGAAAAGCAAGGCAAATGGAAATCAAGTCTGGGGGAAGCAATTTCTGTTGTCCCCGAAGGGAATGTTGCTCATAAAAATAAATAAAGGCCTGCCACCCGGGAACATTCAATGGAGAATGTTCTATAACATTAAGTACGTAGTCCGTTACAGAGAATATGGCATTCATAGCATGTTGTTACACATTCTTTAATGGCCCCCATAATTATCATTTAATGGCCCCCATAATTATCATAATTATCATTCCCTATGTGCAACTATAAATAGTGAGTTCAACAGCCATTGTAAGGACATGAATTTCTAACAAACTTATGTTATATATTGTTCAAAGCTCAATAACATTTTATTTTCTTGCTTCTTAATATCATTATTACTGCCTCCGGAAGCCCTGCTCCCGGAACCAAGATCTCTGCTATCTTATCTCGATTTCAACGCTAAATTTTACATTCTTATTTAATTTATTTGTCATTTTGAGATAAAATCGATTCGCTTGTCTATAAACCACGTGTAAATTCAACTGTACCGTTTTACGGGTAAACAATACTACGACAGTGGTGTAGAAATGCATATATTATACACTTGAAATATAAATTAGAAAGCAAGACGGCATTTAAACTTAATGACAAGAGGAGGTTGATAAAAAAAACCTCTTAGTTTCGAGGGGTAAATATGAGGCAGTTCACTCATGATAAAGAGTATATTTGGGATTAAAGTTAAAAGGACTAAAGGAGGGAAAATTTATTCTATTTCTAATAGTTGATGGGCAAATCTGATATAATTAAATAATGATAAGGACATATTTGAGATCAAATTCAGAGTTTGCTCTATTTCCTATGGTTGAGATACAATTTTTGCCTTTTTTCCATTTTGAAATCAAAATATTCGGATATTTGTCACGTACATAAACACAAGTAAAGAGGCCACATAAAAAGGGTAAGCTTTTTCTGTACTTTCAACCCCACAGGGCCACACGGTGAGAAAAGAATACACACACGGTGAGGACTAAAGTAGCGTTTTTCTTGCTAAAACCCCGTTCCTAAGTATCTCTCAACTCTAGACTTTTTCTTTCTTCACTCCTCTCTAATATTCCTCAACTGGGTTTAAAATCAAGTGGGTTTGCGTTAACCCGGCAAATCCTTCATTGATTTTCGGTAGACTTAAGTGCCTCTGTTACTTGTGAAGACTAAACAATGGCAGTTAAAATTGGTTATTCGTTTTCCTCTGTTTTCACTTCTCCTTCTTCCCCTTTTCAATCCATGAAGACTCGAGCGGTATGTACTTTTTTCGTCTTTTGTTCCTCTTTTTTTCCCTTTTTGATTATTGAAATGCTTTTGGGTCTTTTTATTAATGTTATTGCTTTCCAGTTGCTTCAGTGGAATGCCTACGTTTTGATATTGATTAAATTCCTCGTTCGATTAAAGAATGTTCTTGATATTTGCTTATTGGCTGTATCAAGTGCTTTGGGAGTTGTTGAGGTGTGTGCAAGTCTGAACCGAACACCATCAAAAGAAAAAGAAAAAAGAATGTTCAGAAAACTTGTTGTTACATAGAAATTTTGTACTTCCCAGTAGTTGTTAATGGCTGTTTAAAGAGTGGGTGGAGTGGGATTTCAAATGTGTTGCACTCTGAAATTATTAAAACACACTTGAACTTTTGCTTGTTATTTTCCCTTTCTTTTTGTTCTACCTGATATTTTTTCGTGTGACACATGGTGTTTTGAATCCTTTTATTCAGGATAGTGGAACATCAATGTTTTGGTTTTAATTCTTTTTTAGGTGATTCAAGCACATGAAACTTCTAATGGAGGTCCTAGCAGACATGAATACAAGAATCGTGGTTATTTTGAGTTAAATCCTGTAAATACTAAATTCTATTTGGCGTCATGTACATCTTTGAACTACACAACGGACTCTTCATTGTCCTTTTTGCGACATATTAAAAAATGAGGCTTAAGCATAGTAATCGGAATCTGAAAGAAAAATTTATACCGTCGGTGTAGGAGCGATACTCTGGAAAATCCATCATTTCTTTTGGATTTTTTCGATACCTTGATATTGTAACTGTTGTCGGGATCATGCTTTAATTTTTTTGTACTTTTGCAGTACCTTTTTGGTGCTAAACATTATAAAATTACCTTACTTTATAAAAAATTAGGAATATGAGACCAAAATGATTTATTGATAAAATGAGTTAAGGGAATGGTTGGGCTGAGTTATTGCAATATGCTATAAAATTACAATGATGTAGTTAAGTTCCAATTCAGGTAAAACACTTAAACTCATACATTATTTTCCAATATAGGTTTGACTAATAGCATGTCGTACTCTTCTTTTTTAAAATGAGCATGGTGTCTAGGCCAGCTTGCACGCACCTCGTCAACTCGACTATGTACCTGTTGTCTCCCACTAGCATATGTACCGGTTAACCCTGCCGACTAAGGCTTACTCTGGAAGAGTTTGAATCTTATGAGAAATTTAAAGAGAGAAAGATTCTCTTGAATTGTTGGGTAGTTTAAGAATTTAGTAAAGATTTTGCAATCATAAGTGCCTTAAAAGTAAAAGAGGAAAGGCTGGAATAAGGTCCCGTACATATGGAATAGTCTCTTATTCCTTCTTGGATAAAGAATGGAATTGTTCATAAGTGGTCTCCTTGTGACCTGAAACTCACTGGTTTGAATATGATAGACATGGTTATTTTGGCATGCAACTGTAGTTTATACCCCGAGTCTTATGCATACCCATATTAGTTATTACTGGGAGCAGTGTGCTGAATTATTCTCAGTCAAATGATGAGATGGTTCTCCTTTTCCTTTGGGTTATCCTTGAAGCAATCTATTGGATAAGCATACAAGTTATAAAGTATTTTCTTTATTTTTTCTCTAGTACCATTGTGCGGTGATATAAGCAATCTTTTGTAGAATGCTAGTTTGATCCATGCTTTACCATCCAGGTGAGTGCAAGACCAAGAGTGTTCATGTGGAGATTTGTTCCGGAACGTCTAAGAAATGATAAAGGTAGTTAGTCTAATTGGAAAGTTTGTTTTAAGATTAAAATTCTTGCTTATGATGCAATTGAGCAGTGATTTCCTCTATTATCTGAATACAGTTTTAAGTTGCATTTCCTTTATCCAAACAAAAAAAGTTTGAGTTGCATTTCCTCCCTTGAATCTCTTATTCTCTTTGTAAGATGGAGTAACAGTAGGTAAAGCAATGGTGCAGATGTTAGTATTTGGTTCACTTCTTCTGGAAGTAAAATTGTTATTCGGTGCTTTGAAACACTTCTTGTCGCCTCTCAACTAATAGCAAGTTCCTCAAAGGGAGTGTTAAAGTTCTGCAGAATGACTTGCCATAACTTTGTTATCTTCCATTTTTCTTTTCTTTTTACCCCCATTGCTTTGGCTGTCTTCTGCCTTTGCAAGTTGTTAGGTCACACCACTTTGTGCCTGAAAAGCTAAAGGTGCTGAGAAGTTCTAGTAGGAGACAGTTCAGTTTCTTTGCCGCTGCAGAAGACCAGTTAGCCGACAGTGAGCTTGAGGAAGATAATTCCGAGCAAGAAAGTGAACATCCTGGTGATGAATTTGTTGCCTCTGTCAGTAGTTCAAATGTCCAAATGGAAGGTGCTGGTGGTAAGCCTGGCGTACTATCATTCTACAATCGTCCTTACAGAAGGGAGGAGGAAATCCTTGTGCCTGCTGCTGAAAAGAACCAGAACGTTCTACTGTGGTTTGTTGGTCCAGCTGTTCTTGTAGCCTCTTTCATCTTTCCCTCGCTTTACTTGCGCAGGTTATTATCAACTATATTTGAGGACTCTTTGTTAACAGGTATGCGAAACTTATGCTATAACATGTTTCTGGCATAGTTATATCTGTTTCATTTAGTTTATCCTGCTTAAACCCTCCAAAAAGGCCTTAAGAATAAATAAATAAATAAATAAAGTATCATGATCCTTCTGATTGCAGCATCATATTTTTATTGGCAGTAGAATAACAAATGAAATAAACACTCATCCAAAATATGTTTGCAGGTTAATCTCATTCTTATTGTCCTTTAAGTTGAAGCAACAACAACAATATACCCAGTGTAGTCCCACAAGTGGGGTTTGGGGAGGGTAGTGAAGTGAGTACGCAGCCTTTATGCAGGTAGAGAGGTTGTTTCCAATTGTCCTTTAAGTTGAAGCTTACATAGCATTTGACAAACGGAAATCTTCTGAAGCTTGTATAAGCAATCTTCATAATTATTTCTATCAAGCATAAATTGTCTGGTATTCCAGGAGCTTGTTCTCGCTTCATTTTTCTTATTCTTTCCTTCTCCAAACAAAAATACTCTGTCCGACCACAAGTACATGGCCGTTGTTAACCATCAGGTCCTTAGAACTTCTGCAAAATATTGAATATTGATGTATGGATTCTGGAGAAGTGCCTGCAACTTAAAGAAACTAGCCATATCTGCACTAAATTTTGCGTCGTGGAGGATCGTGTGTTAATACTAGTAGGATATCTTGTGTCCACCAAACACAATATGTGTCAAAATCAGGTGTTTGTTGTGTGAATGAAATATCAATCATCTTTGCCTTCTTGTTATTTAATCATTCATGCTACAGTTTCCTCTTTTAAGTTTATTACATGTATCATGTCATTGCACTTTCGCTAAATAAACTGTGCTCTCGACCTGCAGATTTCCTCATCTTGTTCTTCACAGAGGCTCTGTTTTACTGTGGAGTAGCAGTGTTTCTTCTCCTAATAGATCGTCTAAGGAGACCGCTTGAGCTAGTATCTTCTGACAGGAAAATTATCCCACCACTCGGATATAGAATATCTTCAATTGCTGTACTGGCACTTAGTCTAATTATTCCAATGGTGACCATGGGGTTTGTTTGGCCATGGACTGGTCCTGCTGCTTCTGCTACTCTCGCCCCCTACCTTGTTGGTATAGTTGTTCAATTTGCTTTTGAGCAGTATGCAAGATATATTGACTCACCTTCATGGTCTGTTATCCCCATTATCTTTCAGGTAAGGACTAAATCGAATTGGTAATTTCACTGGAATGTTTATAGAGAGAGAAAACGTTGAGCACTGACCACTGTGATTTTTGTTGTATTGTAGCCCCATTAGCTGCAACTCTGAAATGTCATCAGGAATAGGGCCGCCCTCCCCCAAAACCCTCCATTGTGTTTCATTGAATTTTCTTGCAGTTCTTCGAACTTATCCTTTTAGAGTCTCGACGTTTAAACCCTTTCAAATATTCCAAATTACCTATAAAAACTATCTTTTTTACTGCCTTTAGAACACTCCGCTAGATCCGTGGATGACAATTTTCATTTTCAAGCTTAACTATGTTGACTCATTGAACTCTATTCAAACTTTTATTACCCATGTATACTTTCGTTGTTTTAATGGAAAATCCAGTTAAGCCGACTACACCAGTACTAGAAGTTTCAGTTTGCTCCTGAATGTCGTACTTGTACCTTTACCATAATGTCATACTTGTATATTTACTTGGAGGTCACACTTGTATCTTTTCTATTTAGGTTGTTTCTGATAACCATTCTGTTTTGTTCGCGAAATAACTTCACAATATGTCTCTCCAAAAGGATGGATACTTTATCCAATATTCAGTAAGGTGATTGTTTGACATCATATTGCTTCCAAGTCGTCTTGAAAGAATTTTATGCTCACCTTTCTGATTGAATATTCTAACACTTACGAAAGCAAGTTTTATGGTAGTTGATGAGGTTACTTTATCCTTCTTTGGCACAATTTTACAGGTCTACAGGTTGCATCAACTGAATAGGGCAGCGCAACTGGTAACAGCCCTTTCTTTGACAGTAAGAGGAGCAGAGATGACTGCCCAGAACTTGGCAATAAATGGCTCATTGAGCACACTTTTAAATGTCCTTCAATTCCTTGGGGTTATATGTATTTGGTCCCTTTCTAGCTTCATCATGAGATTTTACCCATCTGCTACTATGGCTGAGGGGTAAGACATGGTTCTGCTACAATCTGGTCCGCACTAAATACTCCGGAATAGTCTGCACATGCAAAGTTCTGGTTGCTTGTTTGCAAGTGCCACATGTCTTTTGTGGTTGCTGTGGCCTGTTGTTGTAGACTTGATCTTTGTTGAATCTGAAAGAACATGACTACCGAAGCCTTAATCGCTCTCCAACAAGAAAATTCTTTGCAAATGAAGGACTGCAAGGTATAGGGCTGCTGATCATCCTGTCACCTTTTTTATGTATTTGGTTCAATAGGCTGTGTATTTTGACATTACCAGGTGGAATACTCGACTCACCAAGGAATTTTACGTTGGTGGATATTTTATGAAATTAGAGCGCAAGTAGGTATCCATGTTAGTGTAAAGACGGACCAAATGTGAAGTTGATTTGTTTTCATTTATTTGTGTTTTCTTTACCAGGAATCTTCACAAATACTATGCTTTCTTGTATTCCACACCCCTAGGCCTTCAATAATTCAAAGTGGATAAGTGGAGCATCCCCTGATTATATATCATATTAAGTACTAGTCAAGTGTAACAGAAGTATTTGTTTAGCATATACTACCAGTACTTGCTTCGGTTATAGTATGTTTTTCTGGTTGTTATTGTTGTTTCTCTTTCCGTGGTTCCTTGTCATAAATGTTGTGATTTTGCTTTTATTGAGTCGATGGTCTACCAAAAACATCTTCTCTATCTTAACAACGTAGGTAGGATTAAGGTCTACGTACATACTACCCTTCCTAGACCATATTTGTGGGAATAAACTCGGATGTTGTTATTGTATACTATCGATACTACAATATGTTGACGTGGTGAAGAAATAAAGGAAGACAAAATAACAATTTATTTTGTGATGACCCCTCAACTTTTGGTGTCGGTCATGAAAAAATCTCGAAAATAAACACTTCCTCTACTAGGTGGGTTCTAATATCAAAATATGATGGAAAGCTTGTTCTTGTTTGGTTCACAATTCGAAATTATTTATGATAATTCAAAAAATAATTAGAGATAATTTCACAAACCTCCCTTGAGGTTTTGCCTTGTGACACATACTTCCTCTATGGCATCAAATATTACACAAGCCTCCACTTAATGATGTTAAGTGTTACAAAATCATTTTGTAGCTTACATATATGGACGTGTTTGCCCTTTATATGTATTCATTATTTCATATATATTACAAGTTTTAATGTACTTCGCAATGTTTACGTTTAAATTAAATAATATAAATTTTAATTATAGTCTTTCATATTAAATATTTAAAATTATTTATTTTGGTAAATATTGTTAACTGTAAGTGAATTTTTATATGTTTTTATTGATAATTTGATATTCAAAAATACTTCTTGTAAAGGTTGGTCATACACAAATTGTTGCTTTAATATCGACAGAACCGCTTCTCAATTGGAGTTTGGCCAAACAACAATTGTTACTCTTACACTTTTTTTAAAAACTAGTCTCTTTGTGCGTTGCACGTGTATAGAGCTGTCGGGCCGGGATAGCCCAACTTGGTCCACATGGGCTTTAGCATATGACGGACTGGGCTGGGCTGGGCTGGCCCATCATTTTGATGGGCCTTATAATGGTCAAAACCACCCTAGTTCTATGTGAGTCGCGGACCCCCACAGGGCGGCCATCATCTTTTAAAATATAATTTTATATTTTTCTTTAAGTTCTAACCTAAAAAAGATAAATATTTAAAAGTTAAAATATATCTTATTGGAAAAGTTTCGCAAAACTTAATAACTTATTATATTGTTCCAATATATCACAATAAACACTAAAAATGTAAAAGACAAAACTCAAAACAAACTATTCAAGAGAACGTCCATGACGTTTATGGGATATCCAACACTATATTTCATTCACTAAAAGTCAAAACTCAAAATAAATTATTCAAATAGAATGTCAATGACGCTTATGGGATATACAACACATCTTCATCAAATACATTTGAATCCGCTTGTGACAAGGTTGTCTTAACATCTTCACTTTCATCTACATCTACAGTTCATATTGTCACGCCCCGACCTTGGGGAGCGCGACCGGCGCTCAACAGAGTTACCCCGGTCGAACAAGCATGCACAACCTTGTCTACCCAACTAACCCATTAATAAAGAGAAGAATACATTTCATTAATTGGACAGTAAGAGGTCATGTGAATAACACCAATTCATTTCCATTCGTTACATCATTAACCTCTTCGACTTGAGAAGATTTCTTGCGCAATTTCTTGAAGTCTTATAAAAGAAAGTCTCCAAAATAGTACGCTATACATTCGTAGTTAAAGTGGAACAGATGATACGATTACAATAAGCTTAGTTCAACCTTCCCAAAACAAGATATAACCCACACTATGTCTAAACAGAAACAAAAAAGTGTTAAGACAGTGCCGGCAACAAGGCCCCGGCTATACCTCAAAATGCTATGTATAAAGGACAAGAGATACAGGCCCCCGAATGAAGTGGAGCTCACCAAGTTAGCTGAGTAGAGGGTGTGCTGCTATCACTGATCAATATCACCTGCTATGGAATCACCTGCATCCATTAAAGATGCAGCGCCCCCTGCAAAAGGGACGTTAGTACATGTGGAATAGTACTAGTATGTAAAACATAAACACCTTATCAATAGAACAAATAATAGTAAACGGAGAAAGAAACACGAAATCATTAAGAGACTCGGACAATTTCAAGGTGTCGAATTAGGGGGAAAAGTAATTTCAAGCAAGTTTCAATCTTTGTAAGTTGTGAGATCTTTAGCACCTATACATCACCGTATTTTTAGTACGGAGTCCGATCTCAATCAGATCGGCTAAGCCGTCTTACCAAGGTACATCCACTCACAATATCATCATGTGCGCGACATGGCGTCCGATCTCCGCCCGATCGGCTAAGCCGTCTCATCACAATATCGTGTGGGTCGACATCACATTACATCTCGCTCGCAATAATCTCATCCCATTTAAGGGGAATCATTTCAACACATCAATCTCTTCCCATATAAGGGGAAATAACCTCATCACATTATCACGGGGATTTACCCCTCAATCACTCATACACCGCCACGTGTAGTTTTGGGGTTAGGTTATTTCGACCTACCCTTCCTCGGTGGCTAAAAGATACTCCCAAAGCATTTATTATTAAAAGGATTTACCATCATTTCATATTCTTTTACATATCAGTCATTTCATTGGCACTATTGGCCATAACGCAATATCATTCTTGGCACGTTGGCCGTACTTTATATTTCATACTCCCTTCTTTAACTTTCAAATGTCATCACGGGTCATCAACAATAAGGCTTTTTAAATTAAGACTTTAAATACACATGTGAGCAAATAAGAGTCTTAGGCACATAGGGATTTTTTTACACAATTTGGCATAATAACTTATTTGCGCTTGACTTGAAGTCACAATATTTTAATACATATTCATACTTTGAACATGCTCCCGAAGAATTTCGGAACACATTTTGAACATATTCATATATACATCTTTCGACACCAAGCTTATTCGGAATAGTCAATTTATAATGAGAACTCGGGACTAAAATTAGTTCAAGTTTTTGATTTAATCCGCGGCAGATTTGAGGTCCGCGGATCAGTTTTACGACAGCAGAATGGACCGCAGAAATGCCCTACACCGCCAAAGATTTTCTTCAACTCCCCAACGCACTGTTTAACCCAAAAAGTCAGTATCGCGGCGAGCTTGCATCAACACATAAGTCTACCTCAGCACCACGAAACTCTAAGTTTTTTGGTAAAATTTTTACGGGGCCTTACACATATACAATATTAATTAGTTAAATATTAAGAATAATTAAATTTTAAAAACTAATATTATTCAAATTCACATAAAAAAAATATTACTAGTTTGAGTTTGAAAAAAGCCGTGCAGCCAATTTTGAGTAGTAACAAGTGTTTGGATATTTTATTGATGGATGCAACTTCTATACTTTGTTAGAACATGCCCACCAATGATAAATGATGATTTCGATGCTACAGTGGTAATAGGAATACTAAGTACATCACGCGCCATCACTGAAAAATCAGGATATCTTCTAGAATGGTCCTTCTAATACATGACAACATCCATCTCTTGAAACTACTCAGAATCAAGCTTTGGTTCCTCTAAGTAAAGATTCAATTCTGACTTTCCATCACCGGAGGTAGTATACTTTTTATATTTTATATATTTTAAACAAATATTTTTATTAGACCCACAAGCCAGCCCAGCCCAGTCTCAATCAAGCCTCACGGGTCACGAGCTTACTCGAGTCGGACTTAAAAGCCTCATTTTATTTAAAATAAATAGGGTACTAAGGTTTTCTATAAGGTGTAAAATTTTCATTTTTAAAGGGCTCCAAAAACTCTAGCCCAACCCTGCCAAATAACGAGCTGGGCTGGGCTGGCCCAACAGACCAAGAAAATATTGATGGCTCTACCCCTGTATTCCAGGAGTAGTAAGTTTTCGGCGAATTCCTCTGCTGATATCTTTTCCGGCGAAATTGAGTTGTAAGTTTCTCTACTTGTCTCCTGAATTAATTTCTTGAGAAAAAAAAAAAACACTTTTCTTACTGATCCCTCTCGGGCAAAAAGTATTTACCCTTTTTTAAACAATTGTTATAGTAGAATTCGGAATGCGAAGTAGGCCGCAATGTTTTGTACAGAGGCGATAATTTGTTGACCAAAGTAATTTATGGAATGATCGTGGAACTGGAACCTCAAGGTGACTTGACCAGTTGAAGCAATTTTTGGACTTCCATTTTGCAACGGTTAAATGTGAGTGATTCCAAAGCTAAACGTGCTTATTGTCGACGATTCTTTCCTACTTTGTTTGGCACGATTACTATTTCAGGAGTCAAATATTTTTTTCAATCAAATATTTATAATTGTAAAAGTTGTGATTCCTAATACTTCTTTATTTATCTTGTATATATAAGCTCTTAAGTGAAAAGTCAAATTACGAAATTATTCCTCACTAATCTTTTTTAGAAAACGTTAATCTTTCGCAGATCAGTAAATTACCCCTTCGCTAACAGTCTCCTTGCGGTCCTCGGCTTCATCTTCCTAACAGTTGCACCGATTGCTTCCCTTGTCTTTAAAATCAGAAACCCCATGCCAATTTCCCTCACTTATTGCTCTTCTCTGCTAAAGCAACACGTTTGGCATCTGAATATTTCTTCACCAAATCATCTTCTTCTCATATTTCCCCCCCAAATCTACCTGCTTGTCAGATTTTAAGCTCCACTAATATTCCCTCCATCTATTTCCCTAGCTAAATCCTAGGCGATATCTGTCTCGTACAAACTTGAATTGTAAGTTGGTTTTCAATTTTATACTGATTTTCTTATATGAATACCTCAATCTTTTTCTGAATGTTAGTCTGCAAATTTTTAGACCGAGATATGTTGTTTGAAATGGTAAGAATTTTGAGATGACTAGCATCTAATTCAGTATTAATTTTCATGGCCTTACTTTTCTATGTTTCTCTTTTGCTTTGTTTAATATTGTTATTGCTGCAATTTGTCAATATAACTTGTATGTATGCTTCATAATCCCTTCTTTTATTTATGATTTAAATTTAAATGGTTAGCGTGGGCCGTGGTGTGTTCATGGAGAAGAAAAAGGACTTGGGGTTAAAGTTTCTTAGTGAAGATTTTGGTGGGACAAAAGATGATTCTTGTATTACAGATTTATCCAAGTGCAACAACACTGATTAGTTTCGGATATACTTATTTGTAATTGGTTTATTTGTCGTAAATTTATAGTTGGAAATAGTTCCATTTGCTTTTTTATTCGAGGTTTTAATATGTTAAAACATCCAAGAAAAAAGATTTTGTAGCATAACATGAAATACCCACAAGATGAAATGATATCAATATAAAAAATAATCATATAACATATTGTTTGTCACATACCTTTTGGGTAAGAGCTAGGTTACAGACAAGAGAAGGGGATTGAATAATTCTAAATAAAATAAGATTTTGGTTTGAGTTTCTTATGTTGGTTAGCTGAATTAGCGCTTTATTTGTAACTTATTAGAGATATTATTACTCGTGGGATTTTGAAGCGTTAGTTATTTACAATAATTCATATCTTGAGGGTAATGTTCGCGATTTTCATGTAACCTCTACATTGTGGATTGTGTTTAACTTCTCCTTGTCTTTGGTTTGAGGTGAATGATATTACACACTCTCCAAAAGATTAAAATAAATCTTTTGAAAAATAGTAGTTTTGGTCCCTAAAGTGGTTTTTTTTGGACCTCTTTTGTTTGAAAATGGTTGTATGGTTATTCTGATTAGTGATCCTTGAAAATGCAGAGTGCTGAATTTTCCTGAAAACTCTTGAAACTCTCGAAGGGTCATTAATTTGTCTTTATTTTGGATATGATATACTTTTCAGACTTTCAAGTCTGGTACTGCCTCATGTATTCAGCTACTATACATGGTGAATCCACTCGTTGCTATAGAGAAGCTAATATAGTGGCAAACTTGCTAAAGCTGGATAAATCACAAACACCCCAAGAGTCTATTTTAAGTTTGAACAATTCCCCGGAATGGTAAGACAAGCATACAAAACGATGCGAAAAGCACGCTTTGAAAACTATAGGATATGGACTCAAAAGAATGGATTTGGCTAAGGTCAGTGAACAAATGAGGATTTTATAATTGAAGTAGTCATATGTTTAGTAAACCTTGTTTCTGAACATGAACTGAAAATGGGAAATTCTCATTGCTTTCCGTTAGTGTCATCTTTTGTAACTTTTCTTGAAGATAAGGTTTTATGTCCCTTCCTTGCATCTTTTGCTTATTAATATAGTAGGAGTCATGCCCATCATCATAGTAGATGAAAACCTAGGTGAATGGCTTATTTAAAGAAAAGTCAGTGGTTCACGTGCAACGCACGTGTCGAGAAACTAGTGTAGTTCTAAATATGCCATCCCCACCCCCCAAAAAAAATGCTAATCAATCATTGTCCCAATTTATATAGAGAATTAGATATATTTGCCTCGGGCTCCGTACTCATGCAGTATATTTTTGCTTTCTCTTTGGTATCAGTGGTCATAATGTCTTAATATTTGGTTTCAAGGAAACTAGTTAATTTTTATGTTTTGGTGAGAATTGTAAAAGGAATTTTGATATAGCTTGTTTTAAGCATAACCTGCACCTTTTGACATAAAGCTGTCTATGAAGACTACTAAAGTATGATTGGAATACTCATGCACCTATATTTCCCTCCCCTTAGTTTAAGTTCTTCTACATGTTCCATGAAGTTGTTGATTTATCATCTTGATATTCCTTTTTTCAAATAGCTAAAGTTTAGTGTTGCAATTAGTTTTCATAACTAAAGATCGGAATACTGTGGTCTGACCCAACTTTTATTTGGTTTGCTTCTGTCATTTCCTTACTAGAATGGAAAGAAGACATCAGGTTTTCTCCGTAGATCTTCTTGAAAGATATGCCACAAAAGGCCGTGGAGTCATTACATGCATGGCGACTGGCAATGATGTCATCGTTCTGGGAACTAGCAAAGGCTGGGTAATCAGACATGACTTTGGAGTGGGCGATTCTTATGGTACGGCTTCCAACTTTTTCTTTTTGATTAGGAACAATTTTTCTTGTCGCAACCCATCTTATAGCTAAATATTAAGAAAATTTTCATTTGCTTAAATGCCAGAGTTATTTTAGATAGACCCAATGTTATCAAAAGCGCGCTCACTTAAGCCCTGAAGCAAGGCTCAAAACATGTTGAGCACTTTGCCTCGCTTAGTGGGCTCTTCAGTGTTGTCATCAAGGCTATAATGCATACTTTTCCGAACGTAATCTTGAAGAGGCGACACTAAATAATTGATATTTCACTTTATCGTAAATTTTCTTCAATTTCTTTGTCCATATATTTGGTATTCATGCTTATATATATTAGTCTTGGACTACACATATGTATTTGTAGTTTTTCTCCATTTGCGCCTTTCCAACAGACCTTATAGCTTTTTGCGCTTTTTGCCTTTGATTACACTGCAGACCAGATGTCAAAATATTAAATAATTTTTTGTTAGGTTTGGATTTGCACTAACTTAGACGGTACATGTACTCCATGCAGAGCTGACCTAAAAAAAGAGTAGGCTCTGCTTAAAAGACTCGATTTTGATAGAACTTTGTAACAACGAAACCATGCTTTTACCCTATATCTTGAAGATTTGTGACGTACATATCTGTAATTAGTCTTTCAGTTCCTTTTTGAGCTAAACATTCTCATATCCCTGAAGCTTTTACGTCTTAGCATAATGTTAATTTTTTTCTTTCTTTTTGGGTAAAGGTTTAGCATAGTGTTTCTTATGCTAGACTAGATTGGCTGAAACAGGGTAGCCAGGGATAATCCAGCATTGTAGTTTTATTGAGGTGTTCAAATAGCAGTGATAGTAAAACCCAATGAACTAGTAAAACTGTAAGATATTTTAGATAGACCCAATGTTATCAAAGGCGCGCTCGCTTAAGCCCTGAAGCGAGGCTCAAAACATGCTGAGCACTTGGCCTCGCTTAGTGGGCCCTTCAGTGTTGTCATCAAGGCTCTAAGGCATACTTTTTCGAACGTAATCTTGAAGAGGCGACACTAAATAATTGATATTTCACTTTATCAGAAATTTTCTTCAATTTCTTTGTCCATATATTTGGTATTCATGCTTATAGATATTAGTCTTGGACTACACATATGTATTTGTAGTTTTTCTCCATTTGCGCCTTTCTTCATTAAAGCCCACCTTTTATTTGCCCTTTGCGCTTAAAACCCCAACAGACCTTAGAGTTTTTTGCGCTTTTCACCTTTGATAACACTATAGACCAGATTTCAAAATAATAAATAATTTTTTGTTAGGTTTGGATTTGCACAAACTTAGGCAGTACATGTACTCCATGCAGAGCTGACCTAAAAAAAGAGTAGCTCTGCTTAAAAGACTCGATTTTGATAGAACTTTGTAACAACGAAACCATGCTTTTACCCTGTATCTTGAAGATTTGTGACGTACATATTTTCAGTTCCTTTTTGAGCTAAACATTCTCATATCCCTGAAGCTTTTACGTCTTAGCATAATGTTAATTTTTTTCTTTCTTTTTAGGTAAAGGTTTAGCATAGTGTTTCTTATGCTAGACTAGATTGGCTGAAACAGGGTAGCCAGGGATAATCCAGCATTGTAGTTTTATTGAGGAGTTCAAATAGCAGTGATAGTAGTGAATCTCATGCAAATAATGCCTCCTCATAGATCACATTCAGAATCTGACGTGATGGTCTTTCTCATTCAATTCTTTCCCCTATTTGTATGTGTTTTTCTCTACCTTTTTTTTTCTTTCTTCTCTTTTACATAATGGAAGTGTTGAAAGCTTTCAAGTTGAGCTTATGAGGCAGATGATTATCACAGTCACAGAGTTTGATGTTGGCTGGCTTGATGGTCGACATCTTCTGATGGCGTTCATTTCGACCTATAATTACATAGGCAGAATGGGATTTGGGGGGGGGGGGGGGGTAGATGGTGTTCATCTCGACCTATAATTTTACATTGGAGGGAGGAAGGGGGGGGGGGGGGGAGAAATTCTGACTTGCCCTTTTAGCTACTTTTTTTATTAATAAATAATTACTAATTAGATTTTGTGACAAGAACGATTGACTGTGTATGAAGGTCTTTTAATTGTGAAAGCCTTCGTTTTTATATGGTTCTTAGAACACTATGTTAATGACTTGCATTAAATAAGGAGTCTGCTAAGTACTTCTGTGTGGTTGTGACGCTTATTTGCTTTTACGTTGCTTTTGGCAACAAAGACTCTTTGCTGTATTCTGATACAACTTCGTTCTCCTTTCTTTTGTAGAACATGTGCTTTGTGTTAGGTTGTTTTTTAGGTTTAAGGGAGAATTCACTATTTTAACCTATCAGAAAAAAGGAGCATTCACTATATAGCCTTTTGCATTTGTTAAGAATTGAATGCAAGAAATTCAACAAGTAGCTTTGATGCATTTTTGTATGAAATGGAGAGTAAATTTAGATATAAATGTGGGATAAGGCAGTATGAACATTCGACACCTACTGATGTGGCCTAATGCTAGGTGATTTCTTCCCATCTGTTTAAGTGTTGATGGATAGAGTCATCCGGTACTTGTGCAGGTCGCTACCGTAGCTGGTGAAGTAGTCAAGGTGCAAAGAATCTGGCCAAGACAAACGTTTGTCCCAAGAAAAGAAATAGAAAATAGGCAATAGCTCTTTGAAATCTATAATATAGGTCCTGGACTATATCTTAAAAAGTTATCCTGTCATGCTTCTTTGTAATTTAAACATCTTGACTGTTATTTTTTCTTCCTTGGCAAATATGATCTTTCTTTTTGGAACTTTTGTTTGAACTGAGAAAGACTCATTGAGATGCATTGCATAGTTTGAACTTGGTCTGCTTCTCTTTTGTGCAGAGAGAAATTAAACCTCCAATAGCTCAACATTATTTGCTTATCTACTTCTCTTTTGTGCAGAGAGAAATTAAACCTCCAATAGCTCAACATTATTTGCTTATAAAGCAGTGTTGTGAAGAGCGTGAAGCGAGGAAAAGCGACAACCCCCATTTAAGTGAAGCGAAATTTAAAAAAAAGTTTAAAATAAATACTGCATAACAGCACATATAATTGTAAGTAAATGTTCAATACTTCAATTAAAAAACTAAAGAGTAGCATCAATTGGGCAGAAACTGGAAAAATTGGGCAGAAATTTTCTGAAAAAAATTCGCCAGCATTTCGCCGCTTTTTGGACGTTTAGAAAGAAGAAGAAGAAGAAGAAGAAGAAGAAGAAGAAGAAGAAGAAGAAGAAGAAGAAGCAGAACATACCTGTACTGTTGAAGAAGAAGAAGAACAACCCTAGTTGATGCTTTGAGATTATTTCAGAAATCAGAAGTTGATGAAGAAGAGAAGAAGAAATCGCTGCTGTTTTCGAAGAAAAACCCTAGTCTAGCTGCTGTTGAAGAAGTCCAGACAGTGTTTACGGTTTAGAAACCTCGTTTTTTAATAAAATAGGGCTTGGGTTAATTTTAAACATAGAAGCGGACGCTTCTAACGCTTCTTCTCGCTTCACCGCTTCTCGCTTTTTACAGAGAAGCGGTCGCTTTTTCGTACCAAAGTCGCTTCTATTACCTGAAGCACTGTCCTTCACGCCTCGCTTCGCTTCTCACTTAAAGCGAGGAAGCGAGCGTTTTTTTAATCACTGTTATAAAGTAACGTAAAAATTGAGATTTATACATCTTCAGCTATGTGATCTCTGAAAATGTTTTCTTGAATCCAGTGTTGACTGTGATTAAGTGTTGGACCTCTACATATCTAAGCATATTATTTCCACTACTTGTATAAGATCTATAAGTGGAAAGAGGTTAATTATTTTTGACTATTTTTGCAGATATAGATCTTTCTGTTGGCAGGCCTGGGGAACAATCTGTTCATAAGGTTTTTGTTGACCCTGGAGGGAGTCACTGTATTGCCACTGTTATTGGCAGTAGTGGTGCCGATACATATTATACTCATGCTAAATGGACAAAGCCTCGAATTTTAAGCAAATTAAAAGGTCTTGTTGTCAATGCTGTTGCCTGGAATAGACAACATATAACAGAAGGTAGTCATCATGGTATCACCTTGTGTTTTCATACAAGATTTTGACGATTTACAGAAATTTCAGAATGATTGTGGTTTTCTTTTCTTCTTTTTAATTGTGGATGATGGTTTCAGCTTCAACTAGAGAAATCATTATGGGTACGGACGATGGTCAACTTTATGAGATGGCTGTAGATGTAAAGGATAAAATGGAGAAGTACGTAAAGTTACTGTTTGAACTTAAAGAACTACCTGAGGCTTTCACCGGTTTGCAGGTTCAGTACTTTGTAGTTTCTTTCTTCCTTATTTTCATCCCTTTAACTTCTTCCTTCAAAAAGGAGAAAGCATCCTCCAACTGGCTTACCTGTTTCCTTTTATATCTCGCTTCTTAATTTGATCATGTACTTCCTGTCATTTCATACCGAGATGATGTTAATGAAAGCCTGCTTTCCTTTCATCTCCTTGTAGATGGAAACAGCAAGTGTGCACAATGGTACCAGATTTTATGTGATGGCTGTTACACCTACTCGACTTTATTCGTTCACAGGGATTGGCTCGCTTGAAGTAAGTTTGTATCTAGTAGTAATCATTTCCACATCTTAACTGGCTCCTTGCCCTCAACATCTAACAAGCTACTTTCTTCCTTTTCTTTTCACTTTCTCTTTACCTGCTCGTTTTGCTACCGAAATACCCAGATAGCTTCTTTCTTAATTAAATTTCGGGTTTTTCTATATTTCTGTGCAATTTTCATAGTTATTATGTAGAATATCTTATATGTGTGACTGGAGTTCTTACTGGTATGGGAGTTCATCCTTGAAATCTGTATCAAGTATTCTAGCTATCCATACTGACGAATTGTACTTCTTTAGTTTGGAAATTTGAAATTATTGGGTTCTTTTATCTTGGGTACACTTTGCTACTGTTGCTGGCTTCCTTGACTTCTTTTGACTTCTTTGAACACTCAACTTGGTACGCTTTACTATCTTACTTGAGGTCTTCCTTTTCCTTCTTTATCAGTACATAGAATCTTGTTTATTGTTGAAGAAATTTTGACCACAATGTAGGACTTAATTTTATTTGTTCCCAACAGCTTTGCAGGATTAATTTGTACAAAAGCTGTTGATCTATTCCTTTGTCAGCTTTTCCTGTATACTTTATCGGCTGTAATATCTTGGGCTAGTATATTATCTCCATCAGTGCCTATATACACCAGCCCAATGATAAAAATTGTTAACATTTATTACACCTTTTGTGCCTTAACTCTCAATTGAGATACTGTTTGTTGGAGACTATCTCCTGTTATTATTGTAATAAAGTTTTGCTAGTTCATTGGCATATTGTGATCATAAAATGATTAATACATTTCAATTGAATTGATGCATTGTGGCTTGCGTAGGCTGTTTTTGCAAGCTATGTGGACCGTACAGTTCATTTCATGGAACTTCCTGGTGAAATACCTAACAGGCAAGTTCTTTACTTATGATATTGTCAAAAGTTGCAAGGAAAGGAAGTCTTTAACTTAAGCTTTTAGATGATCTAGAACCACATAATTCTACATGGCACTAAAGAAGGTGAAGCATTTTTCCAACCAGTTGAACAAATTGTCGTGAAGTCTGGGAGGAAAATGAAAAAGAGGCACCTTTCAGTCGGGGAACCATTTTATGCCTTCCAAAAACTTAATTTTACTGTTCATAGTAGAACTGACTTCATGTATCAAAAACATTTTGGTGCACAATCATGTTTTAATAGATACCTTCTCGTTGCATTCAAATATTTGCCACATCAAGAGAATGATTGACCGAACATTGCAAGTGATTTATGGAGGGGTTTGAATTTGGTTGATCAGACATATGTCAAGAGCTTGATACTTTGTCTTGGCATGGATTGACAAATATTCTCACCTGTGTTTCATCTGCACTTACACTTACTCTCCTTCACAGCGAGTAATGTTCCATCGTCATCATTGGTATAGCTGTCACAACTTTCGTCGTCTGTGAAGACGCTTTTAAGCTTGCACCATATTAGACTTGCTAAACTTTTTATGTATTTGTTCATTTGCAAGTACTTGCAGAAAAGGAAATATCTGTTCATTTGCAAATGATGTTTGAGTAATCAAATTCTCTTTTTTCAGTGAACTGCACTTTTTTATCAAGCAAAGGAGGGCTGTACACTTCGCATGGCTTTCTGGAGCAGGAATCTACCATGGTGACCTAAAATTTGGAGTGCAACATAGGTTGATCTACCACCTGTTGCTTATTCCTTTACTTTTTTGCTTTGTTGCAATCCTTTTTCTCATCTCCCATCCTTATAATATATAATATTCGTTTTTCCTTATCAAAAAATATATACTATTCGTTTTAAGCCAAAAAAGAAAACTATTTGTTTACATCTTGGTTAGTTAACGTTCAATATTTCTTTTTCAAACTCCACAGTTCTTTACTTAAATCACTTTGTTTTTTGATATTTTCTACAATTGTTGAAAACCTCATGTGTAGTTCGCCAAACGGGGATGAAAACTTTGTGGAAAACAAAGCTCTTCTGGACTACTCTAAATTCTCTGAAGGAGTTGAAGGTGTCAAACCTAGCTCTCTGGCTGTATCCGAGTTTCATTTCCTACTACTCATAGGTAACAAGGTTAAGGTGTGTTAATGGTATTTCCATGACTTTGTTCTTTTATCTACCTTTTAATATATCAAATTCGTGTTATCTGTTTTTAAAGTTGGAATTATGGTACATGCATGCCTTTGTCTCTATGTAATATATACCTTGGGCTTTATAAGGAGAAGTAAGATATATCTAGGCCTTTTTCTTTGCTCAAATGAAAGACAGGAATTGTATGAAATTTTTTCTTAGGTTGTATATGGCGTAATTACCTACCTTAAAAAGGAACCTGTAACTTAAATGGTTTGGAATTAATAATTTGAGTTATGCTTATATTCTTCCACTCGATGCTTCATGACTTCATGATATGAAACAAATATTGGTTTGTTACACATGAAGAGATAGGATGTAATTTCCCTTTTTGTTCCAACAGAAATGGTCAACTGATACAAATTCTTAGCAAGGCTAGCGACGATATCCTTAAATTTCTTTTGTGTACCTCTATTTTTCAGTGCTGGTATTGATGACTAAGTTTGTATATAATTTTGAGATTCATCAACTGTACATAAATCCTAAGTTGACATAAAAGGCTCCATTTGTTTCTTTTGGTAGTATCTGCTTTCGTCTGCTATTATCCATTAAATTTTAATATATTTTTGAAGAACATTTTGGAAGACCACTGAGGATGTCGTTTTCTATTGACTAGAAATCAACCTATAACAATGGGGGAAGATGTGATTGCATTGCATCCTTAATCCTTTCTTTTGCAATATCTATCTTGTTCTACATTGTTACATATGAGGATGAGAAAGGTCCTCCCTTTACCAAATTAAAGAAGACAGCGAAACAACGATTTAGGACAAGGGCAAGAACCTGAATGTGCAATTATTGAGCAAAAACACTTGATTCTGAAGGATGGACATTTCACCATTAAATACCTTGTATAGTTATGCTATGGTTTACGTCTTGTAGGTGGTGAACCGGATAAGTGAACAAATAGTAGAAGAACTTTATTTTGATCAGACACCTGACGCAGTTTCAAGAGGTATTTTTGGCTTATGTAGTGATGCCTCAGCTGGGTTGTTTTATGCATATGACCAAAATTCCATCTTCCAGGTGCGGTAATAGTTATTGTCTGAATCTTGTGTGATGTGGTAGTGCCCATTAAATTTCTGCTTCAGTTTCTGAAATTGACAATCTGAATTTAGGTGTCTGTAAATGATGAAGGCCGTGACATGTGGAAAGTGTACTTGGACTTAAAAGAATATGCTGCAGCTTTGGCTAATTGTCGTGATGCCCTGCAGAGAGACCAAGTTTATCTGGTTCAGGTCGCGGCTGATTTGGACTTATTCTTTTCCCCTGGGATATATGTTGCAATATTATCTCCTAAAATGTCATAAACAAAAGAAACTATATTGCTTGTGAGGCTGAATTTTTTCTTTTGGCTTTTTCATCATAGACCTAATGTGATGCAGGCTGAAGCTGCTTTTGCTGCCAAGGAGTTCCTCAGAGCTGCATCATTCTATGCAAAAGTAATTATTCTACTTATTTGTTTTTCCTTCATTTTGTGTTCTTTGTCATTTTCCACTTTAAGTGCTTTTCAAATCTTTCAGTTTCCATTTATGATCTGTTTTTTTTTTTTACTTTGCTAAAATTGATCCTTGTTTTCCAATTATTAATTTCCTTGCGACAAGCAAAAGGGATATTTCCACAAACTGCTGTAGCAATCAATGTCGATGTCTACTCTGTTTTACAAAGACCACCAGAAATTTCTTTTCTGATAAATATTAATACTTTCTTCAATAATACCCCGAGGGAAAACCAATAATCCTTCCTTAAGAAGGTCAGCTACAGATAATCCCTAAAAATTTTCATTAGTATCAATTTGATTATCATCTTGAGTATTTCCTTGTAAAAACTAATGTTCTCTGCATAAAAATTCTGTCCCTAACATTTTCAATACTATATCAATTTGATTATCGTCTTGAATATATTATTGCAAAAGTATTGATTATCATCTTGAATATTTCCTTGTAGAAGCCATGTTTTCAGCATTAAAATTTTTTCCCTTGGCGTAGATATTGCTTGAGGAAGAATGACATAAACGGTGTTGAGGCAGCTTCTCTTTTATGTCCCTTTTTTTTCTTTTCTTTTCTTTTACTATGTTTGATATAATTGGCTTGCTAGTAATCTGTATTTATTCCTGGAACTGGAGACCTATCTAACGCAAGGAAATGAATGTTGCAGATTAACTATGTGTTATCATTTGAAGAGATATCATTGAAGTTCATTAGCATAGGTGAACAGGTATGACTATTCTATCCGAGAACACTGACTTGTGGTGATGCAAGAATATTTTTTTTCCACTTATTGGAAACAAAGAAAAGAGGTTAAATTTATCTGAATTTGACCGATCTTGCTCATTTGAAGCAATGATCTGTAGTAGTAACTACACTCATATCTAAAAAGGAATATTACTTTCCCCACTGTTCCATTTTCAAGACACAGGTTTATTAGTCTGTAGAAACTTCTTAGAACTTTCATATTTCACATTTGGAGTCCGTTGCAGAGACTCATTATAGGTTACTGCATTTAGTGTTGCGTTACTTGTATGAAATTATTGCTTATGAAACCCAGACATAGCATACTGAATTTTTATTGGTCTATCAACTGTTAAAATACTAAACATATTGATAACATGTTTATTTTGATAAGGTAATAAATATTATTAAGTGAAGGGCGAACTGAAAACACCCGTATACAAGAGGTATACCCATGTTTATTTTACACAGTCTACACCAGGACTTGAGTGATGCTGTTGCTTTTGTCTACTGATTATAGAATAGATATTGCAGTATTGTTTTTGGAACTTCTTTGTACTGATGTCCTCTACCATCTTAGTGCTGGTTGTTAATGAAACTTTTTATTGTTTACTGATTAGAAAAAATTCTAGTAGTTTAGAACCATTGAAATTTAATTTCTCGTAATTGTCTTCTTGCTTAGTAGTCCTATGCATGTCATACTATGAAGCAATTATTCTTCATGAAGATAATGACCCTATCTTTGCATAGATATGCCATCCTATTTTTACAACAAATCTCTAGTTTCATCTTAGTTCTGATCCTTATTGCTGTCTTCATATCCAGCCACTATTAAATTTTGCTCATGTTATAATGAGAGGTATTTCTTGGTCTACGGCTGAAATTTAATTTTTTTTCAGTTTTCTGACTTGTAATATCTGGAACTTTGAAAAGAAAAACAGCCGCAAATAATTGAATTACTTGAAAATTTCAAGGATATAACACCCTTTGCTTGCAGGATGCATTGAGAACATTTCTCCTGCGGAAGCTTGATAATCTTTCAAAGGATGAAAAGTGCCAAATAACAATGATTTCCACATGGGCAACTGAATTATATCTTGATAAGGTTCATCTCTTTTTGAACTGAGCTTGTTTGATTAAAAGTTTGTTATTTTTCTTTTCCCTGGTTTCACCAACTGTAAATATGTTCTGAATGCTAGCCTTATAAATATCTTTGTTTCCAGTTCCTATTATGTGTGGATGATAGGTCTCCTGGATCATCCGATTTACAACATGTCTTTGCCACCTGTACTGGTGACTGGCACAGAGGTTGGAGAAAGTACTAAGTAATATTCTATAGGATATGGGAAGGTAAAAGAGTACCATCTTATTAATTGGAAAACAGTGACCTTCCTAATAAGGAAGGTTTAGTGGTTAGGAACTTGAGGGTATTTAGTAGAGCCATACTAAGAACTAGAATTTGGAAGTTCTTTGAAGGATCAAGCATTGCAGTCATTGTTTAAAAGATGGAGCCCAAATTGGGATAGAGAACCAAACAAATGATGCATCCACATGGAAAGCTCTATGAAGGAGTATAATGAAAGGTAAAGTAGGAACCGGTGTTAGAATCTGCTTCTGGAAGCAGAAATGGTCTGTGAGGATATGAGAAAGATTGGAAGAATGCTCGAGACAACTGTCTTATGCTTGAAGTCTGTTATGGACACACTTTACCATGTATGTTGTGCGTCTAATCAGATGTAGGACACTAGTCTTTACATTAATCCCTTTTTCCATATTTAACTAAGACTAACTTTCTAACAAACTGTGTGTTGATAAAAAACAACGGTATCTCTTGTAAGCTCTCTCTGATGGTTCATGGGTTCCCTATTTGATCTTGTAAGGAGAAGGACATTAACATTCCCTTTGCACTTTCCTTGGTTAACCATAGGTCCTTGTGCAGTTGTGCCGGTGAAAGGCATCAGATTGGAAAGCTCAAAATTGCATTGCCAGTGGAGTGTTTCATGATGGAATTAGCAGTAACAGTTCCAGCTCAGTAGGCCTGGTTTGGCCCAACCCGGTGGGTTCTGGTTTGGACCGTGAAAATGTAAAACAAACGTTGCCTAAGTCGGTTAAAGTCAGATTATGGGTGGTGACACTTTAGTGCTTAGATATGCGTCTCATCACCCATGAGCTCTCTCTTTATAAGAGCAGTACTAGACACCAACAGTAGTTGGTAAGCTGATAATATGTTGTTAAAAGACGTTCTGAATGAAGTTCTAGTGATCAGATATAGGAAATAAAACATTTACTAGAGTCATCTCCAAGCCGTCGTCGGGAGGGGGAGTCTTATTTACTTGCTCTTTCTTTATGGTGCAAATACATACCCGGATCAGCCTGGTTCTTCTCATGCCCCCCGGACGGGGCCTGCTCCCCATCCTCACCATTCTCTTGTCATACAAGAAAAGATTTCGCAGGATCCAATTTTTTCTGCTGTAGAGACTTGAGAGAAAACCAATGGAAAGACCTTATTTCGTCCCAGGAGTGGCGGTTAACAGTGCCATTTCACAAGAAAACTATTTTTAGAAAACTTAAAATTACATGTTTTCATATAAATGAAAATTTTAAGATAGAACACCCCTCAAACTTGTCCCAGACAGTTATACACCTAAACTTTGTGAGCGGCCTAATTCCCTTCTTCTTGTTCGAAGTGGAGCTATAACCGCTTGATACACCATATGGTAGAGAAAATGTCCTTGCTTGAGGCATGTGAAAAACTAAAGAAAGGAAAAAAAAAACTTATCTTCATCGGAGAATTTCCATCCTTCCCTGCTCGTTTCTCTTTGCCTTTGCTGTTGCTGGAAAACTCTGTGATTGGTGGACCCATTTCCTTCTCTCAGTTTCTCTACCGCTAATCACTCTTTCTCAAATTTATTTCTTAGTCGAAAAGCCAAAACTCTAGGCCTGAAAAGAAAAAAACCAAAACTCTGGATTTGAAAAGGGAAAAATCCAAAACTTTGCTCGTCGCTGGCCCAGTATCGAATACTGGTAATAATATCAGCAAACAAACGTTCTCCTGTGCTTCCAGACATGCTGAGCTCCACATATTCTTGTACAGTCAAAGAAGATCGATTCCGTAAAAGATGAGATCAGTAAATGACAATTCACTGATATTTCATCTTTGTGAGATCGTCAATATTGTACCGAGGGCATCTTTAGAGTATACCGAATCAGTATAGCTATCCTTCTTCTGACACAGCAACACAATTTGAAATAGTATAAAAAGTAAGTACTAAATAATTTAACGAAAGAGATTCTCATATTCACACAATTTAAGTAGATGCGAGATATAGAAATTTGCTTTTCGTAGTTGTGGAAGCAGTTTTGTTGTTGGAATCCTTTTTTAAAGAAGTTAATGGTCGAGTAAGAAATAAGAGTAGTAGATCATATTCGATGAAAGAAAAAATCGAATAATTGGAATCCATAGTGCAAGCTCCGTATTCATTGGACCCATCTCCTTCTCTCCTTTTTGCTAATTATATGACGCTCTCTCAAATCCTTTTTTTAGTCGGAGAATTAATCTCTAGATTTGAAAAGGGAAACCAAAACTCCAATCCCAAAAAGGAAATTACCCGAAGTGCTAGCAAACTCCATTGTCGGCAAACCAATCTCCTTCCCTTTTTCTATACCCAAAACACCTCTCTTACTCCCTCTCATCTCCTTTTCTTCTACCAAACTCTTAAACTCCATGTCTGAAAGGAAAAGCTTGGTTGGTTAACCAAAACTCCGGCACACATCCATTTTTCGAGGAAGAAAGAAAGATGAAAAAAGTCTTCAACGGGATATACACGTGACGGCACGTAGATAGCCTACCACAAGTCTGCTTGTCCATGCTTCACTTTGGACAAGTATAGAGGTCATAGGCGCTTAATTTAGATTTGGGATTTTTTAAATGTTTTTTCCCATTTTTTCTTCCTGTAATTAGCTTAAATATAGTTATTTGAATTCTTTTGTCCTAATAGTCATTGTTTGTAGTTATTTTTAATTGTATTACATATGAAATCTTTTCTTAGCGCCATTGTTCGTTAAGGTCCACATGTTAGTTCAGCTTTGTGCTTAAAGCCTCAATAAAATTTGTCAGTTTTTTGGTGCTTTTTGCTTTTTACTACTTTGGTTCATTGGTGAAACCCTTGAGAGTGGGGGCTGATAACATGCGATTTGCGTTTGACAAGTTGCATTCTTTTTAAGTTTTTGTTAGCTTCAGCCTTTAGTAGAACCAAGAGGTTACGGGTCAAGCCGTGGAAACCTCTTGCAGAAATGTAAAGTAAGATTGTATACAATAGATCCTTTGTGGTCTTGATCTTTCTCAAGCGCCGTGTATAATGGAAGTTTAGCACACAATGCTGTCCTTTTTTAGCCTTTAGTAGGACCTACTGCGGTCAAGTTCTGGATCTAACCCTGCTAAGCCACGGGCTAACTTCTGAGTCATTGTTAATCATTTTTGTCACTTAACAAGTCTTTATATCAAATAGAGTTACTAAGCTAGTTATTGCTAGAGTTCTAGGTCGTAGGATTAAGAGTGGAAAAGTAACTGGGGTGATGACTAATCACCGTTAACAAACTCAGAAGAGAATAAGCACTCTAAATGGAAAATGTATGTGGGATACGGAGCGTTTAATTATATTTAAATGCTTTGGTTTTGGGTGTTAAAATGTTATCGTCCCACTCTCGACAAATAACAGATGTATTGTGTCTGACACTTGTAATTTGGTGTGTCTCGTATTCATCAGGTCATCCAAATCATTTATATATTTCTTTCCTTCTCTTATTTTCTCACATGATGTCAAAATCTCTATGATCATAATAGAGACTAAGTAACTTTCAAGGTTTCACCTATTGGCTGGTCGTTCGACAAATGTATTTCTTTTTTCACTCTTCTTATATCTTTCGGCGTCTGCTTTGAGTATCTAAATATGCATCGATAGCGAGCTCTTTTTTCTTGTACAAAATACATACTCCATATTTTAATTCTGGAATTGTACTAAATTACTAAATTGAGTTGGATTAAACTTTTGTTTTGTAAGAAAGTGTTTCTAATTCTAGTGGCAGTTTTCAGAATATGAAAATTCGTCTAGTATAATTGCAAATGAATGATGTACTTTTATGATATTAGTAAAATTATTGAAGTTTTATACTTTGCTCCAAGTTGTCATAATTATTAAATTTTTCGTTCGATTGGTTTGTCTACATAAATGAAAAAGATGAATAACCCGAACCGAAACTCAAAATAGATCAAACCGACCAAATATATACCATATTTGGACCGTATAAATTGCAACATATCTATGTTCTAAGCACTGGCACTTGGAACTCCAAATTCTGGATCCGCCTCAGCGCTTCAGCATTGAATCTCTCCAAAACCTCTTGGTTGGACTTTGATTGTTTTTGGCGACTTTCTGTTATTCAGACGACTATTTATTTTTCTATGTTTCTCCATCTCGAGTTTGAGGATGGAAGTTATAATGTTCATTTTTAATCGGATATCAAAATCTAGAATGTTTAAATATTAAACTTTAAGTTAGATATTGTCATTTTTACAAGTATCATGTATGTATTGTGTCTGACACCTATATATTGGTCCGTCATTCGTACCAAATGACTAAATCATCAGTATCTCTCTTTTTTGCTCTCATAATGTGATATGAGGAAGCTGAACATTATGGAATGATTCCACTTATCCGTCTTCAGATCAAAGTGTATTGTTAAGTGATTACATGGTGGCTGTTATTTGAACATAGATGATTGGCCTTTTCTAGATTTGATTTCGTACATCTTGTTTGCAGATCAATCGGCTGCTTCTGGAAGATGACAGTGCATTGGACAGTAATAATACCGAGTACCAATCACTCATCAAGGAGTTTCGTGCTTTCCTAAGTGACTGCAAGGATGTATTGGATGAAGCAACCACAATGAAGCTACTAGAAAGGTAGCTTATCTGGCAATTGATCTCTTGCTTAGTTTAGAATCTGATTCTTATAAATTTTTGCTCTTTTCAGTCCAATTACTCATCTTTTTTATTTCCTCCTCCGAGAAACATAGTACGTATTTTTCATATCATGCTAATTGCTGATTCTACAAGTGAGCATGTCATAGTCTCACCTCGCATACGTGTTTGGCATTTTAAGTGCTGTGACCCGCAACCTTTTTCAGGCTGAGATCTCATGAAACGATATGAAATCTATTGTTATCTGGGGAAAAGAAAGAACTCTTTAGAAAGAAGGGACTCTTTCTTTGTAAAAGTTCAATGTTCTTCCCTTCATATATCTGTCATTTGTTCCTTCCCTAATATGTTGTAGTAGTTTTTGGCTGACCTTTTGTCCTCTATGTTGTTATTTTTTCTGTTGTAGCTACGGTAGGGTTGACGAGTTAGTGTTCTTTGCTAGTCTAAAGGAGCAATACGAAATTGTGCTTCACCACTACATTCAGGTTTGTTCTTTTTATGTATCTTTTGAGATGCTGGTTTACTTCATTGGCTTGTCTTTTTTCATTTGTTAAATAATTTCTTATCTCCACTTTCATGCTGTTCTTTATTTTTGTAAGGGGTTGCCAGAGGAATGTTTATGATTTTGGATACTTGTCTTATTTTCCCTTTGTTTGGAGAAAATTATTTCCCTCCACAATCAGAGGTGGAATGTTGTCTTTCATGGTAGAGTTTCTTCCTAGATCTGGTGTATAATAGAATTCTCGCAAGTATTCCTGTCGGATGTCATTAGATTGAAACGGCAATCTTATTATTGGGGCTTCCTCGTGTGGGGCTTTCAACTATTTTATGCAATGAGAGATATGAGATATTCCCCTTGACCTATGTGTTATTCATGAGGTCAATGTCAAGAGATAAACTACGGCCACTATGAAATCGTTTATAGTGCTCTCTCCGCTAATCCATAAATTATATGTGAGGATGACTTTCTTCACAGCTTGGCTAATGTCCTCAGAGGTAGTCAAACATGACATTGAGAAGACTTGAGATGAAATATTTGAATGCAGGAAACATTTCATTAGTACAATTTGGTCGAGGATATAAGTTCCTGGGGTGCTACCACTTAATTGGAGCTATGATCAGAAGCTAAAGGTAAGATTTTCTGAAAATGGAGCAGTTTGGAGCATGTTTATGGTACCATATGTTGTTCAGAATTTCTAGCGTTCAGTGGATTTCCTTGTGGTTCAAAATTAACATAGGGTAGGTGGACATGGCTCCAAAGCATGAGGATTTGTCTGGCAGGTGATTGGCTGGCAACTGGTGATGAGCCAGTTTTCTGCGTCCATGAGTTATGTACAGGTCAAATGAGGAAAGCTTGGCCAGTGGATCACCTCTATCTTCAACTCTTCAGAGGACTAAGGTTATGATGTTGAAGTTGACGGATAGGTTAGTGAATATTAGATTGGAATTCTTGAACCGACCGCTACCTGGAAGTAAGTTTGGAGATGTGGATTTCAAATTCTGACCAGTCACGAGTAATGAAGTACTGAAATTGACCATTTTAGAGTATAAGTTTGCATCTTTAACTGGATGCATTTCCTATTCTGATAGAGAGTTCCAGTTAGCACGGCATGAACGGGATGGCTGTAGTTGCAATCGGGTGTCCGGGGGAATTCTTTGATGTGAGAACATAGGTTTCAATTGTTACGACAAAATGATTGCTAACCATTCAACTATCCTGATTTTGGGAATCTATATAGCTCAATTTAGCCATACTTTTTTAAGGAGAATATTCCCCACTCGGAATTGTTGGAGATTGGATATGGGAAGAATTATTGGATGTGAGCGATCTTTAGGATCTACCAGAGTGCACTCATTGATATCTTAGAAAAAGTTAACAATCACAGCACACTAAAACCAATCTGGGAAGTTTCGCTCTTCTTCGAGGATTTTGAGGGGCTCGACTTGCCTCTGCAGAGGACATGCTTATTAAACCACCTTCTCCAGAATAGATGCAATTGATTTCTTTGCCAGTTGTTGAGTTTGGAATTAATATCATGCTGAATGTGGGGATTGGAACAAGAGTTAATCGTAATGTGAAAACGCAAGAAGAAATATGTTGTAGAAATTCAGCTGTTGGGGTCTTGTCAGATCAGTAGGGAGGACAGATTTTGTTTTTGTAAAAAAATTAAAGCTACTAAAAGAAAACATCAAAAATTTAAAACAAAATTGTTTTCTGCTAGTAGCATTTGAGGATAAAGATACTTTGGATGAGTTGCACATCTTTGACTTTATTGAGCAACATAGGTCATCTCTCATCTGATAGAGAGAATTTGGAGAGACGAACAGAAAATATTGCTAAACCCAGTGTTATCAAAGGCGCAAAGCGCAAAAAAGCTCTAAGGTCAGTTGGGGCTTTAAGCACAAAGCGCAAATAAAGTGTTGGCTTTAATGAAGAAAGGCGCAAACGGAGAAAAACTACAGATATATATGTGTAGTCCAAGACTAATATCTATAAACGTGAATACCAAATATATGAACAAAAAATTAAAGAATAATTACGATAAAGTAAAATATCAATTGTTTAGTGTCGCCTCTTCCGAATTACGCCCATTGACAAGGAAAAATATGCCTTAGAGCCTTGATGACAACACTGAAGCGCCCGCTAAGCGAGGCGAAGCGCTCAACATGTTTTGAGCCTCGCTTCAGGGCTTAAGCGCGCCTTTGATAACACTGGCTTAACCAAGTGGCATATGCTAATAAGAGGTACCATGAAGGCAGATGTTAGAGGGGCGGGCCCATTATCCACCGAGTTTCGAAGGCTGCAGTTGGTCCAAAGGATCGGCCCCAGACGGATTTCTCGGTCATTAAAAAAAAAAAAGGCAGATGTCCCGTCTCTTTGGCTAAATGAAGGATATTGGAGCACCTGACTTATCCATAAGATTACGAGTTCTCGCTGCCAATTTAATACTCCCTCTGTCCCTTTATGTGGCACTTTCCTTTTTAGTCCGTCTCAATAAAAATAACACATTTTTTATTAGTAACAATTCAACTTTAAGTTTTTCTTTTTATCCTTAATGAAATGATTTCTAGCCTGTTTTGCATCACAAGTTTCAAAAGTCTTCCTTTCTTTCTTAAACTTCGTGTCCAATCAAACACCTTCAGGTAAACTTGGACGGTGAGAGTAGCATCTGATAGCTCTGTATAACTGGACAAGTATGGAGGATACAAAGGTAATGATTAAGAGATCTTACATATTTACCAAAAGCTGATTGAGGAAATCTTACTTAAGGGAGTCAAGTCCATCTCTACTTTTGTACACTTGCAGTATCCCCTTTGTGCTGAAGTTTTTAATACTAAAAATTTTCCTTATTAGAAAGCTGTTAGGGGAAATAGTGTTTGGACCTCTCGGAGACGTAGTATTATCAATAGAGGAAGGGGAATCTGTATCGCATTCGGAGACAACTCCTCTCAGGTTTCGGATACCAAGAATCGATCTAGATATTGAGTCCTCCAACATGGGCCAAGTGAATCTGGCAAAAGAAGACCAATAAGAGAATGGTGTTCTATAAATTTCGAAAACTCCTCCATTAACCTAGGCATCACCCTGCAACCAACCCTTTCCCCCGGGTCCTGGGAATCTAATAGTGTTAAAGTCCCCTCCCAGCATCCTGGAATATTCCTTTCCCTCAAAACACCCACCATCTCATCTCAAAAAGTTATCTTAGACCCTTGCCCACAGGACTATACACATCTGGAATCTCCACTCCATCCCATTTCCCATATTTCTAAATCGCGCTGCTAACATGAGCTCGCCTTTCTTCACCTCCATATTCTCTAACTTCTTTTCATCCCAAAGTAAAAGTATTTCTCCAGCGCTCCCCCTAGCAGGTATAAAATCATATTTTACCCATCTCCTCCTCACACATTTCTCACAACAATATCCGACGCCGTTCCCATTTTAGTTTCCTGAAAAGACTGTGACGCTACCCCATCATTCTCTAATCTGCACCTTGATGACAGCCCTTTTGTTCGAGTCAGTTATCCCTCTAAAACATTTCAACTAATGATTTTAATATCCATCAAACAAAACTATTTCTTTCCCCACCTCCTTTCCCCTTCCCATCTCCTTATTCCTCCTATCGTAGACACCATATTGCTCTCCCCTTTTTGTGTCGCACTCTAGTGCCTCTTCCCCTCTTAAAATTTTGTTTTCTACGCCTACATCTCCTTTTGACTCTTGTTCTGTTACTCTATATCAAGTAAGTGTCCAATAACTGTATCCACCTTTCCTTCTAATGAAACTCCAAAACATCCCAAAGCTGGGACAAGTGAGTTCGCCGCCTGCCCTCAACTATCAACTTGTTTTTGCTGCTCCTCCACCACCCCATCCCTTTCTACCAACCCCTGATCTCCTTGCTCCTTAAATGACACTTCTTAGTGCCCGACCATCAGAAAGTTCAACAATATCGACTTTTTAGTGACTGCCAAGAGACATTTTGCATGGGTTTTGACCTAGAAAAATAAGTATCCTGCTTTGAAAGACATCTTCCAGCACTTTTCAGCTCTTCCTTTCTTTTACCTAAGCCTGTCGCTCTTTCTGAAATTGAAGAAATAAAGGTTATGTGGCTTTCTTTGCATTTTTGGCTTGTTCCAGTCCCCACCAACTTCGGACGACCCTTTCAACTGCCTCGCAACTGCTGCCTGGCTTACTACTTGCGTGAGGAAGTGAGCCCATCGAGTTTGGACACTCTCTTGAGCCTCAAGACACTTCCCTTCACCTTTCCCTTTGATTGTACTCCATTAATGGTCATCTATGACCTCTACCATGCAGTGCCATGGCTTTTACTGGTGCTATCACTGCCTAGTGCCTAATAGTGATCATCAATCAGTGACACTTCCGTTCTGGGGGGGATTTCCGGGGGGGATATACTTTGGACCGGTCGGCCCAGATGGTTCCTCACGGTTAAAGCCAAAGTTTTCAGTGAATCGCTTCAAAATTTCCTCTAAATGGTTCACTAATCCTGGGGTATTGCTGTCCTTTCATTTTTATTCTATGTTTAATTTTTACCAATTTGAATTCCCCCTCCCCCACTTCATTCCAATCAACTGTTACCGGCTTGAACACCATATTTTTTCAGCTAGACAATCCGTCCTTCAAATTATCTGAACTCCGACTGTTCTCCCCCATACGATCCCTTCACTTCCTCCATTCCTTCCTTCCGTGCACCTTCCCATTAAGCATTAAGCACCTCCGGCTCAAATTCGGAAAGTCATAACCAGTAACAGAGTTCCCTAGTCACCACCACCATGGATACTGGGAATTTTTCCCCTTTCTTCACAAAAACTCACTCTGGACATATCGTTCATGCTCCACAGATATCCCCCACCCTTCTAAACAAGTCCACACTCCACGTGTGCGCCGGAACGCAGAAAATATTCACTGCAATAACACCTTCGCATACCCTTCTCTACACAGCCTACACCTTCTGACAATCTCTCCAGCTTCAAATACTCCCATTTCATCCATTTTTGGACTTCTTGAAAACCCTCTAGCTTCCCTTCTAAAATCTAAAAAAGAAAGTACAGTCCTGCTTTGATGTTAACCCCGTTTTCATTCGCCAAGCTTCAGCTGTCCAGTCTGAGATCATCTCTGAAGAACCAACCCACCTTGCAAGTTACTCACTAAGAAAGTTCTCAAAAGTATTTTTTTTATCTCTGCGTATTCATTTGGATTCTAAACCGGCTTCGACTTTCTGACAGCTTTCTTCCATGTCCAGAGCTGGCCACGTCAAGACATCTTTATAAAACTAAAGGTTGAATTTCCTTGCTTCTATAGAGAAGTAGGAGTCTCTTTCACTCTCTAAGTCCAAAGTTCGCAAATGATTTGTCGGTCGTGAATGTTTAGATTCAGAGTTAGGTGCGAGTACTTGGGGGTAATTTGCGCGTATGACTTTTAGTTCAGTTTTCTCTCAAGACTTAAATATACTGCTAAGAATTAGATTTAACATTGAATGGGTCCCAAGGACCTATTTCACATTTCAAGAGTATGATTTCTGATCCTTCTCGTAGGGAGTCGTTAACGTATCTTTCTCTTCATACAGTTGTATGCAACGTGGTGATCTACTCTCTCTACCTTGCTTTTTATTATTGTCATGGAATGCTTGAGAGTGGGATGTCGATAAGGTCGTGGAAGTGGGTGGTTAAAAGGCATAAGAGTTGGTGCAGATTTAGAATAGTTACATGTTTTTTTTAACGATACTATGGCATACTGTGAGTTGGAAGAACATTGAGATTTGCTAGTAGTACCCATGTTTTGAGGTTGTACTGGAGCTTCAGAGCTACTGTTCTTCTGGTAGCCTCTTACTTTCAGAGAATGAACCTTGTTATACTGTTAGTAGTGTACTCTGCCATGGTGCTCTCTTCTTCGGGTTATACTCTTAAATGTGCAGATGAAATGGAGTGATATTTGCATTTTGCTTGGACTTCCCAGTCTACACTCATTTTCAATGGACTCCTCTGGAGAATGTTTGATGCATATAACACGTATTTTGTTTACTGATTCCTCTACCTTTTTACTTGTATTATCTTTGGAGATCTCGGTCGAACCCCACCCCAACCTCATATGGACACTTACATTCTGAACCATTCACTAACATCACAGCAAAAATGATTAAAACATTTATAGTTCCTACAGTAAATAAATAGCTGCGCAGCAGCTACAAAATAGGAGTTATAAGGTTTTCATGAGGCTGATCTTGGGCCGCCATCCAAGCGCGAATATCTTTGTTTAAGAGAATATTTTTGGTGTAGAACGTCTCAAATTCAGGATCTTCCGCTGCACGAATTTCCTGAGAAACGAAGTTTCTTTCTTTGAGATTGCAATAGGCATATAGCATGAACTTCTGTCAACTTGCATGCTTCTGCTTTATGCACACTTATGAATAAGACCAAGGAAAGAAAAATAATTCTTGGATCTTTTTGGATGCGTTCTGCATTTTGTGCTCATAGTAACACTAACTTGGTGCATTAGTTGAATGTTGGCGTGAAACCTAATTTGTCTTTCTTTTTCCATGTAAATACACAGCAAGGAGAAGCGAAGAAGGCGTTACAGGTTCTTCAGAAGCCTAATGTTTCAACGGAACTTCAGGTATCGTTAAAAACTATTAAGTAGTAATTATGTTTTGAATCTACTGTAAAGCACCATGCCTACTTGGCTGAGAACTTCTTAGCCGGAATTTGTGAAATTTTTATTGCTTGAAGTGATGATTCTTTTGTTCTGTTACAGTACAAGTTTGCGCCAGACCTCATCATGCTTGATGCATATGAAACTGTTGAGTCATGGATGACCACTAAAAGTTTGAACCCGAGAAAGCTCATTCCTGCAATGATGCGTTATTCAAGTGAACCACATGCAAAGTAATGTGCATCTCTACCTCACATCAAGCTCTGTGATGTTCTTCTTACTGACATGTTCTCCATGACCTTTCGCTTTTATGTGATACGTTTTTTTTTTCATTTTAGTTGTATGTTAGTTTTGTGGAGAGGGGGAAGTTGAATTGGATTCTTTTCCATGTATGACCTACTTTAGTCCTTAAAGAGTTGTCATGTCACAAACGTGCATATAATGTGCGTCCTAGCCTATCTTAGTTTACTGATGCTTCAACTTCGATAATCTTTCCTTTTAGGAGACCTTATCTGATTTCTTGATGCAAGATGAAGAAGACCTAGAATCCAAGAAATCAACAAGTACAAGAATCCATTTAAGATTAGGATTTCTTTTTCATAAAGACTAGGATTTCTTATTTCCTCTTTTAGTAGGATTATATTTGTAGTTCTAGTTAAACTTGGAATGATAGTTGGTATCCCATTCCTACTAGAATTCCTTTTCCTATTTTAGTTAGAATGGGCTTTTCTTAACCTTATTCTTAGTCTAGCTAATCTCATCAATTTTACAATATTGTAAGGCCTATTTAAAGGGCTCAATATGCTGAAAATAAAGGCGGGTGATTAGTTTTTCTAAGCTCTTGCTTCAAAAACGTGTTTTCTCTTTTGATTGGCTCGTTTTTCTTTATTCAACGCTTCTTGCAATCTTGCAGGATTGAAGAACGTGTGGGTAAGGTTCTTTTCATCTTACATTCTTCTTACGTGAGTTTGAGAATATTTTCGCTAGTTTTGTGAAAAACTTTAGCGGGATGCTTTTGTTTTTGTGCTTGAGAGGTGCGAAACCTTGAAAGTACATCAATTTGGTATCAGAGCATAGGTTCCAGTTCTGAATTCTTGGTTTGCTATCTTATTCGTCATGTCACCAGACAAGCTAGTAGCAAGTTCGGGATTCTCTCTTATCGTTCTTCAATTAAAAATTCAAAAATTAAGAACTACAGTCTTTGAACGAGACGATGAAGAAATTAAAGTGCAGCTAAATGGCCTGACGTAATCAATGGAGAATTTGATTGAATTAGTTGAATGCTTGGTGGTTCAAAATCAGCCACCAAATCTATTACAACGCCCACTACCTCCACCACCACGACCACCTTCCCCACCACATAACATACCAATGCTATCACCACGTTTACCACTTTTATCCACCACTTCAACCATAAAGAACAAGATATATGGAGCATGTTGAAGAGGTTGAAGCTGACCAAGGCGTAAGAGTACCAAGGTCCCATGCCCAATATGATAAATATACAAATAATCAAGGGCGTGAAGAGGACGACACTGATGAAGACCATTATCAAAGAGACCAGAAACATGCATTGGATTTACAAGTTGAGGATTTACCTCCAATGTTTTGTGATGATCCTTTGGAGTATCCAGCCATGTGTGTCATTGACTTTCCGCCTTTCAGAGATGCTCAACACAATATTGACTTGATTGTTGACGCTGTTATTTCAAACAAGTCAGCATACTGCGTTAATCCTAAAGTCCATAAAAATATGCATGAATAAGAGGAAGGATTACCTAAAAATGAGTGGATAATGGAGAGTTTGAGGTATATTAGAGAAACAAGATGTCTTCACCTCATAAGTATGTATGGCCATCATCAAAGTGACTGTTGGCGTAGAAGCATAGCAATTGATGCAGTCTCAAGTAGAGCGTTGATCTCTATGCTTAATTCAAAGCTAGACATGGAGTTGGCTAAGTTTCATTTAGTTCTGACATCAATAACTTCATATTGTAAGTTGAAGATTTAGAGTCAACATAGAAAGATTACATGGAGAAGACTTGGTAAAAAGTTGAAACTTAGAAAGTAGGATTTAGTTCGATCACATTCTAAGTTTTCTTACTACGTGAAGAAGCTCTATGATAAGCTAGCAAGATGTAATTTAAAACCTAGTGAGCATTGAGTACCTATTCTTTACTATAGCAATCTTGCGCCATCTATGGAAATTGTTAGACTCGAGGACGAGTCTTTTTCAACCAGGGGAGAATGCTGCAAGGTCAAGAAGGCCTAGAATCCAAGAAATCAACAAGTTCAAGAATCCATTTAAGATTAGGATTTCTTTTCCATAAAGATTAGGATTTCTTATTTCCTCTTTTAGTAGGATTATATTTGTAGTTCTAGTCAAACTAGGATTGTTAGTTGGTATTCCAATCCTACTAGAATTCCTTTTCTTATTTTAGTTAGAATAGACTTTTCTTAACCTTATTGTTAGTCTAGTTCAATTAGGATTACTTTTCCTTAACCTCTTCAATTTTACTCAGTGTAAGGCCTATTTAAAGGACTCGAAAATAAAGGTTGGTGACTAGTTTTTTTAAGCTCTTGCTTCAAAAATGTGATTTCTCTTTTGGTTGACTCGTCTTTCTTTATTCGACGCTTCTTGCAATTTTGCTGGATTGAAGAAGGTGTGGGTAAGGCTCTTATCATCTTACATTCTTCTCTCATGAGTTTGAAGTACGCTTTCGCTAGCTTTGTGAAAATTTTTAGCGGGGTGCTTTTTTCTCTTTTCTTTGTGCTTGAGAGTTGCAAAGCCTTGAAAGTACATCATTTCTGTTGATGTTCCTATTTCACTTCCTTTCCTCCGTGGGGATGCATAGGTTTAGAAGTTTCCTTTAACTGATAGGTCAATAGCAAGTTATTTTTAGTGGAGTTTTCTCCGCTTCTTGAGCAAATGGGATGAGAGGGAGGGCAATTTTGATAGTCAACTAAACCTTGGCTACAGGGCACGGGTGAGGATTATATATTTTTTCCTGGCATTGAGACTACGTCTATGACTGATTGTCACTAATCTATTGTTTCTAGGACTATGTTGTGTTATTTTTTCCTGCAAATTGGTCTTAACATAGATTAAGGTCTAATGACTTTGCTTCAATTGATTAGCATCTAATTGATTTGAACTCCTAGTAACCACGTAAAAATAGCACGCTCTAGCCAGTTTTCAGACTGGTCATTCAAAAATAGCCAGCGTTTACCAAGTCAATGAAAAATAGCCACTATTTTGCTGCAACAGAGACCGGTCCAGCATAATATACTGGAGTTCGGTGCACCTGTGTATGAACTTCCAGCATATTATGCTGGAACTCCAACACACGGAAAGTTCCAGCATAATATACTGGAGATTCGAGCACTTGTGTATGAACTTCCAGCATATTATACTGGACCGGTATACTTTGCTGGAACTCCAGTATATTATGCTGGAGTTCTAGTGTACTTATGCTGGAACTCCATCATATTTTGCTGGAGTTCCAGCATACTTATCTTGGAACTCCAGTATAATATGCTGGAGTTCAAGTATACTCATGCTGGAACTCCAGCATAATATACTGGCGTATTTTCCGGGTTTTGAACAGCGTTTTCGCTCAGATTTATTTTTACATGAAAAGTGGCTAGATTTCGATTACTTTTGAAACTGGGCTATTTTTGAACGACCACTTGTAAATCTGGCTATTTTTGAATTTCTCTCCGTAACCACAAGTGACATCTATTTGTTATATACGAAAGATAAATAAACAAATATTTAAAGTTTTCCCTTTTCAACTACTAAATCTCTTACAATAAACCCTTGTGGTCTGGCCCTTCTCCGGACCCCCTGCATAGCGGGAGCTTAGTGTACCGGGCTGCCCTTTTGTTTCACACAATTTAACATGGGACAGGAGTAGGTAGAGTCTTGGTTTGTGTCCGACTGTCACTCATTACCAAAAATTTCAGGTGCTTCCCCAAGAAAAGCCATCTGACATGTTCATTAAGTGCATGTTGCAGTCTAAACGAATGAGATTGCATAGAGTAATGTCCTTGTATATTTGTCTGTATAATATTGCTTTATTTGTAACTACATTCCAATCCTACTGGTTATGGGATGCCATTCAGAAAGTTGTATATTCTAATCAATAAGAAGTAAAGATAGAATTCGCAACGACCTTACATCCTGGTATTTTTGGAGGTTTATTTCTCCTGTCTACTCTTGTCTCTCCTGTTGTGTGAGAAAACAAGAAAATAGAAGGATAAATGATATATTGATGACTTGTTTATACAATATTTCATATTTTTATGTGTTAGTCACAACAAATATACGGTATTTGTCCATGTGGCAAAATTTAATTTTAGAATTTAACCCTTTAGTATTTTACTATAATAGTCTAACACTATTGGACAATAGTAAAAGGAATGAGTATTCATATGCTGACCCCAACATGCCTCGGTTCCAAACATATTCCTGAAGCAAGGTGGGCAAATCTACCTGAGTTTGCATACTCTGAAAACTCAAAAACAAGCGATCAAACGAAAACTTGCCTAAGGATGTGTTTGGAAAGCTACATGGAATTGGATTGTAATTACACAATTTGGCTTGTTTATTTGGCCAAGTACTTGGTCAACATTGAATTGGTTGTAATTAAAGGAGTGCAATTACAACTCCAACTCCCGCCGGGGGGGGGGG
>NC_032000.1:28202325-28202538 GCF_001879085.1 Nicotiana attenuata | reverse complement strand
GGGGGGGGGGGGGGTGTCACTAATTGGTGGTAATTACATGTTGTAATTACTTTTAGGTGACTTTTCTGATATATTTTTTGTTATTTTTACAAATATAAATTACTCCTTAAAACTTTTAATTTCTACTCTATTTTTCTTGTTAAACATCTAATCATTAGTGCAAATATTTGTTTATAGATAATACTTTCACACACACACACACACCCCCCCCCC
>NC_032000.1:28114411-28202305 GCF_001879085.1 Nicotiana attenuata | reverse complement strand
ATATATTATCACTTTAAAATGAAATGAATTTTTAATTATCGATTACATTCACATGAGTTGGTTGTAATTTTTTGAGTTATAATTGGATTTATTATCAATTAATTAGAACTGAAATTTAATTCTTTCGAAAGATTGCATTTGCTGTTTGCAATACTAGTTATCCAATTGTAATTCTTTAATATATTTTCAATAGGAAATATGTACTAATTACCTAATAATAATGATGATCTAATATTTTTTAGATTTAATTGTTTTGAAAGATACCATTGGCTGTTCGCAATATTAGTTATGCAATTATAATTATTTAATATATTTTTTACCGAAAATATGTGTTTTAAGTTACCTAGTAACAACAACAGCAACAACATACCCAGTATTATCCCACACTGTGAGGTCTGGGGAGGGTAGTGTGTACGCAGACCTTACCCCTACCTTGTGAGGATAGAGAGCTGTTTCCAATAGACCTTCGGCTCAGGAAAGCATAAGCACCACATTAATGAAAATATAGGCAAGAAGGGACAACACCAAAAAAGCCATATAAAAGCAGAATAAAAGCAAGAAGATAGTAAGGTGATCAACAATGAAAGAAAACAGTTAGTCATAAAAACCTACTACCAACAGAAAGTGAGACTGCGTGCCAATACTACTGTTATGAACATTCTAGACTACCTACTCTACTACCCTAATCCTCGACCTCCATACCTTCCTATCAAGGGTCATGTCCTCGGTCAGCTGAAGCTGCGCCATGTCTTGCCTAATCACCTCTCCCTACCTTTTTTTTGGCCTACCTCTACCTCTCCGTAGGCCCTCCAATGTCAACCTCTCACACCTCCTCACCGGGGCGTCTGTGCTCCTCCTCTTCACATGACCAAACCACTTAAGCCGCGCTTCCCACATCTTGTCCTCAATAGGGGCCACACCCACCTTGCCGTGAATAACCTCATTTCTAATCCTATCTAACTTGGTGTGCCCGCACATCCATCTCAACATCCTCATCTCTGCTACCTTCATCTTCTGGACATGAGCGATCTTGACTGGCCAACACTCAGCCCATACAACATCGTCGGTCTGACTGCCACTCTGTAGAAATTACCTTTAAGTTTCGGTGGCACCTTTTTGTCACACAAAACACCGGAAGTGAGTCTCAATTACATCCATCACGCCCCAATACGATGTGTGACATCTTCATCAATCTCCCATCCCCCTGAATAATAGACCCAAGATACTTAAAACTTCCTCTCCTAGGGATGACCTGCGAGTCCAGCCTCGCCTCCCCTTCCCCCTTGAGTCTCACCACTGAACTTACACTCCAAGTATTCTGTCTAGTAAATGATTTAATATTTGTTAGATACAGATATATTTGTCAGCCGTTGAAGCTCATTTATTTTTTCATATTAAAAAGCATATTTAATTTTTATAAGATTAATATCCAGTTTTAATTAAAAATCTCTAATTATGCAATTACCACGGTAACATGTTGGTAGTAACAATGTAATTATGTTATTACAAACAGACAAGTAATTGAATTTACGAAGTTGTGTAATTACTACATTGTGTAACTACTAGGTGTCTAAACTCACGTTGTCAAAAAACCTGCTTGAAAGTCTTTGTAAATGTTCTGATCATTGGAATCTCATAGTAAAAGTTGTCGAAAAATCGGAGAGAAGTGGTAGCGCTGGAATAGCCACCCTGTAGGAGCAATATTTGAAAAAGAGGCACAGTGTTGTTGGACAATCACCGTAAATATGCAACATGTGGCCGAAAAGGTCTCTAGAAATAGGGAAGAATGGTAGATTATGGCTGGACAAGGTGTGACCTGAACGTCCACGAGAAAGAAAGGGAAAAAAAGAAATTATGAAAAGAAATAAAATTTGATCCGGCAAACATAAGGCTACCTATACCGGCAGGCAAAAGTTACGTAAGCCTCGACTAGAATTGTAAATGCTTTGGTACCATGTAACATAGAGATGACTTAATCATGCAAGATACTTATTTATAGGTGTCAAACAAGATACACATATGATATTTGTTCAAGGTGGGACAATATCTAATTTAAAACACAAATGCTAATATTGAACATTCTAATAGTGATTGTATAATGGCTGATGGTGCCCTCTTTAATATCTGGAGTACATTTGGTTTGTGATATTTGTTAGTTTGATAGTTAAATAGTAGTAAATAACCCTAATCCCATATGTATTAGGAGTAGGATATTATATATATAGGGCTCATTGTATCATTGCCATTATTAATCAAGAATATTTTCTCCCGTGCTTTCTCACATGGTATCAGAGCTTTGGTGAGAATAGATCGCTGTGTGTCATTCCAGCGACATCCGGGAAGAAAGAACTCAGTCACCGTGAGATTTTCCGGTGACCTAAGTGACTATTTGCGTCAAAGTCACTAATTATCGGTGTTGTGCAAAATCCAACACCACCAAAAGGTCCCCAAGAGATAGGCGACCAAACCCCAGAAAAAACCACCTGAAAACACTCACCCACGCGCCCCCACGTGCCTGCCGGAGTTCTGTCGCCGGAGGCGCGTCTGTCCCGCACGCCGGCGCGTGAGGGCTGTTCCGGCCAGAATTTCAAAAAGTTTCTTTTTGATGAAGAAATTTCAAAAAGTTTCTTTTGGACAGTGTAATCTTCTTGAGGACTAAAGTAAAAGGTGACTCTGCTCGATTATCAAGACGCCGCGGGAAATGGGAGCGGGTATGCTTACTGAGCCTACCCATCAAATTTACATCAGATTCCGACGACTTTTTTATTTTCCGGCGAGCTACAGTGTTTCTGGTGAACAGTAACAGTGAAACAGTGATTTCCAAACAATTTTCTGACATTTTCCGGCGTGAACATTATAATGTCATTCTTATTAGAAGCCTTAGACTCACAATTCGTTGGATCAAATGCATTAAATCCAATCCAGTTGGTTTCTTTACCGGATTATATTGAGTTCCTTCAGTACAAAGCACGTAAATAGACATCTTCAGGATTAGCCTCCGTTGTTCCAACAAATAGTAGCATCACTAGTGTCTCCCAATCTTCACCTTCTGAGTCTTGGGGCATTGATTCAGGTGCATCTGATCATATTTCTGGTAACAAATCTCTTTTCACTAGTATCTCATATTCTTAATCTCTTCCAACAGTCACAATGGCCAATGGGTCTCAAGCCATGAACTGCAATAGGTCAAACAAGTCCACTTCCTTCCTTACCTTTAGACTCAGTTCTTTATGTTCCTGGTGTCCTTTTAATCTCATAGCCGTTAGTCGCTTAGCCAAATCACTTAAATCTGCTGTTTTATTTCTTGATGACCTTGTTTTTATACAGGAACGCAGTACAGGGACTTTATTACCTTATCATTGCCAAAATCACATGGACTCGCATCTTGTCTTCCTCCAATAACTTCTCCCGTTACTGATTCAACAGATTTATTACATAAACGGTTAGGACATCCCAGTTTATCAAAACTTCAGAAAATGGTACCTGGCTTATCTCACTTGTCCACTCTAGAGTGTGAGTCGTGTCAGCTCGGTAAGCATACCCACTCCCATTTCCCGCGACGTCTTGATAATCGAGCAGAGTCACCTTTTACTTTAGTCTATTCAGATGTTTGGGGTCCTAGTCGAGTTAGTTCTACCTTAGGATTCCACTACTTTGTCAGTTTCATTGATGATTATTCCAGGTGCACTTGGATATTTTTGATGAAAAATCGATCTGAGTTGTTTTCTATTTTCCAGACCTTCCACGCTGAAATTCAAAATCAATTTGAGGTTTCTATCTGCACATTTCGTAGTGATAATGCCCTAGAGTATTTGTCTTCCCCATTTCCGCAGTTTATGAACTCCCATGGGATTATTCATCAAACATCTTGTCCGTACACATCCCAACAAAATGGGGTAGCTGAAAGAAGGAATAGACATCTTATTGAAACTGCTCGTACCCTACTCATACAATCTCATGTTCCGCTGCGTTTTTGGGGGATGCAGTTCTTACATCTTGTTATCTTATTAATCGTATGCCATCTTCAACTATCCAAAATCAACTTCCATTCTCTGTCCTGTTTCCCCACTTACCTTTGTTCTCTCTTTCACCCCGTGTCTTTGGGAGTACGTGCTTTGTTCATGACCTTACTCCAGGAAAAGATAAGTTAGCTCCTCGTGCTCTTAAGTGCATATTTCTAGGTTACTCAAGAACGCAAAAGGGATATCGATGTTATTCTCCTGACCTTCAGCGATTTCTTATGTCTTCCGATGTTACCTTCTTTGAAACCCAATCATACTTCATAGGTCCACTTAATCACTTAGATATTTCTGAGGTGCTACCCGTTCCTTATTTTGGAGATTCAGTCCCTATCTCCCATTCATCTTCCTCCATAGCTCTACCGCCTACAGTTCCAGTTGCAGCTCCACCACCTATAGCTCCAGTTCCACCAACTATAGCTCCAGTACCACCACCTAGTCCAATTCCACCAACTATAGCTCCAGTGCCACCACCTAGGTCAGTTCAACCTTCTACCGCTCCACCACTCCTGACTTATCATCGTCGTCCGCCCCCAGCATCAGGCCCAGCTGATTCACGTCCTGCACCTGACCCTGCTAATACTGCGGACTTGTCTCCTCTCAATTAACCGATTGCACTACGAAAAGGTATACGGTCCACACTTAATCCTAATCCTCATTATGTCGGTTTAAGTTACCATCGTCTCTCATCATCCCACTGTGCATTTGTGTCATCTTTGTCCTCTGTTTCCATCCCCAAGTCTACAGGTGAAGCACTGTCTCATCCCGGATGGCGACAGACTATGACTGACGAGATGTCTGCTTTACATACGAGTAGTACTTGGGAGCTTGTTCCTCTTCCTTCGGGTAAATCGACTGTTGGTTGTCGTTGGGTGTATGCAGTCAAGGTTGGTCCAAATGGCCAGGTTGATCGACTTAAGGCTCGTCTTGTTGCCAAAGGATATACTCAGATATTTGGACTCGATTACCGTGATACTTTTTCTTCCGTGGCTAAAATTGCATAAGTCCGCCTTTTTCTATCCATGGCTGCTGTTCGCCATTGGCCTCTCTATCAGTTGGACATTAAGAATGCTTTTCTTCACGGTGACCTTGAGGATGAGGTTTATATGGAGCAACCACCTGGTTTTGTTGCTCAGGGGGAGTCTAGTGGTCTTGTATGTCGGTTGCGCGGGTCCCTCTATGGTCTAAAGCAGTCTCCTCGAGCCTGGTTTGATAAGTTCAGCACAGTTATTCAGGAGTTTGGCATGGCTCGTAGTGAAGCTGATCACTCTGTATTTTATCGACATTCTGCTTCAAATCTCTGTATTTATCTGGTCGTTTATGTTGACGATATTGTTATTACCGGCAATGATCAGGATGGTATTAGTAAGTTGAAGCAACATCTCTTTCAGCACTTTTAGACTAAGGATCTGGGCAGATTAAAGTATTTTCTGGGTATTGAGGTCGCTCAGTCTAGCTCAGGTATTGTGATCTCACAACGGAAGTATGCCTTAGATATTCTTGAGGAGACAGGTATGCCAATGTTATTTGCAATTTACTCAGAATTTCTGCTGAAACCTGAGTGGCGGAAAGCGACAAAAATGTTGTGGTTTGCTTTTGTTGATCCAGGGCTTCTTGCTATGCTACAACACTATGTAAATCCATTTTGATTAGTAACATATACAAACAGAAAGATACCGGCCATCCTTGTTCATAGTGGTGGGAAGTTCTCTCGAAACTACTTGGTCAAGGGTTCAAGCCTGGTAAACGGTCTCAAAAATAAAAATAAAAACATACAAACAGAAAGATAGATCCATTTATCTATACTATCCATTTAGATTTTGATATCTAAAAAGGAATCGATTTCATTCAATGTTTGATTCAAAGAACTGCGCTTAGCGCACACTCGGGCTCATGGAACTCTCTGCTGCAATGGATGGCAGACGGTCTGTAGTACCCAAAGCAGTGGAGTGATCCAGTAGCGGGGAAGGGGCCTAGAAGTGCCTACTACTAGACCATACTACACTTGGCTCTACACATTTACACACCAGCTTCTTCTGAATTTAAAGGTGGACTTGAGAAGGTAAGGCAGTGTTTAGTACCTGCCTTGCCAAGTTCTTGTAGCGGTCACTATGGTATCTTTCGTAGGAAGGCCGGAACTCGCTTAAAACATGAAGCTTATGGGCTAGAAACACCAATAGGCCTTACCATCTAGGTTATTTTGTCATTTTGTGAAGCAAACATTTTTTGCTGGGTTTTTGTTAGGATTTCATACGGTTAAGTCTTTCTATGTATCCTGTGTTATAGTGTTTCTGTAGATCAAATGGCTTGAGCCTCCAACTTCCAGAACTTTAAGGTGATCTGGATATTGTGATTCTTTACTTATTTAGGAGAAGAATTGAAAAGCTTTGATTCATCTTTGTTCTCTTTGTTTCTTCTGTGAATTCTCCTTGACTTGTTGCAAAAGGCATAAATTCATGTTGATTTCCATATATCTTTTAGTTTTTTTTTTGGATAAGTACTTAATACTTTATACTTGAGGAAAAAATAAACTGCACAAATCTCATCCAATCATCTAGGATTCTGCAGAAATTGAAGACTTTTGTGTGCTCTAGCAATATATGTGGATAGCAGTATGTCATAATGGGCAGCATGAGTTTCTTAACTCTGAAGGCCCTCCTTTTCCTTCTTTTTCCCGCATTCAAGATATCCTTTATCTGCAAAGTCTTTGTATTTGTCGGTTAATATCAGTTCTACCATTTTTAATGAGAGCGTTTCTACCGTATGCCACCTGCAGGAATGAAACTCATGAAGTAATCAAGTACCTGGAGTATTGTGTTCATCGTTTACAAAATGAGGATCCTGGCGTTCACAATCTGTTACTTTCCTTATACGCCAAAAAGGTTCAAGTTATTTAGCTTTTGCAATGCTTATCTGGTCTCATGTGTGCATGCGGGATTTATCCATCTTTCCATTTTCTTTGAGATTTTTTAAATATGCAAATAATAACCCATCCACGATCTATGTTGCTCGGACTCTCCGAAAATGTGGCAGGATACGTGTCGGATCCTCCAAAAGTAGTGCATTTTTGAAGGATCCGACACGGGTGCGGCTACATTTTGGAGAGTCCGCGCAACATAGTCCACGATATCTTCGAATGCTTTGTCTGCATCTAATTTTACTCATTTACAGTTTATAATCTTTCACATTCATCTTTCTTCCCTTTTTCTGTTGAAAACGTGAAGAAACCACGGAAAAATTTAAGCATTATGTTAATTTTCCTATCTATAGCTATTCATCTTGAAAAATTATTTTTTATTTCATTTTGTTCATTCATAATTTATTCAAATTTATAAAAGGTAGCTTACACTTCACCGTAACAAGATAAACAAATGTTTCTTGCACGAACTGGGAGAAATCAGGACTACTTTGTTTACATGATCTGCTTTATACTGTGATGCTGCTTAATTGTTTTTCTGTTCAACACATTTTACAAGTTATACTTTGCAAGAATTGGGAGAACTCAGAACTTCTTTACGTGCTCTGCTTTTTCTTCTGTACCTCGTAATTAGTTATATCTTGGTATTTCTTCGTCATAGAAGTGTTGGATTATCTTAGCCCCTGAAACAAATTAATTCCAAGCCAAAAGAAGTTGGCCAATGGAGAATTGACACAAGGAATCAGGGCCTACCTCCATTTATAGGGAAGGGGCACATATTATATAGGTCTATTTTGCTTTGGGTAAATTTTGATCTTTTATCATGTAAATGTGAATATAAGTCATTAACCATAGCTTTCAGGAGAATCAGGAATGCCTTTCTGCACTCAACAACTTGCTAGATGTCTATTTGCATGCTTGTCAAGTAGAAATATGCCTAGTTGTGCCTAATTTTTCTCACTCACTTTTTTCTTTGCAAGTAGGAAGATGAGAGTGCTCTTCTGCGTTTCCTAGAATGCAAGGTTGGTAAAGGGCAACCAGGTGGCCCTGAATTCTTTTATGATCCCAAATATGCGCTTCGCCTTTGCCTCAAGGAAAAGAGAATGCGAGCTTGTGTTCATATATACAGCATGATGTCTATGCATGAAGAAGCAGTTGCTCTAGCACTACAGGTTCTGTTTCAATACTGATTGCCCTCTTTGTGTTTGCTGGTAGTCTAATGGTTCTTTTAACCTTCCTGCTTATATTCTGCAATTTATGACTACATTAACTATTAAGTTAGCTGATTCCGCCTAGTGGCAAATTAGCTTAAAAAAAGCTAGTTGATTTGTCAACAATAACAACAAACCCAGTAGTTTCCCACAAGTGGGGTCTGGGGAGGGTAAGATGTACGTAGTCTTACCCCTACCCTGGAAGGGCAGAGAGGCTGTTTCCGATAGACCCTCGGCTAGAGAACGGCTGAAAAAGAAAAGGTAATTGCAACAAGTAGGAATAACAACAAGATAAAATAAGATCGAATCCAAGAATGCAGTTAAACTCTAGGTATTAATGGCAATCTATGAATAAAATGATATCTAGTGCTAGCGAACTTAGTAAGACAAAGAGAAACGTTTGACTACCTACGAACCTTCTACGCTAATCTTTGACCTCCACACCCTCCTGCTAGGGCCATGTCCTCAGTCAGCTCCAGCTGCGCCGTGTCCCCCTAATAACCTCTCCCCAAGACTTCTTAGGCCTACCTCTACACTTCCTACTAACCACCGAGGCTAACCTCTCGCACCTTCTAACTGGGCTTCTCAGTGTTATTAAAAGCGCTCGCTTCTCGGTTTAAGCGCTGAAGCGACGCGAGGCGCAGGGCTATCGCTTTTCTGCTACAAAAGCGACTCACATTTAAAAAGCGCACGCTTTAACCGCTTAAGCGAGAAGCGCCACGATGGAAAATGCGGAAAAAAGCGTGCTTAAGCGAGCAGAAGGCATCTGCTAGGGTTTTTTTTAATAAATTTTGGCAAATAAACCATGTGTTAACAAATAAACATACGCTCTTCTGCTGCTCCAACTCCAGCGACGACGACTGCTGCTCCAACGACTTCTTCTCCAGTTCTCGGTAAGTTTCTTCAACGACTTCTTTTCTTCTTCTTCTTCTTCTGTTCTTCTTCTTCTGTCTCTTTTTCTTTCTATTTTTTTCACTTTCTATTGCTCTGTTCTACACATCTAATTTATGTCTGTTCTTCTGCCCTATTTTTCTCTTCTTCTTTCAATTTTTTTCACTTTTTAAGCGCTGATTTTGTGCCCTAAACGACTTCTTCTTCTTCTTCTGTTCTACTTTGTGCTTTGTTTTCTGCTTTATGCTCTGTTTTCTGCTTTATCATCTGCTTTATGCTCTGTTTTCTGGTTCGTGTGAATTAACTATTATGTTTTTTTGCTTAATATGTTATTTTTAATGAGTTCTTAGCCATTTATCTATGCCTATTTTTTTTTTAATTTATGTGTTAAATTGCGCTTCACATGAAAAAAGCGCTTGCTTCGCTTCTCGCTTCGCCTCGTCGCTTTTTTGCGCTTAACGCTTTCCAAAACACTGGGGCTTCTATACTTCTCTTCTTAACATGTCCGAAGCATCTCAACCTCGCCTCCCGCATCTCATCCTCCATAAGGCCACTCCTAGCTTTTCCCGAATAACTTCATTAATCTTATCCAACCGAGTATGTCCACACATCCACCTTAACATCTTCATCTCAGCTACTTTTAACTTCTGGGTATGAGGGTTCTTGACCGGCCAACACTCTGCTCCATACAACATAGTCGGTCTAACTACAACTACGTTTAAGTCTCAGCGGCACATTCTTATCACACAAGACACTTGAAGCGAGCCTCCACTTCATCCATCCTTCTTCGATACGATGCGTAACATATTCATCAATCTCCCCGTTACCTTGTATTATAGATCCAAGGTACTTGAAACTACCTCTCTTGGGGATGACTTGCGTATCAAGCCTCACCTCCATATCCTTTTCCTTGGTACCGTTGCTGAACTTGCACTCCAAGTATTCCGTCTTGGTCCTGCTCAACTTGAAACCCTTAGACTCTAAGGTCTGCCTCCAAACCTCCAGCATCTCGTTAACACCACCCCGCGTCTCGTCAATTAAGACTATGTCATTAGCAAATAACATACACCATGGCACCTCACCTTGAATGTGCCTCGTCAATGCATTCAAGGAAAATAAAAATGGACTAAGAGCTGATCCTTGGTGCAATCCCATCACAACCGGAAAGTGTTCCGAGTCTACTCCCGCTGTCCTAACCCATGTCTTAGCTCTATCATACATGTTCTTAATCACCCTAATGTAGGCTACTGGGACCCTTTAGCCTCCGAGCCTCGCCAGACCACCTCTCTCGGGACTTTGTCATATGCTTTCTCTAGGTCAATGAACACCATGTGCAAGTCCTTCTTCATCTCTATACCGCTCTACCAATCTCCTCACAAGGTGAATGGATTCCATAGTCGAACGCCCCGGCATGAAAGGGAACTGGTTCTCAGAAATGGACACACTGGTCCTCACCCTCACTTCAACCACCGTCTCCGTATGTCTAAGCAGCCCCTTATAATTATTACAACTTTGGATATCTCCCTTGTTTTTATATAGCGTGATCATCGCACTCCACTTCCATTCATCGGGCATCTTCTTCGTCCTAAAAATGACGTTGAATAGCTTAGTGAGCCACTTTAAACCTGCCCTATCCGCATTCTTCCAAAATTCCATAGGGATTTCGTCTGGCCCGATAGCTCTACCCCTGTGCATCTTACGCATAGCTCCCTCGACCTTCTCTACTCTTATGCGCCTACAATACCCGAAATGCGCATCTCGGAGTGCTCCAAGTCGCCAAGCACAATGTCCCTATCACCCTCTTCGTTTAAGAGTTTATGGAAATATGTCTACCATCTTCGTCTAATCTGAGCCTCTTTCATCAAAACTCTACCTTCCTCATCTTTGATACACTTTACTTGATCCAGATCACGGCCTTCCTCTCTCTCTCACCTTGGCTAGTGTCACGGGCACGTTTTATGTCTCACAAAAACAGCCCGCGCGGCAGCCAAGACTCGCCTTGACTTCAGCCTACTCCAACACTCGGCCAAAATTTTCAGCAACTTTGGACTTCGATTAATTTAGGCAGCGTCTCAACGTAGTAAGTTAGGACTGATTTAGGCAACGAAAATATGATGAAGGGATAGAATATAAACGTGAACAAAAGGCACAATATACAGGAAACTCTTTTCCCAACTTTGTATTTAACTCGAGCATACAAAGAAACTCAAACTCAAGTACATCCGTGTACAAAAATGAAGATCACTCTTGACCCTCACAAGACTACTCTTAACCTTAGGTGTTTTCACTCTTGAAAACAAGACTTAGGACTCCTTCCTAACTCAAAACATGCACTCTTACACGTTTTTAACTCTCATGCCACAAAAGGAAAGGGTCCTGCCCATTTATAATATATGAAACAGCCCCATGTTTACAATAGTTGCCCCATTTTAGGCCTAGACACTTGCCCACTCAGCCCACTACTTTACTTTAGTGTAGTTGACACCCCCAACTACTAGGATCATGTAAATCATGCTAAAGTAAATGGGATCATGGCCCCCAAAAACGTGCTAACTCCTGCCAGCATTTTAGCAAAGCTCCAACTGCTGCCCATGTGCACAGCATGTGCCGGTAACCGCCTTTGACTTTGTCAAACCAAGACTTGCTGCCCCAATTTCGTGCCTTGGCTTGGACCAGCTCCAATGCCATTGTATCCAGCTGCATTGTGCCACAAATTGCCTTGCCATCGCCCACGAACTTGGCCCGTTTGCCGCAACTCATTGCCATGACAAATCTGCCCGCGCACTGCCTTCCCGTCGCACATTTGCTTGCCTTTGCCTATCCGTTTTTGCCTTGCCTTGGCATCACTGCCTCATGCCTTGATGCCTTTGCCATAATCAAGTGTCACCCTTAGCCCGCAACTCATTGTCAAGCCCTTGCCAAGCTGCCTCGCATCCGTTCAAAGCCTTAGCCATCGCTTGCCCGTTTCCCTTTTTGACTTTGGTGCTACTCGTGCACCTCTCTTTGCAACACTCTTGCTGCCTCATGGCAACACTCTTGTTGTCAAGTCGAGCTCAATTGGCGGAGGTCTAACAGCTAGCCCGTATAGCTTCTTGTCCCCGATTTTGGCCCCAAGCTCTTCGTACAAAGGCCCAAAACGCTGCAGTTTTAGCCGTAGTAACCGCTAACTTCGCCTCCTTCTTAGCCCTCCTATACCCCTCCCTGTTCATCCTCTTCGCCTCCTCGTCCATGCTCTCTATAAGTTTCAAGTACGCTGCTTTCTTGGCTTCCACTTTCTCTTGTACCTCCTCACTCCACCACCAGTCACCTTTGTGGCCGCTAGGGAAACCCTTCGAGACCTTAACACTTCTTTCGCAGCTACTCTAATACACTCCGCTGTCGTGGTCCACATACAGATCGCGTCCCCACTGCTCCTCCAGGCTCCCAAAGCCAACAACTTCCCCCCAACTCCTGCGCTTTGTCCTTAGTCAAAGCACCCCACCTGATCCTGGGTTTACCATACACAACCCTCTTCTTCCTCTTCCTCACGATCTCCAAGTCCATCACCAATAACCTATGTTGAGTCGTGAGATCTCGCTTGGCCTAACCTTGCAACCCTACCCCTCGCTGGAATGTGACCAAGTGCTCCTCCCTCTTCAGAAAACACGAGTTAGCAATCACCAAATCAAAGGCTTTAGGATAGTCCAACAACGAAGTACCTCCTTCGTTCCTAACTCCAAAGCCAAAGCCAAAGCCAAAGCCATGCACACCGTCATAACCCCTAGAGGTTGCACCAATGTGACCATTGAAATCACCTCCTGTGAATAACTTCTCGGTGTGCAAAATACCACGGACCAACCCGTCAAGGTCTTCCCAGAAACGCCTCTTAATCTCCTCGTCTAAACCCACTTGAGGCGCGTAAGCTCTAATCACGTTTAAAGTAGACCCTCCCACAACTAGCTTAATAGCCATCAGCCTGTCGCTCACCCTCCTAACTTTTACCACTAGCTCCTTAAGTTCCCTGTCAACCAAGATACCTACCCCATTCTTATCCCTCTCGCGTCTTGAGTACCACAATTTAAACCCATCAGCATCTCGCGCCTTCGAACCCACCCATCTAGTCTCTTGGACACAAGCTATGTTGATCTTCCTCTTCTGGAGGATCTTTGCTAACTCTATAGACTTCCCCGTCAAAGTACCTATGTTCCAGGACCCCACTCTCAACCTAGAGACTCCACAAGCTATGTTGATCTTCCTCTTCCGGAGAATCTTTGCTAACTCTATAGACTTCCCCGTCAAAGTACCTATGTTCCAGGACCCCACTCTCAACCAGTGTTTGGAAAAGCGATCGCTTCGTCGCTTTAAGCGCGAAGCGATGCGAAGCGACAGGGTATCGCTTTTTACTGCATGAGGCGATGCGATCGTGTGAAGCGCACGCTTCAGTGAAAAAAACGACAAGTCGACGAGGCGACGAAGCGAGTGAAGCGATCGCTTCTTTTAAAAAATCGCAGCTGGGCCCTTTTTAAAAAAAAAAAGATTGGGTCTGTTTGTAAATTATACAAAACAGACCCCTAACCTCGCTTCTGTAATTGCTTGACAAGACAGAGACCTCTTCTCTCTTCTTCATCGACAAAACTAGGGTTTCCAGGTAAGTTTGTTCTCCTTTCTTCTTCTCATTTTTTTCTTTCTTCTTTCTTTCTTCTTCTTGTTCCCTTCCAGATTCTGCTCTTTATTTCTTTCTTTTTCCTTCTTTCTTCCTTCTTCTTCTTCTCTTCTCTTTTTCACTTTTTCTCCTCCAGCGTCTGCACAGCTAGGGCAGGCGTTGGTTTTCTTTTTTCCCTCCCTTTTATTCTTCTTAATTTTAATATGTATTTTAGTTTATAAAATTACTTATTAAATATATGTGTTATATCTTTCAGTTTATTTGATTTTTTAATGTGTATTTCAGTTTAAAAAATTAATTATTTTATATATGTTATATTTTCAGTTTATTTGATTAATTTTATATATATATATATATATATATATATATATATATTAGTTTATTTGATTTTTTTAATGTGTATTTCAGTTTGTAAATTAATTATTATATATATTATATGTACTTTCACAATTGCGCTTCGCTTTTGAAGCGAGGCGAGCCCCTGTCGCTTTTTTGCGCTTCGCGCTCTCAAAAACACTGGGTCGGGGTAAGTTCAAAGTCCGAAAAATGGAACACGTTGTGTGCCGGGTCCCAGCATGTGACCAATGCTCTTATAATGTCTCCCCGAGGCACAATCTCCAACAAACCGGTAAGCCNTGTGTGTGTGTGTGTGTGTGTGTGTGTGTGTGTATATATATATATATATATATATATATATAAGACTTAGTTTATTTGATTTTTTTAATGTGTATTTCAGTTTGTAAATTAATTATTATATATATTATATGTATTTTCACAATTGCGCTTCACTTCAGTGAAGCGTGCTTCGCTTTTGAAGCGAGGCGAGCCCCTGTCGCTTTTTTGCGCTTCGCGCTCTCAAAAACACTGGGACAAAGTCTTCTCGATTACAACCCTCAAAATGAATTTTTGTACAGGATTCTGGGAAGAGATTATGATCGACATTAGGCATATTCACATTTCGAATTGTCTGCAAACAGCCCTCTGCTTCTAGCTTCTATGACAATTTTCTGTAAATATTTGAGCTCACCTGTAGGAGTTTTTGCTTTTTTTCTACGTAGGCCTTGTTGACANCCCCCCCCCACCCCCAAAAAAAAATTCCATCTGAGGACATGGCCTTATTCAACCATCACTCACCCCAACCACTATAATCTAAGGAAAATTAAGCTAGAACTGTCGCTAAAACAGACAAAGGATTAAACTAAAGGAGGCAGGTCTAACACTTATAGCTCTAACCACTAGAAATGCGTACAGATAAGACAAACAGACAAGCAAGAATTAAACTAGTGATAACAATAGTTATATAAAAGAAGGCCAACAGAACAGCTACTAAGAATCCAAATTACAGTCTAGAAATCCATAAATAGTTACTAGCAATTAAAGTATTCAGGCAGATGCACTAATTAACTGTAGGAAATCAAGAATTAGGCTTAAACTATCGCAAACTAATTGGATACCAACAAGGAAGACAGAGATATTGATCGAAGAACAGGAGGTACCAACTCCCGATTAGTGCGAAACATGGGTGAATCGTCGTAAATATCAAGGCCGCGCTGCCGTAGTAACCTAGTTGATTTCCCGCTGCCACCAACCGATTTTGACGTCCGCCGCACTCTTTGATCCGGTAGTGAATACCTGCAAACACATAAGGGGGAACTAAAGAAATTGTCCTGTTTTCACTTATTCTATTGCTGGACGTTTATTTCTTTGGAGTTTCTAAAAATGCACCTTCTGTTTCGATAAAGCAAGAAACCAAAATTTGAATTTACATAAAATGATTAGATCAATTTAATATTCGTATTTAACATGGAAAAATCAAATTCTATATCTGGAACATTGGCGCAATATTATTATGAAGCTAAAGAGTTCGTCTGATCACTGCTCAAAATAGTGAAGCGACTTCAAAAATAGCCTTTCACTCTCTTCTTTGTCTCCTCAAGCTGATTTGTCATGTTAGCAATTTTCATGCATCATTTATTGTCCTTTGGGCTTAAGCTGAATGGAAGAGTGGAAGGGATGAGGTTGGTCTATTAACTGTTGCTTTACACATGCGTAGGAAAACAGAACAAGTCAACCACAAGCTTTACTTGTTACATACACTAAATAAAGAGAAAAAAGAAAGTGTAAAATCCAACAGAACTTATCTGAGTGATTTCTTCCTTATTTATTTGTATTCAAGTTGTTGCTCCAAAAATCAAGGCTATGGTGGAGTTTTAAGGTGTATTTATTATGAAAAATGATATATTTTCACTCTAGACAAACAGCGTTGAGCTAATCATATAGTCATCAAATGTCCACACTTTGATTGCTTGGATCGCATCTAAACATTCCTTCCTAATTTCTACTGCTGCAGATTGTTTCGTCTTTTCCTTTTGGTCCCAATGCTTGATGTAGACTGAACTTGTTTCTTTTATGATTCTAATTTTAGTCCTAATATACCAAGGTTTATTTTGCTTTATTTGCTTACTGATATTTTGAATTATTGTTTGGGCGTTGTATTTATTTTTGAAAGTAACAATATGCTTTCAAGAGTGTTTGAGCCAATGTTTCCAAAGGAGAATTTTTTAAGAAAACACCAACGTCTACTGGGTTTTAAGCACGGTGCACACTTTAGCGATATAAGATGCGGGAGAAGGAAAAAAATAAAAAAATGTATGTGTTACGCAGAAATTCTATGCTTCACCTATAGATCCTGTCAGGTTTTGGCATCACTTTCAAGAACTTTTCTATAGGTCTCTCGTGGAGAAGACACCATTCACAACTTCCTTTAATTCAATAGGTTGATCCAGAGCTTGCGATGGCTGAAGCAGACAAGGTTGAAGATGATGAGGACTTGAGGAAGAAGCTTTGGCTTATGATTGCTAAGCATGTCATTGAGCAGGAAAAAGGAACCAAAAGGGAGAATATACGAAAGGCAATTGCTTTTCTCAAGGAAACTGATGGTCTATTAAAGATTGAGGACATCTTACCCTTCTTCCCAGACTTTGCTCTAATTGATGACTTCAAGGTAAGTTCCACTGGCTTATACTTCACTGCTTCTAATATTTATTGGTTTTAATCCTTTATATTTCTTCATTGGAAAGTTGTAATATAGCTCACCAGATAAATTACAGCCTCACCTTAAATATATCTTTTCCCTGTCAAAGGAAAAAGAGCATAGATAGCTGCTTCTGATCAACCAGCTGAAGTTTAAAAGGTAAATTCAAAGAAAATAATAAGGAAGAAAAGAGATGTGGAATTTAAGAGCAACTGGTAGGTCTCAATTAGAAGTTCGATGTCCTGCATGTGCTGGTTGACAATGTGAGAATGCATTGGAGAAAAATCTATTTATTGGTTTTCTGTTTAATTATAATACAAATACATATCATACTCCTATTCTATCTGAGACTAGGACTAGTTCAATTTATGTACACAACTATCTAACACTACCCCTCAAGCCGGTGCATACAAATCATATGTACCGAGCTTGTTACATATGTAACTAATACGAGGACCAGTAAGGTACTTGGTGAAAATATTTGCAAGCCGATCATTCGACTTCACAAACTTTGTAGCAATATCTCCTTAGAGTATCTTTTCTTTGACGAAGTGACAGTCAATCTAAATGTGTTTAGTTCTCTCATGGAACACCAGATTTTATGCAATATGAAGGGTAGCTTGGTTGTCACACACAAGTTCCATCTTGCTGACCTCACCAAATTTCAACTCATTAAGCAATTCTTTAATCCAAACTAGCTCACATGTTGCCACAACCATTGCTCGATATTCTGCTTCTGCACTAGACCGAGCAACTACATCTGTTTCTTGCTCTTTCACGATACTAAATTACCTCCTAACACACAATATCCAAACGTAGAATGTCTATCAGAAGGTGATCCTGCCCAGTCAGCATTAAGTACCCAACAATTTGCTCATGGCCTCGATATTCAAACAATAATCCTTTGCCTAGAGCTGATTTTATATATCGAAGAATGCGAACAACTGCATCCCAATGACTATCAGGGAGAATCCAGGAACTGACTTACCACACTCACTGGAAAGGAAATGTCAGGTCTAGTCACTGTGAGGTAATTTAATTTACCAACCGGCCGCCTATATCTTGCAGGATCGCTAAGAGGCTCCCCTTGGTAGAAGTTTAGAATTCGGGTCCATAGGAGTGTCAACAGGTCTACAACTTGTCATTCCTGTCTCCTCAAGAATGTCTAAGGCATATTTCCGTTGTGAGATTAAAATACCCGAGCTAGAATGAGCGATCTCAATACCTAGAAAATACTTTAATCTGTCCGGATCCTAATAGTGCTGAAAGAGATGTTGCTTCAACTTAGTAATACTATCCTGATCATTACCGGTAATAACAATATCATCAACATAAACCACCAGATAAATACTGGGATTTGAAGAAGAATGCCAATAAAACACATAGTGATCAACTTCACTATGAGTCATGCCAAACTCTTGAATAACTGTGCTGAAGTTACCAAACCAGGCTCGAGGAGACTGCTTTGGACCATAGAGGGACCGACGCAACCGACATACAAGGTCACTAGACTCCCCCCGGGCAACAAACCCAGGTGGTTGCACCATACAATGTTGTGAAAAGCGCTCGCTTCAGCGCTCTAAGCGTGAAGCGAAGTGAGGCGGCCACTGTGTCGCTTCTGTAGGGTGAAGCGTAGCAGGTAGGTTGAAGCGTTCGCTTTTGCCAAAAAAGCGAGAAGCGATGGAAGCGCTCGCTTTTGTCTTTTAAGTCACTGATAAATAAAAAGGCTCAGTCTTTTTTTACAAAATCAGCGAGCAATAGAGCAAGTAGCGACTAGAGTTTCAATTTTCAAGCTAGGTATGTTTGAAGCGACTAGGGTTTCAATTTTCAAGCCCAGGTATGTTTTCTTCTTCTTATTCTCAGTGTTTAAAATAGCAGCGAAATGCTGCCAGTTTTTTTCCCCTTTAGTTCTTCTTTTTCTCATTTTCTCTTCTTCTTCTTCTTCTTATTTTAGTTTCAATCCTTAGTATTGCAGCGAAATGTTGCCAATTTTTTTTTCCTTCAATTCTTTATCTTTTGTTCTTAGTCTCACTGCCAATGTTTTTAGTATTGGCAGTTACATGTGTTATCTATGCAATATTTATTTTAATATTTTTCTTAATTCCGCTTCACTTCAAAAAAGAGAGCGTTTTGCTTCACGTTTTAAGCGAAAAGGGGCTTGTCGCTTTTCCTCGCTTCACGCTCTTCACAACATTGGCTCCATATAAACCTCATTCTCAAGGTCACCGTGAAGAAAAACATTCTTAATGTCCAACTGATCTGATAGAGAGGCCAATGGCGAACAATAACCATGGATAGAAAAAGGCAGACTGATGCTATTTTAGCCTCGAGAGAGAAAGTATAACTGTAATCGAGCCCAAATATCTGAGTATACCTTTGGCAACAAGACGAGCCTTAAGCCGATCAACTTGGAAATCTAGACCAACTTTGACTGCATACACCAAACGACAACCAAAAGTCGATTTACTCGAAGGAAGAGAAATAAGCTCCCAAGTACCACTCGTATGTAAAGTAGATATCTCGTCAATCATAGCTTGTCGCCACCCTGGATGAGACAATGCTTCACCTGTAGACTTAGGGATGGAAACAGAGGACAAAGATGATACAAATGCACAATGGGGGTGATGACAGAAGATGGTAACTTAAATCGACATAATGGGGACTAGGATTAAGTGTGGACCGTGTACCTTTACGAAGTGCAATGGTTTGATTGAGAGGAGACAAGTCCGCAGTATCAGTAGGGTCAGGTGCAGGATGTGAATCAGATGGGCCCGATGCTGGGCGCGGACGATGATGATAATTCAGGCTTGGTGGAGCTGTAGAAGGTTGAACTGGACTAGGTGGTTGAACTGGAGCTATAGGTAGTGGAGCTGCAACTGGAGCAGTAGATGGTGAAGCTGGAGTTAGAGGAAGATGAATGGGAGATAGTGGCTGAACCTCCAAAAGATGGAGTTGGTAGCACCTCAGAAATATCTAAGTGATTATCTGGACCTGTGAAGTATGATTGGGTTTTAAAGAAGGTAACATCAGCAGACATAAGGTACCGCTGGAGGTCAGGAGAATAGCATCAATATCCTTTTTGCGTTCCCGAGTAACCCAAAAATACGCACTTAAGAGCACGAGGAGCTAACTTATCTTTTCTTGGAGTAAGGTTATGAACAAAACACGTGCTCCCAAAGACATGGTGTGGAAGAGAGAACAAAGGTACGTGGGGAAATAGGACTGAGAATGGAACTTGATTCTGGATAGCTGAAAATGGCATACGATTAAAAAGATAGCTAGACGTAAGAATTGCATTCCCCCAAAAATGCAACGGAACATGAGATTGTATGAGTAGGATACAAGCAGTTTCGATAAGATGTCTATTCTTTCTTTCAGTTACCCCATTTTGTTGGGATGTGTACGGATGAGATGTTTGATGAATAATCCCATGAGAGTTAATAAACTGCTGAAATGGGGAAGACAAATACTCCATGGCATTATCACTATGAAATGTGCGGATAGAAACCCGAAATTGATTTTGAATTTCAGCGTGGAAGGTCTGAAAAATAGAAAATAACTCAGATCGGTTTTTCATCAAAAATATCCAATTGCACCTGGAATAATCATCCGTGAAATTGACAAAGTAGCGGAATCCAAGTTAGAACTGACCCGACTAGGACCTTAAACATCTGAATGGACTAAAGTAAAAGGTGATTCTACTCGATTATCAAGACGTCGAGGGAAATGGGAGCGGGTATGCTTACCAAACTGACATGACTCACACTCTAGAGTGACAAGTGAGATAAACCAGGTACTATTTTCTGAAGTTTTGACAAACTAGGGTGTCTCAACCGTTTATGTATTAAATCTGGTGAATCAGTAACAGGACAAGTTGTTGAAGGAAGACAAGATGTGAGTCCATGTGATTTTGCAAGGATAAGGTAATAAAGTCCATCTGATTCACGCCTGGTACCAATGATCTGCCCTGTACTGCGTTCTGTATAAAGACAAGGTCATCAAGAAATAAAACAGAGCATTTAAGTGATTTGGCTAAGCGACTAACGACTATGAGATTAAAAGGACCACCGAGAACATAAAGAACTGAATCTAAAGGTAAGGACGAAAGTGGACTTGCTTGATCGATTCCAGTTGCCATGGTTTGAGACCCGTTGGCCATTGTGACTGTTGGGAGAGATTGAGAACATGAAATTGTAGTGCAAAGAGATATGTTACCATATGATCAGATGCACTTGAATCAATGACCCAAGACTAAGAGGTTGAAGATTGGGAGACACAAGTCACGCTACTAAGTGTTTGAACAACGGAAGCTATCCCTGAAGATGTCTGTTTACATGCTTTGTATTGAAGGAACTCAATATAATCCGATAAAGAAACCATCTGGATTTGGATTCAATGCATTGGATCCAACGGACTATGAGTTAAAGGCATCTGATACGAATGCCATTATAATGTTGCGCCGAAAAGCAGAAATTTTTTGGAAATCACTGTTCACCACGGAGAAAAATATAAAAAGCGGTCGAAATTTGATTTAAATTTGATGGGTAGGCTCAAATTTGCGAGGAGAAGACACTGTCCTGAAGAAGTTTTCCCAAAATCTGTCCGGAAACAGCCTCACGCGTCGGCGCGTGGACGTCGGAACTTCGCCGTAGAAATTCTTCCGGCTGCGCGTAAGGGCGCGTCAGTCCTTTTCTGCTGGAGATTTTTTTAAGGGTTGGTCGTCGAGCTCTGATCTACTTCCTGGTGGTGTTGGTTTTTGCACAACACCGACGGATACTATTGTTCTTGCGAACAGACCTGATTTTGCCCGAAAAAGGGGCTTCCGGTTGACTGTTTTCTCTTCCCGGAGTCGCTGGAATTTATGCACACCGATAAATTTCTCATGGTTGCTCTGATACCATGTGAGAATGCACGGGAGAACAACTATTTATTGATATTCTGTTTAATTATAATATAATGAGCCATATTTATACAATACATATCATACTCCTATTCTATGCGGGACTAGGACTAATTCATATTATGTACATAACTATCTAACATACAACACATACGGTATAAAAGACAATAATATTTGGCTGAGTCTGAGATTTTTGTACTACCTTACCTACCATGCTTTGATCTCTTCTTTTATCAATTCGATCATGAGTCTGTTACTAAATTTATGATTAGTTCAGAAAATCTAGAAAATACCCATTCCTTCATGGTTTAATTCCTTTGCATCAAGCAAATCATTTTATTTGGACAATCAATTTTCAGTCTCTGTTTTCCAACTCCTAGCCAGGGGCGGATCTAGCACTATTGATGTAGGTTCATTAGAACCCATAACTTTTAGCCTAGACTTGGATTTATCTCTGTAAAACCCACTGAAGTTGCTGAAAATGCTGAACTATGAACCCAGAACTCAAACAAGGTGATGGGCTCAGTGGTTGGAACCTGAGTCATGAACTCATAGAATTAAAATCCTGGATCTGCCTCTGCTCCTAGCTAAGAGTTGCTTGAGCTTCAGTCTTTTCTGATCAATTGAGTAGTTTTTTTTTCTTTTGGTACTGAGATCAATTGAGTAATTTCAGCATTAGTTGGTCAGTAAACAGTGTACATTGGGTCACCTTTAGTGATTATGTTGTCTTGTCATTCTATAATGGTCATTTCTATGTTCAACTGCTTCTACATTAACTTTTTTCAATAATTTTTATAGGAAGCAATTTGCTCATCCTTAGAGGATTACAACGAGCAAATTGAAAAATTAAAGCAGGAGATGAATGATGCAACCCGTGGTGCCGATAACATTAGAAATGACATCAGCGCTCTTGCTCAGCGATATACTGTCATTGATTGGGATGAGGAATGTGGGGTAATGGTCTCCTGATGTTTGCTCTTTTGCATTTCTTTAGCATTACCTCCATTATATGCTTGTATCTGTATTGCTTATTTCTTCCTCTCTTAGGCATATAATCTGATTCTGTTGCAGACTTCAGGATAATAGCTGTAGCCTGCTAGTATTTTATTCTTCATCGTATCTGCAATATTTATTGTTCGTAGACTGCTGTACATGCATTCCTTTGGCTTTCTTTCTTTCTTTTTTTCCTTTTTACTTAGCTTCCCTCCAATATTTTTCCATTTTTAGGTTTGTCGACGGAAAATATTAAATGTGGGTGGTGATTATCGAATGACTAGAGGTTATATGGCTGTTGGACCAATGGCTCCCTTCTATGTCTTTCCATGTGGTCATGCGTTTCATGCACAATGCCTGATAGCTCACGTGACTAGGTGTACTAATCAAGCTCAAGTAAGTGACAGAAGAGTGTCTTTTCCTGCTCAGCTTCTGCTTATCATTTGAATAGTGGTTGTACTGCTTTGTCTTCTCATCTCTTCATATATGTGAGAGCACATTTTTATTGTCTTATCTGTATTTTGCATTATTGACATCGGCAAACCATGTTGAAAATGATCTTGTTACTTTTGGTTAGTGCAATTATGACAACTGGAAGTATTAGGTTATTTGCTTTAAAATTTATTTTCACTTTGTGGGAATTGTGAAATTCGGCACAAGGGATGGGGGTAAAGTTGAGATTCAGTTTCAGGACCCCCTGGCTATGGTCAAAGCTTTGACCGTTAAACCAACGCATGCAGATAGTTATGTTGCAGGTTGCTAGGTTTTCAGATTAAGTAATAGTGTTTCTGATGATAATGTCTTTTTCTTTCTGGTGTTATGCTGGTCTTCTCAATATTTAGTTGTCTTTAGAAATTTTGAAGAGATTTCTTGGTTTAACAAGTTTGCATGGATATGAGTGGGGCCTTTTAGGCAGTGACTAAACGATTAGAAATTGGGTTAGTTGGAAAATGTTCTCAAAACCTGGGTGGGCGAACACTTATCCGATGCCTTCGTTCTTACACTTATAAATTACATTTGTTAGAAAGGGTATGAGATGATTATGGGTAATTTTCTGTGAAGCTCAACATTCGTACAACAACTGATAGTAACAAATAGCCTAGAGTGGATTGCAAAAGTTGACTTCAAGTCCGAAATCTTTTATGTCACAGTATATACACGCTGCATTCATCGACAAATGTATGTAGAAATGGAAATCATCTTGAGTGATGCTTAAAGCTATGAAGCTATGCAAAGCAAGGGTCTTCATGGGTGAAGTCATGCACTTTAGAGAAGTGTATGCTTTAAACAATGACGCACAAAGTGAATACTTACCTTCTTACAAAAGAAAAATATTAAAAAATAATGACGCACAAGGTGATTCTGGCAAGAATCAGTTGTTTCTTTGAATTTCAACTTTGAGGAGTTGGACTAATATCGGCATCATTGTATATTGGATACTGAAATTAGTTACCTTAATTGTAATTTAATTCTTAGAGTACTAAACTCGTATATGGTTGATATTTTTAAATTTTCCGTAAATTGTGTGCTTCATTTCAAAGAAGTGTGCGCTTCGCTTCTTACTTTTTGCTTCAAGGCCAATGAACCCTGTGTATTTTTCGCGCTCTTGACTTTTGAAAGCATTGCTTGTAAAGAACTCAGGTTTCATTAGTTGATTTGTGATTCTTCCTCCTCCTGTTCTTTAGACATGTTCTCCAGATTTTTTGCAGTTCTAGTTTCCAGCAATGAGCCAGATTCTCTTCTTTAATTAACGTGAAAATATCCTTTATGCGTAAATATTAGCATTGATAAGTTGTCTGTGATGGTGCCAAATATAATGTGCTCAGATATTATCTGTTACCTCTTTTGGTTTAATATCTTTGCTTCTAATAATTGTTAAACGAAAAGTAGATCTATTTCAGTTCTGCTTTTCCGCAATGACCAATTAACAGGCCAAATAAGCATAATCTTGCAGTTGATACTTGCAATCATAAATATCCCTGAGAGGGCCACATATATGTCTTCCAATACCATCTGTTACTTCTTGCGAAGAAATGTCTTTGCTTCTGGTAATTACTTGGGTTGACAGTCTCTATAACGTTTTCCTTAAAATGGTATTGCAGGCCGAATACATTCTGGATCTGCAGAAGCAACTTACTTTACTTGGTGCTGAATCTAAGAATGTGTCAAATGGTGGCTTGTCTGAAGAACCACTAGTTAGCGTGACTCCCATGCATAAGGTTAGTCTTATGCTTATAAAATATCACTCCCTTTAAGTGGCTAATTCATTATAAAAGAAGTTTTTTTTACCAGTCATTTTGATTGTCTTGGTTTTTGATAAATGGATGATTCATTTCAAACTGAAAGGATCTTGTCTTGAGACAAAACGAATCATATGAGCTCACTCCATGTTGATTCATCTAGACAATGTAGCCCTAGTTTCTGGCTTTCCGTATTTGATTGTTTGCCAAACTGGATGCTGCAGATCCGGTCACAGCTGGATGATGCTGTAGCCAGTGATTGCCCATTTTGTGGTGACCTTATGATCCAAGAAATTTCTTTGCCTTTCATCCTTCCAGAAGAAGCAGAAGAATCTGAATCGTGGGAGATAAAACCACATAATCATCCTAGTCAGAGAAGCCTTTCCTTGGCTGTGTGATTTTATCATCTGTTATTGCAGGTTTCTCCCTGCAATTGCTTGTTTTAGGTTTTCCCCAGAAAAAAGGGGGGCTTGTTTGAGGTGCTAAAAGAATTGCTTGTTTGAGGGGGGCTAAAAGATGCAAAAGGAAAAAAGAGACTTTATCGTAAGACAAGAACAAGAGAGGCACTTTACTAGTTGAAGAGATGGAACTTCTTGGTGTGGGTGAGTGATCGCAAGCTTGTTTGAGGTGCCAAAAAGAATTGCTTGTTTGAAGTGCTAATTTATCAGGTTTGACAGTAATTGTTGCAACATGAAGCTAATGCAAGCAACAGGGGCCTGTTGATTGTAGGGGCAATTAATCGCCCAAAGATTTTTCTCTAATCTGGGAAAAGCTTTTCTTTTCTTCTTTTTCCTCCTATGTCTATTGTATCATTTTGTGGTAAGACGTGTTCCTCCAATTGTATTATGAGTCAACTATAAACTTTATTTGAGAAAATAAATGATCATCCGCATGGTAACTATTAAGCAATCGAGTCAAGTTTCCAGTGTTGCTGTTAAAATGATGCAAACAGGGAAAGGTGTCTTCAGCTGCTGCCTGCTTTTGTTCTAAATTTTTTTTATGATATGGAAATGTCCATTTCTTTTTCGGAGTAAGGATGTTCCCTCTTTTTTCATTTCCTCGGTGGGCACCATAAGCAGTGTCTTAATATAATATGATAATCAAAAGCTGGAACTCCGCACAACAAAAATGAGCAAATTGCACTTTGGCCCCTTATATTTGCTTCAGATGAGTTCCATACGTAATGCGACTTACTTTCTTCATCCTTGTTGCACTATTCCTGATCCTTCCTACTATCGAAGCTGCCTTACTTTCCACAGAAAACAGGTAATGGTAGGAAAACTGGAAATAGAGAAATAAAACATCACGAGATAAACAATTCTTTTTTCTGCTAGACGTGCATAAAACATCATGCCTTTATCAAGCTGTGAGCTGTATCACTCTTTTATCTCCTTTCACGATGGTGTTTAATTAAATATATTTACGAGATTTTTTAGCACCTCTATATCGATCGCCAGCAGGGGTTCTTCTAAGGATTGAATTTTAGAACAAACTCTAAGGTGCATAAATATATTGTGTGTATCACCTAGTTCCTCGATTTCCCAAAGGCCAATCATTACTCATTCTAATGTAATGCACTACGTATAAGTCGATTGAACATCTTATTTTGGTCCCATCACGTTTCTTTCCTTTCACATCATCCGAAACTCAAAAGCAGAGAGAGACTATCCCAAACTCCGCCGAACAAGAAAATTTGGTGACACTTAAGCGTCTGCTTGGAAAGCTACCAGATAATTAAAATTGGTGTAATTACTGGGGTAGTAATTACACAGTGCAAGATAATTACAACGACCTGTTTATTTGTCATAATATAATTACAGTGCAAGGTAATTACGACCTGTTTGTTGGTCATAATGTAATTATAGTGCAAGTTACTGTTTGGTTGCACAAGTATAATTATACAATTAGATTAAAGTATAAATATAAAGTTAGTTATCAAAAATTAAAAGTTAAGATCTACCATGATATATGCCTTTATAAAGTATTAAATTTGACATTTAGGGTAGATATCTTTTCTAAGTATATTAATTGCTAATCATATATTTGTAACTAATAGTAATAAAATAATTAATAATATTTTATTTTAATCAATTATAAAAACTAAAAGTACATATTTTATAAGAACATCTGCATGCTTGATAAAATGATTGGTATTTATAAATATAATGCCATAAGATTACGCAAATGTTTTACGAAAAAATAATCTATCAATTTTAAATGCAAAATGAATCACACACAATCTAAATTAATAAGTGAATACTAAGCAAATAAAATGGAAGCAAAAATAGAAGTGCAGACAATTGAAATGTTATTAGATTTAAATCTACAAGTAATTTGGATTTTATCATATATTAAATACATATTAGCCCAAATAATACTATGGGCTAGTATAATTGGGTCGATTATTTACATCTAAAATAAATTGATTCAAATATAAGTCAAAAATATTATTGGGCTTGCCCGGTAATTGGTCTTCTATCAAATTGGACGGCCATGAGCCTCAAGCCCAATGGCCCAGTAGGGTTTTCTTGGAGGCTACTCCATCCCACACCTATATGAAGGGGTCAAAGGAAAAGGTTTGCGGGATCAATCAAGTAAGCAGAAGGAAAGACTAAAGAAGTTCTGAAGAATAGCATCAAGGTCTCCATCCATATCTTCAATCTTCGTCTATGTTCAAATCCCAAAAGGGAACTCAAATCATAGGCAGGCGGTTTCAAATTCTCCGTTCGTGATAACCCAACACCAAATCCTGGTTCATGACGATCTTCAAATTGTTCATGACGCACAACAAGTCCGAAATTCGCCAAGTTCAAGAGCTTGAAGTCTCCATCCATATCTTCAATCTTCGTCTATGTTCAAATCCCAAAAGGGAACTCAAATCATAGGCAGGCGGTTTCAAATTCTCCGTTCGTGATAACCCAACACCAAATCCTGGTTCATGACGATCTTCAAATTGTTCATGACGCACAACAAGTCCGAAATTCGCCAAGTTCAAGATCTTTCTTTCAAGCTCTTGAACCATCATTCGTGAGAAGAAGAATTAGAGGACTACATCTCCTTAGATATGAGATCTTTAGATATTGTAACCCCATCACTTCAAATCAAATATAGTATTTGTCGCTATATTTGTTGCCTTAATTAACATTTTTCACAAAACAAAATTTAGTTGTTACAAATTTTGGCACGCCCAATGGGACTATCTCTACCTCTTATCTCTTCTCAACTCTCAACATTCAACATTATTAAGATGGCTCCCAAGAAGATAAACTTAAAAGTTGCTCACTCCAAGTTTTCTTCTAACGTTAAAAGTATCCTAAGCGCTACTATGGGGAGTCTTGGGCCAGTCACACGAAGCAAGGTGAGCGTCTTGAGACAACGAGCACTCTAAGTGTTCTCTACACCAATACATGTTTTAAGATCTTCATCATCCGGAGAAGAAAGGTCCTCTGCTAACAAATCAGAAGAAGGAGATAATATCGCAGAAGTTGTGGAGAAGTCTTTTGCCAACTTACTTTATACAAGACCAAGAGACAGCTTACCCAACCCAATGATGAAGTTTTAAGTGTTGGATCTACGCCAATCTCGCCACATGACATGTTCCAAATTGAGTTCAATCTTTGGGAAGATCTCTATTACCTTTCATCATCTGCAATAATCATGGAGGCAATGATGACTAACACTTCGATAGCGGAGGAGAAACTCACAAATCTGACAAAGGCGATTGAGGGCTTAACAAAGTATACTCAAGATCAAGATGCCCGTATCACAAAATTGACAGGCATAGTTAAAAGCATGATGGATGGAGAATCAAGTCATGCACCTGGGAGGCTCCCCGAAGTCCACGAGAAGGCTGATCCTCTAACAAAACAAGTTTCATCTGCCAAAGAACTTCTTGTCTCATCTGAAGGATCAATTCCCATCGAACAAGTAAAGGAATTCATCACGGGAACTATCAAGGATATGTTTGAGGTTGCTGAAAAATCTTCTCTCACGTATGCAAAGCTGTATATTGCAAGAATCGATAACTTGAAGATGCCTGTTGGTTATCAACCTCCCAAATTTTAGCAGTTCGATGACAATGTAAATCCAAAGCAACATATGGCGCATTTCGTTGAGACATGCAACAATGTAGGGACTTATGGAGATTACCTTGTCAAGAAGTTCGTCCGCTAACTAAAGGGGAATGCTTTTGATTGGTAAACCGACCTCGAGGCTGGATCCATTGAGAGTTGGGATCAACTAGAGAAAGAATTTCTCAAGCGTTTTTATAGCACAAGGCGTACTGTGAACATGGTGGAACTTACAAACACTCGCCAACCAAAAGATGAACCAGTTATTGACTTTATCAATCGATGGAGGAATGCAAGCCTCAACTATAATGATAGGCTAAGCGAAGCTACTGACGTAGAGATGAGCATACAAGGAATGCATTGGGGACTTCGTTACATCTTGCATAGAAATAAGCCTAGGACATTTTAAGAACTTGCCACCCGCGCTCATGATATGGAGTTGAGCATGGACTTTGCGGGAAATGAAGGGCTACCTATCTATGAACCTTGCAAAGGAAGGGAAGAGCAAAAAGTCAAGAAATGAGCAAGTACGTACCAAAAAATGAAAGTAAAGAATCCATGAACGTCAATGCCTCTCCTGTGAAGTTTACTACGAAGGTGAGCAAGAAACAGAGTTTGAAAACAACTTCCTCTCAAGACAATGCAAATCGGAAGTTTACTCTCAAAGAGATGAAAGAAAAGGAGTACATGTTTCTAAACTCTGACGTGCCTGCAATATTTAAAGAACTCCTTGAGCTAAAGCTAATTGAGCTGCCAGGGATGAAGCGGCCAGATAAAGCTGGAAAAATCAATGACCCGAATTACTGCAAATACCATCGGCTTGTAGGTTACCCTCTTGAGAAGTGATTTGTCTTCAAGGACAAAGTTATGGATTTGGCTCATCAAAAGAAGATCGAGTTTGAAGATGTAAAGGCGAGAACGAACCATGTATCTATTGCCTTTGGCTCATTTGATCCAATTGAGATATGCTCTTGTGAATGGAATAAAGATGAAGAATTGTTGGAGGATGACAAAGTCCAAGCTGATCAACCTGATGAAGAAGGTTGGACCCCAGTGACTCGTCGAAGACGCCATAAATTGAGTCAACAAAAAAGATCCACTAAGCAACCTACAAGGAATAAGATGGTAAGAGGACCGAATAAGCAACAAACGGTTAACAACCTAAAGAAGGTGGATAGAGACACACCATCAACAAAAGTCACGCTGCCCGGTGACTTTGAGAGAATTCTTACTGAGTTGGTTTCGCACGAGGATTTCTGATGACAATAGCAAGGCCATGTGTTATAATGCCGATAAAGAAAAAGAGGAATAGAATAAAGTCACATCAACACCGTCTCCATCACTGTCTAAAAGGCTTATTGAGTTCCCCTTCTAAGAAGCAGAGTTTTGAAATGCAAAAATCACCTTCATTGAAGACAATCTCCTACTTGGTGAGATACTACACAATCGCCCTTTGTTTATGGTGGGTTATGTGCTTGAGTGGGGGATAAATAGAATCTTGATAGATGACGAATATATAGTTAATATTCTTCCTATTCGCATAATGAAAGAACTCTGCATCTCAACTGAAGAACTTTCTGAAAGTTGTCTGATGATTCAAGGATTCAATCAAGGGGGACAAAGGGACATAGGTACTATCAAATTGGAAATCACCATGGGAGATATGCAATCAAGTTCATGGATGCATGTGATTGGCACCAAGACTTCTATAATTTGTTTCTTGGTAGGCCGTGGATACACGAGAACAAAGTTGTCCCGTCAACTTACTACCAATGTTTGAAGTATAATAAAGATGGAGTCTAAAAGAAGCTAGTTACTGAAGATAATCCATTTGCTAAAGCAGAGGCATACTTCGCTGGTGCAAAGTTCTACTTGAATAACTACATTATGAAGGAAGTAAAAGTTGATGACACCGCGAAGGCCAAAGGTGATAATATTGCGTCAAAAAAGGCTGAAGTAGCTTACCAAGTTTCAAAAACTCACAAAAAGAATGCTGCTACTTCAGGCAAGAAAATAGCTCCTTTATTTTGCTATGTCCCAAAAGTGAAGAAATATGAGTGGAGAATCATCAAGCCTCCAAAAGGATGAGCTAAAAGAATTCACCCTTCCTATCAAGTAGACTGATATCATAACGTTGTCTCCAAAGCTACTTGAGAAGTTTGTGGCCCCTAACATGCCTCAAAATAAGGAACTCCCCACAAATCTCACAAATGAAGGTTTTGATCCGAATACTTACAGGTTGTTCGCAAAGGCTGGATATGATCCTAACGAACCATCTAAGCTAGGGAAGCTCCCACCTGAAGCTACTGGGAAAGTAAACACGATGAAGGATAAGGAGTATGTGGTGATGCAATTACGTGAGGTCCTGGGTTACAAATAACCCCACCAATTCACATCTCCATAAGAAGAGCAAGTAGTAACTATATCACGATAGAAGATGAACCTGCTGAAAGGCCTTCTGTCGTTGATCGACTTGGAGAACCAACTACAAGAACTTCCGTATTTGAGAAGTTGGGGCCATTGAAAAAGAATAAGAACAAGTCCCAAACAAATTATAGAAAAATAAGAAGACCTGTGTCATCTAGAGTCCAAAATATCTCCAAAGAGTGTCAAAGTATGATCCCTTCCAAAATGAGGCGACAATCAGAACTTTTGATTTCATGCGGAGAGGTACTCAAAGTGAAGACTCACACAGTGGTCTACACTAGAGAGCATGATGAGGATGAATAAAGTGTAGGATCTTCATATCACATTACTGCGAATGAGGAGCGACACACTTCATTTCTAACGGAGGTCAACAAAAATTTAGGATATGCCTCTTGGTGCGGCCACATATCTTTCAATGATGGTAATCCCCAAGAAGACAAAGATGCCAAGGGCGCTCCCCCGAAACAAGAAGAAAGAATTAAAATGACAGTTGATGCATTGAAAGAGGTCAACCTTGGCATTGAGGAAGAATCCAAGCCCACCTATGTAAGATCCCTACTAATCGCAGATGAAGAATGCACTTATGTGGAGTTACTCAAAGAATATAGAGATGTCTTTGCTTGGAGCTACAAAGAGATTCCTGATTTAGATCCTAAATTAGCAGTTCATCATCTCGCAGTCAAGAAAGGAGCTCGTCTTGTTAAGCAAGCCCAAAGACGCTTCAAGCCGGAACTGATTCCATCAATCGGAGCCAAGGTTCACAAACTCATTGAAGGTGATTTCATTCGGGAGGTTAAATATCCTTCTTGGATTTCGAGCATTGTTCCTATAAAGAAGAATGGACAAATTCGAGTTTGTGCCGATTTTAGGGACCTCAATAATGCATGCTCTAAGGAAAAATTTTCGCTTCCCATCCCAGAGCTTATGATTGATGCCACCATCGGATACAAGGCTATGCTTTCATGGACGGATAATGTGGCTACAATCAAATACGTATGGCATCGAAAGACGAAGAGCTTATTGTATTTCGCACTCCTAAAGGCATTTATTGCTAAAAGGTAATGCCTTTTGGCTTGAAGAATGCTGGCGCCACATATCAAAGGGCAATGCATGATATCTTTGATGACATCCTCTACAAGAATGTAGAATGCTATGTGGATAATTTAGTGGTAAAATCAAGAAAAGGAGGAGACCACTTGCAAGATTTAAGAATGGTGTTCGAATGACTTCGGAGATATCAATTTAGAATGAACTCGTTGAATTGTGCCTTTGGAGTTACTTCTGAAAAATTCCTTAGCTTCATTGTTCGACATCGAGGGATTGAGATAGATAAAGCCAAAGTCGATGCAATCTTGAAGATGCCCGAGCCCAGAAATATACATGAACTGAAAAGTCTACAATAAAAATTGGCATATCTTGGAAGATTCATTTCAAATCTAGCGGGGGAAGTGCCAACCTTTTAGCCGCCTCATGAAGAAAAGTTTACCTTATGAATGGGACCAATCTTGTAGCAATGCATTACGAAGAATCAAATTCTACTTGATGAAACCTCCGGTTCTGGCATCCCCTATACCTGGATGCCATTGATTCTATATATTGCGGCCCAAGAAAGGTCAGTTGTAGCCCTTTTGGCCCAAAAGAATGGTGAAAGTAAAGAAAATTCCCTCTACTACTTGAGTAGGATTATGACCCCAAATGAGCTGAAGTATTCTCCAATCGAAAAGTTATGTCTGGCTTTGGTTTTCGCAATTCAAAAGCTGAAGCACTACTTTCAAGTTCATGTCATCCATCTTGTCTCAAGGGCAAACCCGATCAAGTTTGTTATGTCAAAACTCCTCCTCAATGATCGATTAGAAAGGTGGTACCTCCTATTTCAACAATTCAAAATTGTGTACATCCCACAAAAATATGTGAAAGGACAGGCGTTGGCATATCATCCAATACTTGATAATTGGGAGCTGACTGATGAATTACCTGATAAGGATGCATTGGTCATCTAAGTACAACTACCTTTGAGAATGTATTTTGATGGTGCCTCACATTTTGAAGGAGCCGGCGCATGTGTTGTGTTTGTCACTTATCAAGGAGAGGTCTTGCCGTATTCCTTCACCTTAACACAACATTGCTCCAACAACGTTGCAGAATATCAGCACTCATACTTGGGATTGAAATGACCGTTGATATGAGGCAACTCCAATTACATATTTTTGGAGATTCCGAGTTAGTGATTAATCAATTTCTAGGTAGCTATGAGGTTAAAAAGCCAGAGTTGCGTTCTTATCATGATTATGCACAAAAAATGATTGGATGGCTTGGCAATGTAACTCTTTAGCATGTGCCGAGGAAGGAAAACAAGAAAGCCGACTCCTTAGCTTCACTATATTCGACATTGACTCTGCCCTGCCAGATATAAATCTGCCAAAAATGGATAGTACCGCCAGATGAGAACTGTCACGCCCCAAAACCGAGGAGCGCAACCGGCGCTCAACCGAGTAAACCCGACTGAGCAAGCCTGTTAGGTTTCATTCTACCCAAACTAATTCATGAATAAAGAGGAGATGAACTCCATCTATCATACTTTATAAATATTTCATTAATAACATCCATTTCATTTCCATTAGCAGTTTCAACCATAATATCCAAAATATTACAATTTTTTTATAGATATGAAGGAAAACATATGTCAAATACCAATATTTCTAATTTAATTTCCAATACCAAACACCACCCACAACCTGTCTGTGGAGCCTCTAAATACAATTGAAGAGTAATATAGAAATGCCGGCAACAAGGCTCCGGCTATACCTCAAAATATAAAGTACATGATAAACAATGATAGAGGACCCCGAAATGAAGTGGGGCTCACCAAGTCGGCTGAAAAGAGGATGCGCCACTAGCTGCGACCAACACTGTATGCTATGGAACCACCTACATCCATGTAAAGATGTAGCGCCCCTGGCAAAAGGGACGTTAGTACTGTCGAATAGTACTAGTATGTAAAGGCAAACTCCAATCTTAGTAGAATGAACAGTGAAACAAAGAGAAGACGATCATAATAATCAATAAGTGCTTCACAGAAATATAAAAGAAAACACCAAGTAAGGATCACATAGTTTTTGATTCAATCTTTCCATCTCTTTAGGTTAATAATCTTTAGTGCCAAGTGCCACAACCCACAATGCCACCGTGTTTTTACACAGAGTCCGGTCTCGGCCCGACTGGCTAAGCCATCCCAAGTGAGACATATCCAAATTCACAATGATAATCAGAAATCCAACATAAATGCCACCATGTGTACAACATGACATCCAATCTCGGCCTGATCGGCTAAGCAGTCTCAAGTGAGACGTAGCCATATTCACAATTTCATCCACAATGCCACCGTGTTCTTACACGGAGTCCGGTCTCGGCCCGACCGGCTAAGCCATCTCACTTGGGACATAACCTCTTTCAACTATTCGTTTAATTCACATTTCTTTCCATCTTCCATTACATGGCACAAACAGCCCCATTTATTAAGTAGTTCTTGGCACTTGGACACATTTTATAATTCAAGTCTTCCCTTTTTATTTGTTTGAATAATAGTATCATTCATGTCAATAAGTTCTATCACATAAGGCATTGCACACATGAGGAAAAGAGTTTGGAAATCATGATCACGTTCTCAAGTAGCATGATTACATGGTAAGCATTTAGAACAATTACAGAACATAAATCTTTCAACCTAACACATTAAGGCAATCAAGTCAAAACTTATACCAATTATTCGGACACCAAGAGTTCAATTCTAAGAAGAAGAGAGTTAGCCATACGTACCTCAATAGAGCTTTTAAGCAAATTTCACTTTAGAAGTCATTTTAAGACAGTTGAGTCGAGGCTCATTTCGTAATCTGATTCATATATTTCCCTCATTTCATAGGCATCATTAGGCACAATTATAAGCGTTGTCCACATTCTATGTCCTCATTTCATTTAATTCATTTTCAAACATCTTCGTAGTTTACCAACCACTAGACACACTCAATCAAGACATTTTGTACGCATACGGGTGGTAGGGAGTATTAAGCATATTGAGTTTTCCTTACCTAATCGGTACACCACTTTTCATATAAACCAAAACTCAAAGCCGTACCATGTTAATAAGCAACCCATACTTTAAACATCTATCGTTCAATATAAGACTCGTTTGGAGTGATCAAGCTTTTGAGTTTATAGGGGATAACCCGGAACATAGAAATTAGGGACTTTGAGCCGGTCATACTTAAACTTATAAAACATTATGGAATTCAATTCCGAGAGAGGAAGTTTAGCTAACATACCTTGTTTGAGCTTTCCTTAAGTTACTACAATGCACCAATTCTAGCAATAATAATCTATAGAAAGATAGCGGAAATCTATTAATAATTAGAATGATTTTCCATGGTGTAGCTCTCTTAGGAATTTCATCAAACATCTAACATGTGAAATAGACTACAAGGTTCTACAATGGAAATTCCTTCTTCCCTCAACCAATTTCAACAAGAACAACCCCAAAATAGTTCTTTAATCCCACATACCATAGCTTAGTGTCACATGCATGGCCTATTTCTAACCCTACAATATATTTTGAACTCATAATCTCTTATATGAAATCTTAGAAGTAGGACTTACCCGGAAGGATAATGAGCTAGAGATGAGCTTCCTTGATTCTTGAGAATTTGCGCAAGATTGGGTGATTGGAAGGCTAGGTACCCTCTTTCTCTCTCTAAAATGCTCTCCCCCCTCTCTAGATTCAGTAGAAAATAGCCCCAAACGAAGCCCCAAAGCTTATTTATCAAAATGGGGTTGGATATGAAAATTTTCAAAAATGATCCCCGAAGTCAATTATGTGGTGCAATTATGCTATAGCATAATCGTTTTGTGGGCAGCAGAATTGCAGCATATCAATTATGCGATAGCATAATCGACAACATAATCAATTATGCGACAGCATAATAGTTTGCCCGTCTCTGCTCAACCATGCGATGCTTATTCGGTCCGCAGAACCGTTTAGCGGTCACAAAATTGATCGCAGATTCAACCTTTAGTAATTTGATCATAACTTTATGTAGGAATGTCCAACTGATGAACGATTTGAAGCGTTAGAAACTAAACTCGAAGATCTTTCATTTGATAGGCTGCTCTTCACATAAAACCATATATATATGTAGATATGCTCGTCCAATTGGACTTGTGCGAAGTCATTTGGAATTTTAGCCTATTATGTAATTTTCCAACTTGATTTAGACTTAGGCTTATCCTTAGACCCCACATTACCTATTATAAGACTTATACACTTATTACCATATCCAATTGATATACATCATACTAATTAGAACATAAAATATTATAGTTAGCCTACTTGGCACCACGAAATCTTAAATTACTGAGCAAAATTTTCTGGGGCATTACAAGAACGAGGATGAAGAAAGCAAGCTTGAGCATCTGGTAGCCGTCTCATAAGCTGATAAGGTTGATTGGCAACAATATATGATCGAATACTTATGTTATGCGATACTTCTAGAGGATACAAGGAGAAAGACCAAAATTCATCGTCGTTTCCCTCGCTTCTTTACTACAACGATACTTTGTATCGAAAATCATTTGAGGGGGTTCTCTTGCGTTGTTTAGGGGAAGATGAAGCAACTCAAGCTATGCAAGAGGCACACTCTGGAGTTTGTGGATCACATCAATCTGGGCCAAAGCTCCATTTCCACATTAAGAGGATGGGTTACTACTGGCTGACAATGGTAAAAGATTGCTTAGATTATGCTCGAAGATGCAAGGTTTTCCAGTTTCACGCAAATTTTATACGCCAACCACCTGAAACATTACACCCTACTGTTGCATCTTGTCCATTTCATGCTAGGGGATTAGATGTTGTTGGATCACTTCGAAAATCTTCTGGAGGACATCTATGCATCTTGGCTGCAACTGATTACTTTTCAAAATAGGCCGAGGTCGTCGCTCTCGAGGAAGTGAAGAAGGAGAATGTTGCAAACTTCATTCAAGTGAATATCATTTATCGTTTCGGCATTCCTAGTTATATAATAAAAGATAATGGCAAGCCATTCGATAACAAATTGATGACCAAGATCTGTAATATTTTTGGCTTCAAGCAACGTAATTCATCAATGTATTATGCTGCTGCAAATGGACTGGCGGAATCATTTAACAAGACACTTTGAAACTTATTAAAGAAAGTGGTCTCCAAGTCTAAAAGAGATTGGCATGACAAAATGGAAGAAGCTTTGTGGGCATATTAGAGGGATCATCGCACGCCGACACGAACAACTCCTTATCCTATTGTTTTTGGAGTCAAAGCAGTTCTTCCTCTTGAGCATCAAATACCATCCTTGCGACTAGCTATCCAAGAATATCTTGCTGAAGAAGAAACCGCTTGTCTACGCCTTGAAGACCTGGAGGCCCTTGATGAGACAAGGCTAGAAGCTCAACGAAGTCTTGAATGTTATCAAGATCATCTTTCTCGTGCTTTCAACAAAAAAGGTTCACTTGAGGACCTTCCAAGTTGTTGATCAAGTTCTTGCAGTAAGAAGACCCATTATCACCTCTCATAAATCTCGAGGCAAATTCACTTCAAAATGGCATGGTCCATATGTTGTGCAAAGAGATTATTCATGTGGAGCTTAAAAGCTAGTTGATGCAGATGTCATGAGAATTGGCCCCATTAATGGAAATTTTTTGCAGAGTTATTATCCTTGAAGAAGATACGCTCCTCAACACACGAGCCTAAACTGCATGTTGTTATGCTCTAGCCCGCATGAGCCTAAAATGCAAACGAAACCAAAAAAAGGGAGTCCACTAGGTTAAAAACCTCGAAAGAGGAGACCTAGGCAAAATTTAGGACATAAAAAATTTCTAGGTTAAAAACCTCGAAAGAGGTGGTCTAGGCAAAAATAAAACACAATAGTCCACTGGGTTGAAAGCCTCGAAAAAGGCGGCCTAGGCAAAGATTAGGACATAAAACGGATCTCATATTATTTTGAACTATGTTATTTCTTGATCCTCTTCACCGAGGTACGTAGGCAGCTTAAAGTTTCATTCTAAGTTCAGTCACATGAGTAAAAAAAATTACTTATTTTGAACTACATTATGACTTAATTCTCTTTACCGAGGTTCATAGGCAGCTTGGAGTTTCATTCTAAATTTAGCCCCATAAGCTCAAAAAAATATGTTTCAACGTGACACGATCATCAAAAATTTGAGTTGAGGCATCACGCTGATTACTCCAACTCCAAGTAGGCGTACTTTGCAGAAAGAAATGGGGCAATTTGCATCGAGCCAATATGGGCATTTCATTGATTCAATGCTACACGTCTTATACATCATTATCAAGAAAATAGAAGGATGAAAATATTTATACTTCGTCCTATATGAAGAATCTAAGTCATAAAAGCAATGGACGCGAAAGATTGTCGCTGACTTGTCTTGAATGCCTTACCAAGTTCGCTTCATTTCTTCGAAACATGATGCTACTATAAAAGCTTTGCATAGTTGAATCCAATGTGAATTGTCCCCCCATCATATGGTCTAACTTTTGGATTTCTAATTTGGGTTCTGAAGGATCAAGTAATACGTGATCTGGAACTTTGACTAATCTAGAAGGTCTTATGCCTGAAAACTTCTATATGCATGTGAAGCTCAAAGTTTATAGCAGTTAGGTCGAGTTCGGGGATTTTTCTATTGATAGTCCAAAAGGAGTTCCTCCATGAAATTTATATGCTTTGTAGGTCTAAGATATGAATTGTTTTGCCGAAACTATACTATTCTAAAACTTTACTACAGTTAGGTCGAGTTTGGGAATTTTCTGTTGACACTTCGAAAAGAGTTCTAGCATAAAATTTATATGAGTTTTAGGACTCCTAGTCTACTTTCTAACGACAAAAATGGATTTCAATTCTGACACTCCAAGCTCAAGATACGAATTTTTTTGGCCGAAAGTACACGTATCTGAAAGTTTACTACAGTTAGGTCGAGTTTGGGAATTTTCTGTTGACACTCCGAAAAGAGTTCTTGCATTAAATTTTGTACGAGTTTTAAGACACCGAGTATACTTTTCTGACAGCATAAACGGATTGTAATTCCGACACTCCTAGCCCAAGATACAATTTTTTTGCCGAAAGTACACGAATCTGAAAATTCATTGCAGTTAAGTCGACTTCGCGAAGTTTCTATTAGTATTCCACAAGGAGTTCTGCCATGAAATTCATGGTTATTGCAGGTCTCTGCATTTTCTTTGTAAAGTGCAAACAGATTGCAATTTCGACGGTCCTAGCTGAAGATATGACTTCCTTTAACAAGAGCATATGGAGCAGCAAGGCCAACACACAAGATACGCGTTGAAATTTAAAAGAGATAATTGGGAGTAACAGAGGGAATTCAAGTCTCGAAAGGAGATATCACATAATAAAAAATAAATATACTTTTATTGCTCCAAGAAATAAGTATTCCATTACATGATATTAGTTATAAACAAACTCGTAAGTAGAATCCTAAGAGAAAAAAGAAACTCTGAAATTCTGGAAAAGGTTTGAAGCTAAGGATTTGTTGGCAGCTTGTCTCAATTGTCTCTTTTAGGAGGGATAATTTCTGTGCTTCATCATCAGTTAATGGATGATTCGCTTCAATGGTATAAATCTCCCTTTTGGTCATGGCAACGCTCTCTTGACCTTTAGCCAACTTCACTTGTTGTTCGTCTAAGAGCACTATGATCTTCTTTTTTCTGGAGGCCAAGGCAGCTAGCTGTTGTTCGACACTGGCAAGATTGGATTGAAGTTTCTCTACAGACTAGTTTAGTTCTTTATATTCATATTTGCATCATCGAGGCGTCGTCGTGCATCAGAATGTGAACCTTGGTGAAATTATTTAGTCATCTTGGACGATATTAAAGCCCCGTAATCTGCATACGTCTTGAAGAAAGCCTCAATAAGACTCAAGAGCCAAAGCGATATTTTCCTCCAACTTTGTGAAGCTATCCAGAGAATCAAGAGAGAACTCTTTGATCCATTCAAACAAGGTATTCCACATCGTGGTAACAAAAGAAAGTTTAATACGGGAGATAGCTTCTTGTGGTTTGAAGTTTGGATCGTCAAGATACAATGGCCATGGAGTAAGCTCGAAGACTTTTTGACATTTTGGTTGACTTGCGGCAACCTCCATCTTACTCATCGTGGCTGTCTTGGAAAGCATAACATTTTCTAGAAGAGCGAGGTGTGACTCTTTGGGTAGACTCAAATCTATCAGAGGAACCTTGTTTGCAGCATGATGTTCAACACCATCAAATGAAGTGTGAGGACTTTTTTGCGGTCACACCGATATTTGGGCTTGTAATACAGTCTTCCACCATGTTGTAACCAAGTACATCATCATACAACTCATCGACACCCAACTTCAACTTAAAAAAAAATAATAATAACTTTAGTATTCAAGTAAAAAAATGGGGGGGGGGGGAGTAAATTTGAAGGAAATAATATTTACTCGTTTCTCCAGTTCAGACAACGACATCGTTGAGCTCGGAGCACCCTCTATGAAAAATCCAGTATTGATACTAAGAGCGTCCTAGTCAGCAAACTCACTATGGCTCGTGTCTTTAGCCTTCTTCTTTGAACGATTCCAATGTGTGTTGTGACTAACATCACTCTCATTCGAACTGGAAGTCGCACTAACATTCACAATCTCATTGGGCAAAGTAGAAGGTTGAGTCCTTTCCTCGCTTGTTGGCACGACGTTGGTTGTCTTCGTAACATCTTTTTTTAGTGAAGTAGGCCGTCACCTTTCCAGTGGAAGCAGTTGTCTTGGAGGTCAACAAAACATGTTTAGCTCCTTTGTCCACACGGGCATCCCGCCCACTGAAGGGCTAGACATGGATAAGACCTTGGTGCTTTGCGAAGGATTTTTTGATCTTAACTTGGACTTGGAAGAATTGGAAGACCCTTCGTGAGTGTTATTTTGATGTTGATCAACTTTAGACGATAAAGGAATATCATTTTTCCTCGGAACTTTCACAATGATGTGAGTACTTTGTCGGGAAGAGTGCACTCGACAAGCTGACCACCAATCTGGATACTCACGAGTCATTAAAGGCCCCTCTTCCGATGACGCATAGGGACAATAACCTTTGATGAGACTCCAAGACGAACACAGAAGTCCCAGAATTGCACTAGCATTTTCAGTGAGCCGTCATAAGGTCAATCTATTAGGTTGCCAGGAACGTCTTGACAAAAGACAAATTGATGACTAAACTTATGGGGTCTATAAGATTCCACAATATGACTGTTATCATGCCTAAGGGTGATGAATCTTGATCAAAGACTTATGAAAAAGTCACTCCAAGAATTCGATTGTTCATCACGGTCGGTAAGATGCAATTCCTTCCCTTGTAGCATGGCCAAATGGTGGAGTTGTCACACACTAACTTGTTGAAAGAACTCGCGGGCATTACTAAGGTCAAAATGCTTGGCCATCTTCTCGCCAGAAACCTTGCACAATTGCGGACCTTGTTGTAGATGCTTAACATGATAGTAGGTGTCAAAATATGCTCCTATCCATCCATATACATAATGAATAGGAAAGAGTGCTTTGCTGGCGCTCAAATCTTGAGAAGTGGGGATCTTCTTCAAGCCATGGTAGATACTTGCAAGGATTGGAACCGCCAAGGAAAACTTTTCTCCATGAGCCATCAAACTCATAATTTTGAAGACACTAGCACGATTGTAGCCGATATTCTTGTTGGGGAACACAGAATTGCAAAACCAACATGTAAGGAAACCCGCCAAATAAGTTTCAACTCTAAGTGACTCCTCCACGCCAAGCTGAATAAAGGGGGTATTCTCCTCATAGGTTCATAACAGGAAGCTCGCATCAATATTTACAGAAGGATTATTATTCAACTTTAGCCTTCTAGTCTGATTCCTTGATGACTTTTGTGGAGGCTTGGCATACCTACTCGGACCTCGAAACCAAAACTCCATCCAATAATGAATGGAGACCTCGTGGACATCATCCTTCATGAGTTTGTAGAACTACGAGAATAGTGTTTGCAACTTCTTGGGAGGAAAGGTTTTCCTTGATCGTCTGCTTGTATCAACTACTTAGTTGAGGGGATAACTTCGTCGTAGAAAGATCCATGCACTAGAAGGACTCTGGTTGATCACAAGTCCCACAAAGAGATGGAGAGTTCACCAATAGAGGTAGAAACCGTGTTGGTAGATGGACGCCAAAGCTTGGCACGAAGGACATTCTCATTGTAGTCATATGTGAACAATGAAGCAAAGATGGTGTCATAGACTTTAATGCCATCCAGAGTCAATTTGTTGTGGCAAGAATATCTTCTGCCCACTCTTAATATTAGGCTTATAGAGAACTTCACCAAAGCTGGAAAGAGGAACACTCCAAGTGGCGAGACTTCCATCATGGTCTTGGTGAGGAGGACTAGTAGACGCGACCTTCTGATGGGTGGATGACTTCAAAAGTAGAACCTTCATGTTGGTTGCTTTGCTCTAAAATCTATCCAATGCATCCTTCGTCTCTCTAGTTGACCATTCTGCAAGATTAAGGGAGGCATCAACCGACTTTCTAGCGAGCGCAGAAGCACCTATAACTGGAGGATGAACTTTTAAAGCGAGAACTTGGGCGCGCAAATCCTGCTTGTCTTTAATAATCTCAAGGTATGTATATGGTATATCATGGTCAATAAAATGCATCCTTGCTGATGGAATTCACAGTCCGATGTGCTGCTTCGAGAGTCTGCAAAAGAAAAAAAGGTAAATCCATGAAAATCGGCAAAACTGAAGGGGCAACATGTCACAATTTATTGCCTAAATTCAAGAAAATATCTGGGAAGATATAGAGACATTCTGCTTACGATTCTGACCTATGTCGTAGCTCCAGAAGTCTAGTTTCTGGAGCCACAAAGTGCTCGTGATATTGATGTTCCTACACCAAGATATGAATTTTTTGATGAAGATGCGCAAAGCTGAAATGTCAAGCGCAACAGAACTTGAATCAAGTTTAAGAAGTTCACCCGGGACGATACAACCCGAATTTAAATTCATTTTTTTGATATGTTGCAGCACTCTGAGTCTAGTTTCAAAAGAGTCAAGAGTCTTGTATTCTCAATACCCCTAAGTGGAGATGTGAAGGCTTTTTGACAGGCACAAAAATCCGACAGTTCGAGACAGTTCTTGCTACAAAAGAGGAAATCGTCAATTTTGGACATTGCTTTGAACCATGGCAACTATAAGTTTTGATAGAAAAGAATAAAAAGGGACCATTGTGGACATATGAAGAAAAAGAGCGTAAATTGTTTTTTGATGAAGAACCTTGTAACTAAATTATGTTTGGCTTGCCTACGACAAAGGAGAAGTAAGCTTTATTGAAGAATTCTAAAGGAACACCTTTATTTATAGTTTTTCTCCTTGTTAGGTTTTCCTTGACATACAAGAACTTTCCTTTCAAAGAAAGAGTGGTTCCTTGTTTAATTAGGATTTGGAAAGCATAACATGGTAATAAAAATAAATTTTGAGGCAATTGTGATATTGGGAAAGCTAAAAGGAAAATGCTCTTCAAGTGCTGAAAAATCCTTACCAAATTTGCTAAGTCTTTATTGTTAGAAAATTAGAGGTATCTTAAAAGGGTTTGTACATCTTAGTTTAGAAATTTTTTTCTCTTTGAAATATTATTTACATCTATTCATTATTTAGTAAATAATTTTACATTTAATGTAGTCAAACTAGCCGTTGGCGTAACGCCTATATATACATATTTTCCTTGTTAGGAACACCTCTATTTATAGTTTTTCTCCTTGTTAGGTTTTCCTTGACATACAAGAACTTTCCTTTCAAAGAAAGAGTGGTTCCTTGTTTAATTAGGAGTTGGAAAGCATAACATGGTAATAAAAATAAATTTTGAGGCAATTGTGATATTGGGAAAGCTAAAAGGAAAATGCTCTTCAAGTACTGAAAAATCCTTACCAAATTTGCTAAGTCTTTATTGTTGGAAAATTAGAGGTATCTTAAAAGGGTTTGTACATCTTAGTTTAGAAATTTTTTTCTCTTTGAAATATTATTTACGTCTATTCATTATTTAGTAAATAATTTTACATTTAATGTAGTCAAATTAGCCGTTGGCGTAACGCCTATATATACATGATTTTTGGGGAGCTAAACACACTTTTCTCAAACTACTTCTTCCTCCAATACATGGCACTCTTCTGAACAATGATAAAGATATTTCCAACTCTCCTTGCTATTTCTCCTCCTTCTTCTATGCTGGGTTTCTTTATTGAATTTTTTGCTAGTTCTATTCAATGTTTAATAACTAGAAGAGCTTGTTGAATCCTGGGGGATATGCTTGAATTATATTTTATTGTGTAGGTGAAATATCTTTAAGGACAGTATCTTTAAGCTAACTTTTTATTCTCCATAATCAATTTTTCCAATAATTATTTTGTCCTATGTAAAATGGGTTTGACTTGTTTATTTTAAGTCCATACCTATTCTTTCCATAAAAGGAATGACGACCAAGTGTGTCATGGAACGAAAAATACTTGTCCTATCGACAAGACAAGTTCTTTTAGTAATTTGGTAATACTACAACCTAGTTCCACGTTGATAGTTATTAATTCGCATTGCAAGCTAACATTCAAGCTGCAACTTGGTGATCATGGTATTTTCCAAAGGAAATTGAAGCAACTAAATTCTTCTCTAACATGAAAGAACAAAATAAGATGGATAACTTTGGTACCTCAGAGCATTTGGTTAAATGATTCATGAAGGGGCGTTATTCTCATGGGTACTTCAAGTCTTTTCTTTGATTTCAACAAGCCTATATCCCGACAAGCCTTGAAGCAGGGAGCATTTGTAGAGAATTAAAATTTTAAATTTAAATCCACAAGTAATTTAGATTTTATCATATATTAAATACATATTAGTCCATACAATACTACAGACTAGTATAATTGGGTCGATTATTTAAATCTAAAATTTATTAATTTAAATAAAAGTCCAATAATATTTATTGGGCTAGCACGTTACTTGGTCTTCTATCAAATTGGGCTGCCCATGAGCCTCAAGCCCAATGGCCCAGTAGGGTTTTCTTGGAGGCTACTCCATCCCACACCTATATAAAAACTAGTATAAAAATATAAAAACCATTGAGAGAAAAATGTCCCCTAAATAAGATTCTTTAATGACTACATCGTGGATGCTATTGTTGTTGTTTTGAGAAGCAAAAATTCTCAATTTATAGAAGGGTAAAACTTCTCTTACAAGAAAAGAATAGGCATATGAAGGAGATTTAATCCTTTTAGGAGTGTAACGATTCGGCCGGTCGTTTTGAGTATTTTAGCCTCGATCTCTAAATTATGCTTCCTCTATACTATATTGTGGTTATGTAACTCGCCAGGGTGTTTGGTTTTAGTTTCGGGTGAGTTTCGGAATGATATGGGACGCATAGTCCCTAAGTTGGAGGTTTAAGTTGTAGGAGTTGACCCTAGTTTGAATTGTATGAAGACGACTCCGGAATGGAGTTTTGATGGTTCCGATAGTTACTTGTAGGGGTGTTTTGTTTTGGTTTCGGGTGAGTTTCAAAATGATATGGGACACATAGTCCCTAAGTTGGAGATTTAAGTCATAGGAGTTGACCGTAGTTTGACTTGTGTCTGGAATGAAGTTTTGATGGTTTCGATAGCTCCACATGGTGATTTTTATTGAGAGGAGTGCGTCCGAATGTGGATTTGGAGGTTCATAGGTCGTTTCGGCATGAATTGGTGAAGGTTGGAAAGTTGAAGATTTGGGAAGTTTGACCGGGAGTTCACTTTATTGATATCGGGATTGGATCCCAATTCCGAAAGTTGGAAAAGGTTTGTAATGTCATTTATGACTTGTGTGCAAAATTTGAGGTCAATCGGAATTGGTTTGATAGGTTACGACATCGATTGTAGAAGTTGGAAATACTTAGTCTTTGTTAGGCTTGAATTGAGGTGTGATTCGTGTTTTTGGCATTGTTTGATGTAATTTGAGGCCTCGACTAAGTTTGTATAGTTTTCTAGGACTTGCCGGTATAATTGGTTGAGGTCCGGCGCCTCAGATGTGATTCGGATCGAATCCGTAACAAATTTGGACTTGTTGGATTGCTGAAGGTTTCCAGCTTCTGGTGTCAGCGCACATGCGGAGGGTTTGAACGTAGGTGCGGACTGCAAAAGCCAATAACTGGTCGTAGAAGCGAAAATAGCTTAGCCAAGCTGGGATCGCAGGTGCGAGGTGGTGACCGCATTTGCGCGTCCGCATGTGCGGAGAAGTGGTCGCAGATGCGAAAGAGGGGCTGATTGGTCGTTCATCGCAGAAGCGGAGAATCCTCCGCAGGAGCACGCTCGTAGGTATGAAGTTTTGTCCGTTGAAGTGGAGTTTCCTGAGTTTAAGTGAAATCCACATGTACGGAGCCGCAAATGCGGCAGTTAGGTCGCATGTGTGCGATTTAACTACGCAGAAAAGGGGCTTGGTTGAGGGTTAATTTTCATAATCCATTTTTGGACTTAGAGAGATCGGTGGGAGGCAATTTCTCGAGGGTTTTTTAGAGAGAACTTTGGGGGTAAGGAATTCTAAATTGTTTTTTATTAATTTACATGAATCTATAACTTCTTCATTTAAATAGTGCTTTGGAGTTGGAAATTGGGAAAAAATGGTAGAAACTCCTTAGGCTAAATTTTTGAGTTTTGAAAGGCGAATTAAGGTCAAATTTGAGTAATTCTTGTATGGTTGGACCCGATATCGAATGGGTATTCGAATTTTATAATTTTAGTCGAGTTCTGAGACGTGTGCCCATGTTGACTTTTCGGGTAAATTTTTCAATTATTTGCAAAGATCGTAGTTTCATTGTTTGAATTAGTTTCCTATAGTATATTTATAGTATAAAATTAGTTTTGGCTAGATTCGAGTCGTTCGGAGTGGGAAAATTGAGGAAAGGCCTTCTAGTGGATTGATTTAGCGTGGTTCGAGGTAAGTGTCTTGCCTAACTTTGTGTGGGAGAATTTCCACTTAGGATTGGTGTTGCTTGTGAACCTGCCTGAATCTGTCTTCAAGCTTGCTTCAACCATTGACTCTGATACCACTTGGTGGGATCGAAATAACATGGTGCATGCGAAGGCTAACAATGTAAAGTTTAGTGGACAATAAATTAGGCAACAAAGAAAATAAACTAAAGAATAGGATACTGTAATAGGATTTGGTCAATTGACCTACATATAACAACTAATATAAAAATATAAAAAAATATTGAGAGAAGAATCTCCCCTAAACAAGACTCTTTTTTGACTAAATTGTGGATGCTATTGTTGTTGTTTTGAGAATCAGAAATCCTCAATTTATAGAAGTGTAAAACTTCTCTTCCAAGAAAAGAATAAAGCATATGAAGGAGATTTAATCCTTTTAGGAGTCTTTTTTCCTTATTTCAAGAAAGAGAGCCATAATAGATTAGAAATCCAAGACAAAATCCTAATAGTTAATTGGTCTTCTATCAAATTGGGCGGCCATGAGCCTCAAGCCCAATGGCCCAATAGGTTTTTCTTGTAGGCTACTCCACCCCAAACCTACATAAAGGGGTCAAAGGAGAAGCTTAGAGGGATCAATCAAGTAAGCAGAAGGAAAGGCTAAAGACACTCTGAAGCATAGCATCAAGGTCTTCATCCACATCTACAATCTTCGTCTGTGGTCAAATCCAAAGGTGAACTCAAATAATAGGCGGGTGGCTTCAAATCTTTCGTTCCAACACTAAATCCTGGTTCGTGACGATCTTCAAATTGTTCGTGGCACACTATAATTATGAAATCCGTCAAGTTCAAGATCAAGCTCTCAAGCATGTTTCTGAGGAGAAGAATCAGAGGGCTACATCTCTTTAGATTTGAGATCTTCTAGAGATTGTAACCCCATCACTTGAAACCGAATATAATATTTTATCGCTATATTTCTCGTGTTGATTATTATTTTTCAAGAACGAAATTTTGTTGTTACAATGACATAAATTCAAAATTAAAATAAATATAATACTCTTATGTAAAATTATAGCATAACATAAAATAAGTTTCAACATATCTTAAGTAAATATAATTCAAAAGAAAAGAAAAACATAAGTCTATAACCTCATTCAACAATGAGATTCTACTTTAATGACATCACTCATTATATGCTAAGTTTATTAATGATTAATTATTTTTAGTATTAGGAGGAGTAGTTTCAAAACTAGAATAATAGCACAATTATGTTAAATAAAGAAAATAAAAAAATTAAAAATATGAGCAAATACATGGAATGTCATGGCCCAACCGATGAGCCGCGACGGGCACCCGGTACCTTACTCAACCGAGTACAAACATAACGTATCTTTTATTATCATACTATCATAGATAACTGAACCCGAGAGGCTATCGTGAAATAGGTAGGTACAACATGTAATACCAACTTATACATAAGACATATGGGCCTCTAAGATCAAAATAACTACTCGTATACTGAACATAGGCCGACAAGGCCATACAATCTTTTACGTACATGACATCTGTCTGCAAGCCTCTAAGAATGCATAATTTTTATAAAGGTCGAGACAGAGTCCCGCCATACCAAACAATACATGTCTAAATCATACTAACTAAACAAGCAACTCCGGAGCAAATGGAGCGCAACAACATCTTCCGCTGAGCTGATAGCCTACTTGGAGGACTTTCGACCTGCCTATCGAGCCCTGCGGGCATGAAACGCAGCGTCCTAGGCAAAAGGGACGTCAGTACGAATAATGTACCGAGTATGTAAGGCACATAAATATGTACATAAAAGACATGGAAGAAATATAGAGTACATGACTCAACTGTAAGTCTCGATAACTCTGCAAATAATGAAATACTTATAGTGTCATGTATATACGTATGAATATTATGTCGTTCATAAGTACATGTGTTCATAATATCATCAAGCCTCTGAGGGCATCCCGTTATACCATCTCGGCCACTGTGGGCAGAATCATCAACGTATACCAGCTGATCAGGTGGTGGTGTGTATATAACGCCGTAATCTTTTCCAATATCCTATATCCCATATACCCATGACCAGATGGCGTTATATACGCGTATATATATATATATATATATTTATCTGGTCATGGGTATACATGAATGCAATGCATGAGAAGTACGTCAATAAAATCTCTTGGAATGTCATAAGACCATTATGCCTTTGATTAGTATCATGAAGTAAACGTTTTTTAAATTACGTATTTTTTTGAGACCCATGAACAGATGATTGAATAATAGGACATATGGGGAATCAATAACATAAGCATATCTAACATTTCTATGAATAGAGTCATTTGTGAAATTGTGCATTTGCTCGTTTCATTTGTGTCGTATATATCATGCCAAAAGAAAGAAGGGATAGCCTTAACATACCTGAGCCGATTCTCTTTTGCGAAAACATGTAACGGCGGATCAAAGTAGGGAAAAATGCGTATGATATTCTTGAGAAAAATTGTACCGGACTTTCTTTGAATTAACATTTCATGTTGGACCTTGTAGTATTTTAGAGAATTTCACGTTTGGACATTGTAACAATTCAAAGAGCTTTAACGTTTGGACATTGTAAAAATTCAGAGAGCTTTAGAATTTGATGCAAGTATTTTGAGAATGGAAAGTTGGTTTTTTTATTCAAGATCTTTAGGAATTAATACATAAAGTTGAAACTAAAATTTTAGAATGAGATGTGTCTTGAATTAGGTTGTCACCTACTCTTAAATGACTCTTAGTCATTTGATCAGCATGTGGCTTGTTGCCACGTCACTCTTCCCATCTTTATCCAATGTTTTTCAATTAATTTAATTAGGTAATATCCTGCTACCTGGTAATTAATCAATTACCTGTATAATTAAGAATTGTCTCAAATTACTTAAAATTTTACTTATTTTTAATATGCTTTATATATCCCACTATCATGGTCATATGGTACCTTGTATGCTACTAGTCGGTAAATATTGGGTACTAATGCTTGACCCGTATCCCCACATGCCAAACTTGGACAAAAAATCATTTTCTTTGACTTGCTTCCCCTTTCACCTTCACAAATTTACTCATGACTTGTTTATAATCTCCAAATAATCTTTGCCTTGGACTAATGTCAATTACCTTACGACAAATTCAACGTACAATACTACAGGGTACAACATTGTCGTAATTTAATATTGCGAAGTGTAACATCATCGTAATATAATACTGCGGGACGTAATATCGACGTAATATTGTGGGGCGTAACATCTTTCCCCCCTTTGGAACATTCGTCCTTGAATGTTGACTGATGCTCTTATCATTCTCATAACCTGTAGGTCTTGCGAATACTTTAGTGCTCGTCATGCCATCTAGGCGACTGTTCTGTGAATGAATCCCAGAGGCCAGGGCATTCCCCCTTTTAAGCCTTTTTCTCACACCACGACTTGTAGTCGGAATCCTTCTAATCTCGTAACTGTTGCTACCTTCTATCATGCAGCCTTTACGACTCTAACTTTGTATGTGCGCCTGACTCTCCTCTTCTCTTCCTGTTTTTAGCCAATCTCTAGGCTTCACTTTGTGAACTTATACAAAATTATGTCAAGTTGTCCCTCTGAGCATCATTAGCTTTACTACATCGAAGTAGGCCATACTATACCAAAATTCTTACTTCGATTCATCGTTACTGAGGTCTGCTACCTAACTCCAGGTTACTCTCGTTGCTTATCCTATATGCACAAAGCTAAATCCTTTAACCTTTCTTCATTACTGTTCATCTTAAGACTGATGGCCCAATCTCATCCCGTACTTTGAAACTTTTACCCATCCATTGTTGATTCACCTCAATTTTGGTCTGCAATTATCCATTGATAACTTGAAATTTCTTATGTAATATATTGCCACAAGGGCTTACATCTCATTGGGGAACATCTAAAGTGATTAGACCGATCCACCTAGGGGCGATACCGTGCTTCGATAACCGTATGTCATAGTATCCCAATGTGATTTACCGTATGTGGGTATTGTCGCGCCCCCTTTTTCTTGCGAAATCTGGTTTGTGACATTTGGAGGGACAACTCATTCCTTTTGGGAACTGGGTTTGCATTTGAAGAGTCGCCACCTAATGATTAGGGTGCATTAGGACACCAAAAGAGTTTGATTTGAATAACCACAGATAGGGTAAGGGCTTGAAATTATTCTAAGGGGAGGGTGTTAGGCACCCCTCAAAATCCACTAGTGTGGTTCCGGGCCAGACAATTATTGTGAATTTGGGTGCAATTAACATATAGGCAGATAAGGCTCAAATAAGAGGGGACTTCAACACATAATGATTTGAAAGTAAACAAAGCTTAGAAGAATAATTAAAAGAGCTGATTTTGAATAAGGGAATACAATGCTAAAAGAAAAGAAATGAAGAATAAAGGAAGGGGGTCCTAGGTTTATTAAAAATATGGATCACCCCACACAATGTCCGGTAATCACTCCTCAATGAGGGGTTACACGTGACATTATCGCGTGGTCATCATATCCATATCTACCCTTCCCACCCCGTTAAGGTATTTAAAGCGCAGGTTGGTCTCGATTACTTATTGCATGCTATTACCCGTCCCACTCCTATCAGTCCCGGAGGCACTTAGGATTACTAATCCTAAAAAGGGAGGTATATTAGGCTTATTTGAAGTTTCAAAGGTAAAATCTCTAAGGCGACATATACAAAACACACATTGCATATTTTTGGAGAAAGCATATAAACAAACAAAGGCTCATATATACCTCCTTAAACAAAGAAAGCATATAATTAGCATGACTTGCACATACTTTTTAGGTCTGATTAAAAATACCAAAGACGAGGGAGTTTAAATATTGAGGCAGATTGGTTTATTACATAACTCAGATAAGAAGCCCGAATCAGGCCTGCCTGCTGGTTGTAATGATCAATAGAAATAGATTCCATTTATAGTTATTACTCTAAGCTTGCCTAAGTGTTTAGACAGGGTCTTATAGGCATGATATCTACTGATTTTAGAGGGTGATGAGATAGTAAGGCTCGAAATGAATTGTTTGAAGTCCTATATGCATACTTGTTAAACTTGTTAAGCGAGGGACTTAGATTATTAAAAGAGATGCAGAATGTACAAAAATTAAGTAAGTTGGTTATAGGCTCTGCAGGTTATAGCATCTACTATGACTGATTTTATATCTAACATTGACTGTGAATGAAAACGAACCAGAATTGCTCGAGGATCCCTATAGGCATGATTTCTATGCATTACTGATTTTTAGACGTGGTATCTAATTGCAGAAACCTTATAGACATGGTGTCTAAGTGCAGAAACTTGTTTTGAACCTTATAGACATGGTATCTAAATACAGTTTGAATTATGCAGAATTAAAATATTCCTATAGGCATGGCTTCTAGGTGAAGTTTGAATATGCAGAAGTTAAAACACCCTATAGGCATGGTTTCTAGGTGAAGTTTGAATATGCAGAAATTAAAACACCCTATAGGCATGATTTCTACCCTTGCATGCATAGTTTCCCACCCTTTTTCACTAGCCAGCCCCAAATATTTATTACAACTTATTACAAACCACAATAATAAATTACATCAGAAAAGTACAAAGAAAACTACAATCAGAGGAAGCCTGATTCTTGACTTCCTCTCTGAGTTATGAGATAGACCAACTCAAAGACCATTGATCCAAAGCCTTTCTCCAATTTGAGTGTGTCAGAGTTCCCTAAGAGCCTCAATGGGCCTCCGCGCAGTGCTCACACCCAAATTGTATCACTAGGATAGGGACAAGTGCAGTGTGGAAATGCCAACCCTCAAGTGTCCCTGTTCAAAGGGAGCTCATGGGTCCCAAGGCAAGGCTCACGGGGGGAGGGGGGGGGTGGCAGGACTTAAGTCTAAGAGAGAGTGCAAGTTAAGAAACAGAGTTCTGAGGGAATAAAGGAAAGGGAAAGAGGTGCTGAGAAACAACCATAAACAAGTTGATAATTTCATACAAAAGGGGTTCAGGGGTTGGGAAATTGCAAAGAGCCTATGTACTTAGGCAAGGGTCAGCTTTGGGCATGCATAGCAATAGGAGATGTTGGCATGCCCATAAGCCCACCAGAACACACAATGCTAGAGAATACATAGAGGTTATGATCCTAGGGGGATCAAGTTTGAGTCATGGACAACAATGCTCAATACTGTCATGCCTCAAACAAACCATCAATATCAAACACATTGGGGTAGGGGTTTAGGATACTTAATACATAGATTCAGAATAGGAAGAAAGAAATTACAGCATGCTAGAACAAAGTACTGAATTAAACACAAGCAGTAGGCAGACAAGAAGGCAAACGTATTAAGTAAACATGTTGTTGTGATGCTGAAATTTTAATCAAAACATACCAGTTCAAAGAAGCAAAATACAGTAAAGGCAAGGTAGCAGGATTTTGAAATTAGCTTTGGCTTTCAAGCCAGCTAAATAGGCCACAATAGAAGTAGTAAAGCAGGAGAGAATGTTTTGAGTGTAAGTGATGTTTTTGAACTCAGAGTGTTCGTCCCTGTGCTAATGAAATTATTTATAGTTTGAAAACAGGTAGAAAATAAGGCAAGAATCATTGTTTAGCAGTAATTATGGAACTATGTACTAATTAAAAATCAAATCAGTATCAAAGACTTCCTTTAATTAAGGAGTTAAAATTAAACGGTAACGGGCAGAAAACATTTAAGGAAAGAAATCAAGTAGAGCATCATGTGCAGAATAGACAATTAGGGGTAAGTACATAGAGGTTTAATTAAGGGAATAACTAATGAAGAATCTTTGAAATACTCAGTTAACCAAATAAGATAAGAAACACAATAAATTTGCAGAATATGGAGACAATCAGGACATAGTAAATCAAGGAGTCAGGGATTCGAAATTACTGATTTGGAGAGAATAACATGGGTTCCAATAGATAAACCCAGCTAAGAACAGGAGAATCGAAAGTCTAAAGGGAAGTTTTCAAATCAATCCAAGAAACAGGGAAATCAGTAAAACAAGGAAAGAATCAATTACTTAACACACGAGTGTAATCAGAATTACACAAGGAGTGGTTTGAAATCAGTCCACAATTGAAGGTCATTTTAGAGGGAAATTTAGCATATAAAAGAGTGCATAAACATTAGGCATGCGAGGCTAAACTTATGACAAAGAGAAGCATCGTGCAATAACAATCACAAAGTCAGTAGATAGCGAACTATCGAAACATGGTAGTCACATAGGTCAATTTCACCAACTTAGTAATAGAGAAAAGAAAGAGTATCAGAAGCATGCAAAAGGTCAAGTAAAAGACCTTTTTGAAATATATAGTCGAGTTTCAATGATGGCAGGAAATCAGAATCACATAAAGAAACGGATGTTGAAACAAAAGATTTTAAATCTAGTCGAGCAACAGATGAAGCAACTTAAGAAGCTCGAATAGGTCCAAAGAAATTAGGGTTTTGAAACCAATCGAATTCAGAGATGATGGACAAGTAAATCACACAGCAAATAGTCTCAGAACTCGAATGAACCCAAAGTTTTAAGGTTTTCACCATCAATCGTGTATAGAGATGAAAAACAAGTAAATCAGACAAATACTAACAAAAAATAGATTCAGAAATCTCAAAAAGGTTAAGGCCCTTAACATGCAAACTCAAGTAGAAGAACGACATAAGGAAACACAGTAGAACATGTCAAAAAATCAGAGAAAGCTTCGAAATAACTTAACAAAACCTAAATCGAAAAAGATAAAGGGGTTTTAAAGGCAGGGTTTTGAAAGAGACCTTGAGAAAAGCGTCTAGAAGTTTAGAGCAAACACGGATCTAAAACAGACCTAAAAGAAATCGGAAGAACCTCAAAGGTTAGGGTTTCAGAAGAATCCCAGATGGTGAGAAAGGCTTGGAAAATCATCGATCTAAGCAGGAGAAGTCAAAAGTCAGGCTTCAATAGCCATGGCTGGCCGGAGCAAGGTCAAAGATGACCGGAGACAGCCATAGGACTGAAATCAACCAAGGTCTGGACCAGATTTTTCCAGGATATAGCCTTGAAACCATGATAATCGGGCATGTAGAAGCCATAGGAGGTAGATACAGGTTTCCAATGGCTTTGGAAGCCATTGATTTGGGAGGCTTCAGGGTGGTAGTTGAGGGCGGCGGCTAGGGTTTGGGAGAGAGTTGAGAGAGAATTGAGAGAGGAAGGGATTCAGAGGCAGCTGGGGGTGAGAAATGGTTAGGGTTTGGGGGTAGGTCAAGATTAAAAAAGGAAAGAGTTAATGTGAGCCGTTGATCCGAGCGATCATCGGCTGGGATTGAATGGGAATTCGGGCGGGTTGTTTTAATTGGGTCGTGGGTCGGGTATGACTGGGATTTGGGCTGGGTAATTGGGTTTAAAATTGGGGGTCAATTCAGGCTACAATTTAAACACAATTGGGCTATATTTTAAATAGCCACTTTTCCCTTATTTATTTTATAAAAAATAGTAGTAATTTTTGGAAATAAATTAAAGGTACTAAAATGATTAATAATAAATAATTATCAAATTAAAAATATTGGATCTAATTTTTATAGACATAAACGTAATTAAATCTAAAAGAGGCTAGTGTTGCAATTGTATGCAATTTAGTTTTAAAAATACTAAATAAATTTGTAAAAATATGCAAAAAATTACATTAGCTATATTTTAGCATAAATATGAGAGTCCAATAAATGAATCACCAAAATGGTAATTTTGGGAATAATTATTGGGTTTTTCTGGATAAGATAAGGCAATAAATTAATTTTGAAAAATCTTTAAAAATTAAGGAAAAATAGTAAAATATTTGGACATACCTATATATGCATACATATGCTATTTTGAAAATGTTTTGCATATTAAAAATATTTAGGGGAAAATTGGGTATCAACAGGTATTTTAATCCCGTACAATTCATGAAATCCTCTTCAAATCATTAATCAATCGAATACCCAAACGTCATCCTTTATCTATTACAATTACACCCCCATTCTACTGCCAGAGCAGCATTCTATTTCTTCTAAATGCTACTAGTCTTAGACTCCTTTAGGTTCATTCAGGCTATATTGAGCTTTGTATAACTTAGAGAAACCACCAGCTCTCTTGTTTTCACGGGCTTAATCTCGAGGACTTATCCATTCTCGTCACCTTCTCACTCGCCCTTTCGTATCCTTACTCCTGTCTTCCTAAAACCTTGTCGCTTTGGCATACTTAAGCTTGCGACCTACCCATATCTATTTATATTACTCGCAACCTTCCTTCAACTTGAATATATATCCTATAATACCATCATTGTTTTTCTACGATTGTCATCCATGCATCATATCTTACTCATAACACTTCATTAACTCTCTTCTCATTTCCTGCTAACATTTCTGTCTAACACTTTATTTTGAAAATTTCAACAGGACATTCCGTTGCTTTTAGCTCCCCTTTCTTCATCTACTGGCTCTTCGGGTTGCCTAACATTCTTTCTTTACTAGGGACGGGAGCCATACTAAGGTAACATTTATCCTTTCAAGGTTTCCAATGCCTATCTTTATAGTACTCATATCTAGCTGTATTATTTCAGAGTGTACCATCTGGGTGTCTCACAAGGAGATTTTGTTAGCACATTTACAATATCCTTCGGAAATGTCAAATAACGCAAACAATCCAACCATCATTTTAGGTTACTTTAACCCCAACCGGTTCCTGATATTCGTCCTTCTCCTAACTATTTCTGTTAGCTCCCATGGAGAATAATTGAGATGGGTGTGACTAATTGTACATACCTCTGTTACAATTGAAGGTATCTCAAAATGCTTATATTTCTCTGCTTGAATTGTAAATACTGTTAGTCATCATTAACTGGGTACCTTGTACCCTTCTTTACCTTGCTTCTTTTACTTGCTGAAACTTGTGTCTACCTTCCGGTTCTCTTATTCCTTTTTACCGTAAGAGTGGATAGACATTCTTGCCTTAGGGATCCTTATCAAGAAACTTACACGTCTTGGTACACACATGATCTGCTGAATACCTCAAATTTATCCATCATAAACATGATGAAAAAATCGACTTCCTCTGCCTCAACTCTTCCACAACTATATCTCTTATCAACTGTCTTTCTAGATGTAGACATCGTCGTATTATGAATAAGATAGAGTTAGGAAATTGAGTTTCTATAATTGAGCTCTATGACACGATCTAGAGTAATAAGAAAGAGTGACAGTCCTAAATGCCCTGTAGCCTCCTGCTTATATGTGTGGTGCACGACACACCCATAAACAAGACTCTACTAGACATGGCTTGTAGACTCCCTAGGACAGAACAACTCTAATACCACATTTGTCACAACCCAACCGATGAGCCGCGACGGGCACCCGGTGCCTTCTCAACCGAGTACCAACATAACGTATCTTTTCGTATCATACTATCATAGATAACTGAACCGGAGAGGCTGCCGTGAAATAGGTAGAGTACAACATGTAATACCAACTTATACATAAAACATATGGGCCTCTAAGATCAAAATAACCACTCGTATACTGAACATAGGCCGACAAGGCCATATAATCTTTTACATACATGACATCTGTCTACAAGCCTCTAAGAATACATAATTTTAATATAGGTCGGGATAGAGTCCCGCCATACCAAACAATACACGTCTAAACCATACTAACCAAACAAGCAACTCCGGAGCAAATGGAGCTCACCAACATCTTCCGCTGAGCTGATAGCCTACTTGGAGGACTTTTGACCTGTCTATCGAGACCTGCGGGCATGAAACGCAGCGTCCCCAAGAAAAAGGGACGTCAGTACGAATATTGTACCGAGTATGTAAGGCACATAAATAAGTACATAAAAGACATGGAAGAAATATAGAGTACATGACTCAACCTGTAAGTCTGGACAACTCTGTAAATCATGAAATACTTATAGTGTCATGCATATGCTTATGAATATCATGTCGTGCATACGTATGTGTGTTCATAATATCATCAAGCCTCTGAGGGAATCCTATCATATCATCTCGGTGTGACGACCCAAAGGGTCATCACCTGTTTTCTCACTCATTCTGTGTCTCCGGGGCCTTGAAAAACCTCATTTAGGCTTGCCTCAATTTGCGTGCACAGTCCGGGCGCGTAGCCGGAAAGCTTAAATATGAATTCTGTGTAAAATTGATGAATTTTGATATTATTATGAATAAAGTTGACTTTAGTCAACATTTTGGGTAAACGGACCCGGACCCATGATTGGACGGTCCCGGAGGGTCCGTAGGAAAATATATGACTCGGGCGTATTCCCGGAATCAAAATTCGAGGTCCCGAGCCCGAGAAATGAATTTTTAGTGGAAATTGTTTTTCTGAAATTTATATGGAAATTTGAAATGAAAATGGTTTAGAAAGTGTTGGTATCGGGCCCTTATTTTGGTTCCGGCGCCCGGTACAGGTCTTATATGTGGTTTAAGCGCTTCCTGTGAAATTTGGTTGGAATCGAACGTCATTTGACGTGTTTCGGACCTAAATATCTAAAAATGAAAGTTTATGAAGTTTGATGAAAAAGTGATGATTTTGAGGTTTGATTCCTTGTTTTTGATGTTATTTTGGCGATTTGATCGCACAGTTAGGTTCATAGGATGTGGTTGAGTTAGTATGTGTGTTTGGTTAGGAGCCCCGAGGGCTCGGGAGTGTTTCAGAGGTGGTTCGAGTGTTTTGAACTTAGTAAAAGTTGCAGAAAAATCTGATATTTTTGCCCAGGGATTTCCTTCTTCGCGATCGCACTCTTACCATCGCGTTCGCATAGCTTCGTGTCCTTCTTTCTTCGCGTTCGCGTTCGAGCCCTCGCGAACGCGTAAGGTTATTTGACCATGAGGGCCCAGCTTCACTCTCTTCTTCGCATTCGCGTGCATACCACCGCGATCGCGAAGCTCTGCTGTTTCCTTCCCCGCGTTCGCGTTAGGGTCCACGCGTTCGCGTAGACCAATCCCAGGACCCCAGCCTTTTTCCTTCTACGCGTTCGCGTCTTACCGTCCGAGTTCGCAATGCCCTTTCTGATAACCCTTCGCGAACGCGATCCACTTCCCGCGAACGCGAAGGGCAATTTTGCCCAGTTATTTTAAATACCCAAAACAGAACGGTGACGGGATTTTTCACCCAAAAACACACGAATTCATCTTCTCCACAGCCCATAGGCGATTTCTAGAGCTCTTCTTCACCAAAGCTTCTTGGGTAAGTATTATTTAACTTGTTTCCATCATTTTCCTTCATCATTTATCAAATTCTTAGGCTCAAATCATGTAATCTAGGGTTGAAATTGGGGGAAAACGGGTAGAGTTAGGGCTTTTCAATTTCCTTTGATTTAGACCTCGTTTTGGGGTCGAATTTGAAAACAAATTGTATATCCGGGCTCGTGGGGGAATGGGTGATACGAAATTGGTTCGAACCTCGGGTTTTGACCAAGCGGGCCCGGGTCGATTTTTTGGAATTTTGGGAAGAAAGCTTAGAAAACTATATTTAGGCATTAGGTTTGATTTGTTTAGCTTATATTAATGTTGTAAAGTCGTTATTTCATAGATTTGATTGAGTTGGAGCCGAATTCGAGAGGGAAGGCGGTCGTTGTGGATTGATTTAGCTGTGGAAGTTGAGGTAAGTGTTTGGTTTAACCCTAGCTTGAGGGAATAGGAGTTGAGTCTTGTTTGCTATCTGCTAATTGACCGAGTACGGTGTATACGCATGGTGACGAGTATCTATAGCCTTGCTGGCGTCCGCATGGCCCGGAGTCTCTTCTATCTTTACTTTAGTTTGTTATCCTTTGTACCGGAACAAACAGAATTATGTTTTTATTCAGACATTGTATTTAGCATTCTCTAGACGTTCGTGAGTTTGTGACTCTAGTTCTTGGGTAGAGTTGTATTGAACTTCCGCATTGCTTTCCGTTTATTTATAATTAAGACTTCCGCTTTTCTATTAAATGTTTCGTTGTTTTTATAAATGTCGAGGTTTGCTAGAAGAGATAATAAATAGTTGGCTTGCCTAGCTCCTAATAGTAGGCGCCATCACGACTCTCGAGGGTGGGAAATCCGGGTCGTGTCAAGTTGGTATCAGAGCACTAGGTTACATAGGTCTCACAACTCACGGACAAACTCGGTAGAGTCTAAGGGATCGGTACGGAGACGTCTGTATTTATCCCTCAGAGGCTACAGAGTTAGGAAAACTTCACTTTTGTTCTTTCTTGTCGTGCGATCTGTTTCTCAAATAGTGATTATCTTTCTACTCTATTCTTTCATAGATGGCGAGAACACGTGCTTCCTCTTCTACCGCAGAGCAGCCCGAGCCCCCAGCAGCAGCTCCTACGAGGGGCAGAGGGCGAGGCCGAGGCCGAGGCCGTGCCAGAGGCCGAGGCAGGGACAGAGCTCAGCTCCGAGCAGCAGTCCCAGAGGTGGAGCCTCATGGTGATTATGACGAGGAGGTTCCAGCCCCAGCAACTCCGGTGGGCCCAGCTCAGGTCCCAGAGGGGTTTATAGCCACCCTAGTTCTTCAGGACGTTTTGGTCAGGTTGGTAGGCTTTATGGAGAGCGTCTCTCGAGCGGGTTTGCTTCCAATAGCACCGGCCACTTCTCAGGCCGGAGGAGGAGTTCAGACTCCTGCTACACGTACTCCAGAGCAGGTAGCTCCCCAGGCTCAGGTTCCAGTGGTTCAGCCAGCTGTGGCAGTTCGGTTGGGTATTGTGACTCAGACCGGCGATGGAGAGGCTATGTCCACAGATGCTTTGTGGAGGCTGGATAGGTTCACCAAGCTCTTCACCACCACATTCAGCGGTGGTTCTTCAGAGGACCCCCAGGATTTCTTATATAGCTGCCATGAGGTTCTTCTGACTATGGGTATTGTGGAGACCAATGGGGTCGACTTCGCCACCTTTCGTCTATCTGGATCCGCCAAGACTTGGTAGAGGGACTATTGTTTAACCAGACTAGCAGGGTCGCCATCTTTGAGTTGGGACCAGTTTGCAGAGTTGTTCTTGGAGAAGTTTCTCCCCGTTACTCAGCGAGATGCTCTTCGCAGGCAGTTTGAGCGCCTTCAGCAGGGCTCTATGACAGTCACACAGTATGAGACCCGGTTCATTGATCTAGCTCGCCATGCTATTGTTATACTCCCCACCGAGAGAGAGAGGGTGCGGAGGTTTATTGATGGTTTGATTCAGTCGATCCGTCTCCAGATGGCTATGGGGGGTCCGGAGTGAGATTTCGTTTTCAAGAGGTGGTCCAATGGCGGCCCGTAGAGTTGAGATGGCTCTTGCACAAGGAGGTGGTCATGGGTCAGATAAGAGGCCCCGTCATACAGGTAGGTTCAGTGGTAACTCGTCTGGAGGTAGAGATTCTTATGGTAGAGGCCAGCCAGTAGCCGATCGTCCCAGTGATATGGTTCAGGGAGGTGGGGCCCAGCCCCGGTGTTATGCTCTTCCAGCCAGGCCAGAGGCTGAGTCTTCAGATGCAGTTATTACAGGTACTATTCTGGTCTGTGATAGGGATGCTTCAGTGCTATTTGACCCTGGGTCTACGTATTCGTATGTGTCATCCTATTTTTCACCGTACTTGGTTATGCCTAGTGATGCCTTGGGTGTTCCTGTATATGTATCTACACCGGTGGGTGATTCTATAGTGGTCGACCGAGTTCATCGTTCCTGTGTGGTAGTGTTTGAGGGTCTTGAGACCCGTGTTGATTTATTGCTCTTAGACATGGTGGATTTCGACGTCATATTAGGGATGGATTGGTTGTCCCCGTATCATGCCATCTTGGATTTCCACGCCAAGACCGTGACCTTGGCTTTACCAAATTTGCCCCGTTTGGAGTGGCGAGGGACCCCAGGTCATGCCACTCGCAGTGTTATCTCATATGTGAAGGCTCGACGCATGGTCGAGAAGGGGTGTTTAGCTTATCTGGCGTATGTTCGCGATTCCAGCGCAGAGGTCCCTTCTATTGATTCTGTTCCTATTTTTCGGGAGTTCCCCGAGGTTTTCCCTTCAGACCTGCCGGGTATGCCGCCCGACGGGATATCGATTTTTGTATTGATCTGGCTCCGGGCACTCAGCCCATTTCCATTCCGCCGAATCGCATGGCCCCGCCAGAGTTGAAAGAGTTAAAGGATCAGTTGCAGGATTTGCTTGAGAAGGGTTTCATTAGACCCAGCGTTTCGTCTTGGGGTGCGCCAGTGTTATTTGTGAAGAAAAAGGATGGTTCGATGAGGATGTGCATTGATTACCGGAAATTGAACAAAGTGAAGATTAAGAACAAGTATCCACTGCCGAGGATTGATGATTTGTTCGACCAGCTTCAGGGTGCGAAGGTGTTTTCAAAGATAGACTTGAGATCTGGCTACCATAAGTTGAGGATTAGGGCATCCGATGTCCCTAAGACAGCATTCCGCACTCGGTACGGGCACTATGAGTTCCTGGTCATGTCATTTGGGTTGACCAATGCCCCAACAACATTTATGGAGTTGATGAACCGCGTGTTCAGGCCTTATTTGGACTTGTTCGTGATAGTTTTATTGATGATATTCTGATATACTCCCACAGTTAGGAGGAGCACGAGCAGCACCTCAGAGTGGTTCTTCAAACTCTGAAGGATAGTCAGTTATATGCTAAGTTCTTGAAGTGTGAGTTCTGGTTGAGCTCGGTTGCATTTCTAGGTCACGTTGTATCAGTAGAGGGTATTTAGGTGGACCCAAAGAAGATTGAAGCAGTCAAGAACTAGCCTCGATCAACATCAGCTACAGAGATTCGGAGTTTCTTGGGGTTAGCAGGCTACTATCGCCGGTTCGTGGAGGGGTTTTCAACTATTGCAGCCCCGATGACCAGATTGACCCAGAAGGGTGCCCAGTTCAGATGGTCAGACGAGTGTGAGGCGAGCTTTCAGAAGCTCAAGACAGCTCTGACTACGACGCCGGTATTGGTTTTGCCCACAGGTTCAGGGCCTTATACAGTCTATTGTGATGCTTCCCGTTTTGGGCTTGGTGCAGTATTGATGCAGGAGGACAGAGTCATAGCCTATGCTTCGAGGCAGTTGAAGATCCACGAGAAGAATTATCCGGTTCATGATCTAGAGTTGGTAGCCATTGTTCATGCTTTGAAGATTTGGAGGCATTATCTATATGGTGTGACGTGTGAGGTGTACACTGACCACAAGAGTCTTCAGTACTTGTTCAAGTAGAAGGAGTTGAATTTGAGGCAGAGTAGGTGGTTGGAGTTATTGAAAGATTATGATGTTACTATTTTGTACCACCGGGGGAGGGCCAATATGGTGGCCGATGCATTGAGTAGGAAGTCCGCCGGCATGGGTAGTCTTGCTTATATTCCAGCCAGCCAGAGGCCGCTTGCTTTGGATGTTCAGGCTTTGGCCAATTGATTTGTGAGGTTGGATATTGTTGAGCCTAGCCGATTGTTAGCTTGCACGGTTGCTCGTTCTTCATTATTGGAGCGTATCCGTGATCGACAGTTTGATGATCCTCATTTGTGTGTCCTGAGAGACACGATGCAGCATGGGGGTGCCAAGAAGGTGTCCTTAGATGATGATGGTGTCTTGAGACTGCAGGGGCGAGTTTGTGTGCCCAATGTTGATGGGATTCGAGAGTTGATCTTAGCGGAGGCCCATAGTTCCCGGTATTCTATTCACCCGGGCGCCGCGAAGATGTATCAGGACTTGCGGCAGCATTATTGGTGGCGTAGGATGAAGAAGGATATTATTGCATATGTGGCTCGATGTTTGAACTGTCAGCAGGTTAAGTACGAGCATCAGAGGCCTGGTGGATTGTTTCAGAGGATTGAGCTTCCCGAGTGGAAGTGGGAGAGGGTTACTATGGATTTTGTTACTGGACTCCCGTTGACCCGGAAGGTTTGATGCGATCTGGGTCATTGTTGATAGGCTGACCAAGTCAGCGCATTTTGTTCCTGTTGCAACCACTTATTCATTTGAGAGGTTAGCTGAGATCTACATCAGAGAGATTGTTCGCCTTCATGGGGTGCCGGTATCTATCATTTCGGACCGGGGTATGCAGTTTACCTCGTGCTTCTGGAGAGCAGTTCAGCGAGAGTTGGGCACCCAGGTTGAGTTGAGCCCAGCATTCCATCCTCAGACGGATGGACAGTCCGAGCGGACTATTCAGATATTGGAGGACATGCTCCGAGCTTGTGTTATTGACTTTGGAGGTTCGTGGGATCAGTTCTTGCCTTTAGCAGAGTTTGCCTACAACAACAGCTACCAGTCCAGCATTCAGATGGCTCCTTATGAGGCGTTGTATGGTAGGCGATGTCGGTCCCCAGTGGGATGGTTTGAGCCAGGAGAGGCTCGGTTATTGGGCACAGATTTAGTTCAGGAGGCCTTGGATAAGGTCAAGATCATTCAGGATAGGCTTCGTTCGGCTCAGTTGCAGCAAAAGAGTTATGCAGATCGTAAGGCTCGAGATGTAGCTTTATGGTTGGTGAGTGGGTATTGCTCCGAGTGTCGCCTATGAAGGGCGTGATGAGATTTGGGAAGAAGGGCAAGCTTAGCCCTAGGTTCATTGGTCCATTTGAGATTCTCGATCGTGTGGGAGAGGTGGCTTATAGACTTGCCTTGCCGCCTAGCTTGTCAGCCGTGCATCCAGTGTTTCATGTGTCCATGCTTTGGAGGTATCACGGCGATCCAGCCCACGTGTTAGATTTCAGCACTGTCCAGTTGGACAAGGATCTGTCTTATGAGGAGGAGCCGGTGGCTATTCTAGACCGGCAGGTTCGACAGTTGAGATCGAAGAGTTTTCCTTCAGTACGAGTTCAGTGGAGAGGTCAGCCCCCTGAGGCATCGACCTGGGAGTCCGAGTCCGATATGCGGAGCCGTTATCCTCATCTATTTCCCGACTCAGGTACTTCTTTCTTTTGTCCGTTCGAGGACGAACGGTTGTTTTAGAGGTGGAGAATGTGACGACCCAAAGGGTCATCACCTATTTTCTCACTCATTCTGTGTCTCCGAGGCCTTGAAAAACCTCATTTAGGCTTGCCTCGATTTGCGTTCGCAGTCCGGGCGCGTAGCCAGAAAGCTTAAATATGAATTTTGTGTAAAAATTGATGAATTTTGATATTAATATGAATAAAGTTCACTTTGGTCAACATTTTGGGTAAACGGACTCGGACCCGTGATTGGATGGTCCTGGAGGGTCCGTAGGAAAATATGGGACTCGGGCGTATGCCCGGAATCGAAATCCGAGGTCCCGAGCCCGAGAAATGAATTATTAAAGGAAATTATTTTTCTGAAATTTATATGGAAATTTGAAATGAAAATGGTTTAGAAAGTGTTGGTATCGGGCCCGTATTTTGGTTCCGGTGCCCGGTACAGGTCTTATATGTGGTTTAAGCGCTTCCTGTGAAATTTGGTTGGAATCGGACGTCATTTGACGTGTTTCGGACCTAAATATCTAAAACTAAAAGTTTATGAAGTTTGATGAAAAAGTGATGATTTTGAGGTTTGATTCCTTGTTTTTGATGTTATTTTGGCGATTTGATCGCACGGTTAAGTTCGTAGGATGTGGTTGAGTTAGTGTGTGTGTTTGGTTAGGAGCCCCGAGGGCTCGGGAGTGTTTCGGAGGTGGTTCGGGGTGTTTTGAACTTAGTAAAAGTTGCAGAAAAATCTGATATTTTTGCCTAGGGATTTCCTTCTTCGCGATCGCACTCTTACCATCTCGTTCGCATAGCTTCGTGTCCTTCTTTCTTCGCGTTCGCGTTCGAGCCCTCGCGAACGCGTAAGGTTATTTGACCATGAGGGCCCAGCTTCACTCTCTTCTTCGTGTTCGCGTGCATACCACCGCGATCGTGAAGCTCTGCTGTTTCCTTCCCCGCATTCGCGTTAGGGTCCACGCGTTCGCGTAGACCAATCCCAGGACCCCACCCTTTTTCCTTCTACGCGTTCGCGTCTTACCGTCCGCGTTCTCGATGCCCTTTCTGATAACCCTTCGCGAACGCGAAGGGCAATTATGCCCAGTGATTTTAAATACCCAAAACAGAACAGTCATGGGATTTTTCACCCAAAAACACACGAATTCATCTTCTCCACAGCCCATAGGCAATTTCTAGAGCTCTTCTTCACCAAAGCTTCTTGAGTAAGTATTATTTAACTTGTTTTCTTCATTTTCCTTCATCATTTATCAAATTCTTAGGCTCAAATCATGTAATCTAGGGTTGAAATTGGGGGAAAATGGGTAGAGTTAGGGCTTTTCAATTTCCTTTGATTTAGACCTCGTTTTGGGGTCGAATTTGAAAACAAATTGTATATCCGGGCTCGTGGGGGAATGGGTGATATGAAATTGGTTCGAACCTCGGGTTTTGACCAAGCGGGCCTGGGGTCGATTTTTTGGAATTTTGGGAAGAAAGCTTAGAAAACTATATTTATGCATTGGGTTTGATTTGTTTAGCTTATATTAATGTTGTAAAGTCGTTATTTCATATATTTGATTGAGTTGGAGCCGAATTCGAGAGGGAAGGCGGTCATTGTGGATTGATTTAGCTGTGGAAGTTGAGGTAAGTGTTTGGTTTAACCCTAGCTTGAGGGAATAGGAGTTGAGTCTTGTTTGCTACTGCTAATTGACCGAGTACGGTGTATAGGCATGGTGAAGAGTATCTATAGCCTTGCTGGCGTCCGCATGGCCCCAAGTTTCTTTTATCTTTACTTTAGTTTGTTATCCTTTGTATCGGAACAAATAGAATTATGTTTTTATTCAGACATTGTATTTAGCATTCTCTAGACGTTCGTGAGTTTGTGACTTGAGTTCTTGGGTAGAGTTGTATTGAACTTCCGCATTGTTTTCCGTTTATTTATATTTAAGACTTCCGCTTTTCTATTAAATGTTTCGTTGTTTTTATTAATGTCGAGGTTTGCTAAAAGAGATAATAAATAGTTGGCTTGCCTAACTCCTAATAGTAGGCGCCATCACGACTCCCGAGGGTGGAAAATCCGGGTCGTGTCACTCGGCCACTATGGGCAAAATCATCAATATATACCAGCTGATCGGGTGGTGGTGCGTATATAACGCCGTAACCTTTTCCCATATCCCGTATATATATATATATATATATATATATATATATATATATATATATATATATATATATATATATATATATATATATATATACATATATATATGCGTATATAACGCCATCTGGTCATGGGTATACATGAATGCAATGCATGAGAAGTACGCCAATAAAATCTCTCAGAATGTCATAAGACCATTATGCCTTTGATTAGTATAATGAAGTAAACGTTTTTCAACTTACGTATTTTTCTGAGACCCATGAACAGATGATTGAATAATAGGATACATGGGGAATCAATAACATAAGCATCTCTAGCATTTCTATAAATATAGTCATTTGTGGAATTGTGCATTTGCTCGTTTCGTTTGTGTCGTATAGATGAATCACAAAAAATAAAGGTTGAAAAATGAGAATATTATTTGAATATTAAAAAGTAATCTATCGCTTTAATATAGTTAGGTTTGCAAATATATAACCTCATCCAATAACAAAGGTTAACTTTAATGACATCACTCATTATAAGTCAAGTTTGTGGATGACTTATTCTTTCTAAGATTACGGGGGTATAATATTTTAGAAAAATTAGAATAATAAAATTGCTAAATGTAATAAAAAAATTAAGAAAGAAAATAAAATATGAGATATTTTGTAGAAACACGTGACGAAAAGGTTGGGAAATGAGTAATAAGGAAATAAAAAAAAATAATATTTGGTAAAAAAGAATATAAAAAGTTAAAAATTAAAAAAGAAAAAAAGAAAAGAAATAAAAAGTAAATTAAAAAATAAAAAAGATATTCAAAAATACCCTGGTACACGGTGTAATTACCAGCAATACTCAGCTCCCCTCGGAGAATTGCAGAGTTTAGTTACACCTACTCAATTATATCCAATTACATACTGACCAGGTAATTACTTAATCAGACAAACATGTCAAAATTGTGTATTTACACCCGTATCCAATTATAATTGGCTTTCCAAAAGTGCCCTAAAAGAAAGTAGAGAGCAGTAGCTACTAGCTAACCATCAGTAAACACCAGGCAGAACCCAATTTGCAACACCTGTTAATCACAATTAGCATAATTCAAACAAGACACATAAAATATGGCTCAAGGAGATAGTTTCTTCCTACCCCATCGTCGTCTCAGGTCTTAATTTTCCTCTTTTCTCGCAACTTATACTCCGCTTTTAACTTATTTTGGTTTGTTTGACTTAAAAACATTTTCGGTGTTTCAAAACAAAGCTAAACAGTGCTTTTGCGTTGGTTTTCAAGTCAAATCATACATCCTCATAGCGATAAAGTTTTATATCGTATCTACTTAACAGAGTCGAGCCAAAATACGATATTATTTATAATTAGCATAAGTTGGTTTTCTTGAAAATAAAGTTAGTAATACTACAATCGGTTAAAAACTAATAAAAAGCTTAAGCTTCCCAACATATGTATACCAAATTGAATTCCCTTCCCCCGAAAATATTATGAGTAAAACGAATGTGTGTGTGAAAAATAGAAAGTGGCGCCACTTCCCAAATAAAAAAAATATAAAAACACCATTTAGATCAATTAGTGTTTTGACGGGGTATTTGAGAAGATGTTGCTTTGTACTTCATTGGAAAAAGAAAGAAAGGAAGAAATGTTTAAAAACACTTCTATGTCTTACATGGTTTGAATATTTTAAAGGTATTTTGGAGGGAAACTAGAATTTGACTATATTATTAATACTCAAGATTGGGCACTTGGGCCAATTAAAATAGTCTGAAATTTATTTCTTTTTAGTCACCTATTAATTTTGTTAATTAATAAAAACGTTTTAATTATTAAAACGCTTTAACAGTTTATTAATTTTGAAAAAGGTGACTATTGATTTTTAAAAGGTACCTTTTGGCAAAGGTTGAGTTTGTTAATCCTAACAGACACCTAAAGGGTTTATAAATACCTCATTCCTCTCCAAAACGAAAATCAATCAGAAAAGCAACAATTTTCCATCTTCTTCTCTTTCTGCTATCTTCATTTTACAAAGTTTTATCAAGTGGAAATTCGAGTTAATTGTCGGTACTCGAATTTCAGAGGCTTTGTAGAATCCTGGAGGATTCTGCCATAATCCCTGCAACAACGAAATTGGGAGGCTTAAATTCCTTAAGGACAGTGACTATACTATCAAGGCCTTATTATTTCGCCCCTTATTATGTTATTTCGCTAACAATCTTAAGGAGTTTAATCAACACTGCAATGGAGGCTTCTGGTAGTGATTCTGGTTTCAATAAGATATTCGAAGTGTTCAAACTGGATCGATTTGAGGGCTCAAGTTTCACCCGCTGGAAAGACAAATTGCTGTTCTTTCTCACGGAGGTGGGAATAACATATCTGTTGAGTTCTGATCTTACTGCAATGCCAGAACCTACTGCTCAAGATTTTGATAAAATTAAGGCGGCACGCAAAAAACGTGAAGATGATGAGGTGCACTGTAGAGGTTTTATTTTAAGCTCACTTTCTGATCGTTTATATGATATGTTCCGTCCTCACAAATCACCACAAGAATTCCAGAAAGCCTTGGAACAGAAATATACTATCGTGAAACAAGGAACAGACAGATTCCTTGGAATGAATTTTTTTGAATTTCAAATGATATATGGGAAATCTGTCATGGAACATGTTGATGAGTTGCTTGTCTTGATATCTTGACTCAAATATTTTAATGTCGATGTTTCTGAATCTCTTTAAGTGGATGATGTACTTGGAAAATTACCAGCCACTTGGAATGACTATAGGAAATATTTATTACATTCTAGAAAGGTCCGTGTTATATTTGCGGAAAAATGGGCCATTTTAAGAGAGATTGCAGGTTTCGTAAGAGACAGAAAAATGAAGAAAATGCTGGACAGAAGAGGGTAATAATGTTGAACAACAACAAGCTTCTTCTTCGGATATTGTTGCTATGATTTCTGCCTTTACCAACTTGAATCTGAGTATGGTGACCGAATGCAACATGGCAGCAACTATGAAATCTGCAGATTGGTGGTATGATTTCGGTGCTACAGTTCATGTATGCAATGAAAAGAGTTTCTTCAAACATGTTGCAACAAGTGATGAAAAGGTTTTAATGGAAAATTATGACAATGCCAAGGTCTTTGGAAAAGGAACAGTTAAACTACAATTCACTTCGGGAAAGAAGTTGATTTTAATTAATGTTCATCATGTACCTGATGTTAGGAAGAATTTAATTTCTGCTAGTTTATTAAGTAAGAAAGGCCTCAAAACTGTTATAAAGGCAGAAAATATTATTTTCTCTAAGAACGGTGTATTTGTAGGACAAGGCTACTCTTGTGAGGGCATTTTCAAATTAAGTATTAATAAAGTTGAAGTTTCTGCTTACATGATTTAGTCATCTATTAATTTATGGCATGCTAGACTTTCACATGTTAATTTTCGATATGTTAAATTTATGTCTAAAAATAAATTAATACTGTTGAGAATAATGATAAAAATGTAAAATATGCATACAAGCTAAGATGACTAAGAAATATTTCCAAAGAATGAAAGAACAAGTAACCTACTTGAACTTGAGCATTCCGATATATGTGAATTGAATGGTCATATAACTAGATGTGGAAATAGATACTTTATTACTTTTATAGATGATCATTTTAGATATAAACATGTTTACTTAATGAAAACAAAAGATAAAGCATTTGATATGTTTAAGAGTTACAAAGCATTAGTTGAAAATCAATTGGAAAAGAAGATTAAAATGCTATGTAGTGATCGAGGAGGCGAATATCTTTCCAATGAATTTTCTGTATTTTGTGAAGAAAATGGTTTGATTCTCCAAGTTAGAGCACCGTATATCCCACAACAAAATGGTCTTGCTGAAAAAAAAATAGAACGTAGGTAGATATGGTCAATGCAATGCTTTTACATGCAAAATTACCAACGAATTTGGGGGGGGGGGGGGGGGGAAGCATTGTTAATGGCTTGTTTTGTGCATAATAGAGTACCTTCAAAGAAGTTTAAGGTTTCACCATATGAATTATGGAAAGGAATAAAACCTAACTTAAATTTCTTAAGGGTATGAGGCTGTTTAGCCTATTATAGAATTCTAGATCCTAAAGGGACTAAGTTAGGACCTAGAGGATGTAACGACCTGGCCGGTCGATTTGAGAATTAGAGCCCTGATCCCCTATTAACTACTTTCCCCATATCTATATGTGCTATTGTGACTTGCCGAGAGGTTTCGTTTTGATTTTTGGAGTGTTTTGGGATACTTAGTCCCTAAACGGAGGCTTAAGTCTTAGAATTTGGACTGTAGTCGGTACTGTGTGAAGACGACTCTGAAATGAAATTCTGTTGTTCCGTTAGCTCCGTTGGTGATTTTGGGCTTAGGGGCGTGTCTGGATAGTGTTTTGGTGTTTTAGGCTTAGCCTTGAAATGGCGAAACTCGAATTTTGGGAGTTTTGGGCCGGTAGCGGAATTTTTAATATCGGGGTCGGAATTCGATTCTGGAAGTTGGAGTAGGTACGTAATGTCGATTAAGACTTGTGTGTAAAATTTGAGGTCATTCGAACGTGGTTTGATAGGTTTCGCATCAGTTGTAGAAATTTGAAGTTTCAACTTCTTTAAGTTTGAATTGGAGGGTGATGCGTGATTTTAGCGTTGTTTGATGTGATTTGAGGGCTCGACTAAGTTCGTATGGTGTTTTAGGATTGGTAATATATTTGGTTGAGGTCCCGAGGGTCTCGGGTGAGTTTTTGGTGCTTAACAGATCATTTTTGGACTTTAGGAGTTGGCAGATTTTTCTGGTGTTTTATTTGCAGACAATTCCTTCATCGCGTTCGTGGGGGAGGTCTCGCGTTCGCGTAGGTCATCTGAGAGGCCAGCTGGGTTTGTTCTTTGCGTTCGTGATGTTACTCCCGCGTTCGCGAAGGCATGGAAAACTAAGGCTACGCGTTCGCGATAAGGACCTCGCGTTCGCGTAGAGTCAACGATCAGATGGGTTCCAGGCATAATAGCCTACACGTTCGCGATGAGTGTCCCACATTCGCGCAGTGTCAGGCTAGTTGAGCTTCGCGTTCGCGATGAGTATTTTCTTGGACCGGAGCAGCTTGTGCTTCGCGAACGCAAGGCTTTGACCTCGTTCGCGAAGAAGGTTCACCTGGGTTGTATTAAACATTTCAAAAAACGAGGGTTTGGCCATTTTAATCAAAACTTGAGTTTGGGAGCTCGGATTTAGACGAGATTTTGAGAGATTTTTAGAGATATCAATTGGGTAATAATTCTACACTTAATTTTGGTTACATCTCACTAATCTATCATTAATTTTATCATTTAATTTCAGATTTGGGGTGAAAAATTTGGAAAAATTTGAGAAAAATTCTTAGGCCGAATTTTGGGGTTTTGATCGAGATTTTTGTATCATATTTGAGTAAATTTGGTATGGTTAGACTCGTGAGTGAATGGGTGTTCATATTTTGTGACTTTTACCCAATTTCGAAACGTGAGCCCGGGGAGTCTTTTTGGGCGATTTTCCAATTTCTTGCCTTAGCTTTGATTTCATTAGCTAGATTAGTTTCTTGTAGTTATATTTATGTTATGTAACTGGTTTTGGCTAGATTCGAGCCATTCGGAGTCGGATATTCGTGGAAAGAGCATTGTGACAGATTGATTTGAGCTTGGTTCTAGGTAAGTGGCTTGCCTAACCTTGTGTGGGGGAACTCCCCTTAGGATTTGGTACTGTTTTGATATTTGAGCGCCATGTAAGTGAGGTGAAGAGTACGTACACGGGCTATTTGATGTAAAACTCCATTTTCACCAAGTTATAACATGTTTCTCTTTATTTAAACTACACTAGCATATGTATCTATCCTGTTTAGTTTAGAATAGCATGCCTACGTGTTTTAACTGCCTATCTGAACTCTACGCAGCATGTTTAGTGAAATTACCTACTTTCCTTGACTTGAACTTAGTTTAAACTGTAGGTTTTTCTTGCTGTAACTGTCATTTTTGTTGGTTGAGCTGCATATTTACTTTGGGACTATGGAACAGTATTTCGGGAGATCCCCCTATACTGCATATTTACTTTAGGACTACAAAACGGTATTCCGGGAGATCACCCTGTACTGCATATTTACTTTAGGACTACGGAATGGTATTCCGGGAGATCCCCCGTGCATATTTACGTTTGGCACTACGAGACGGTATCTTAGGAGATCCCCTGTTGTTATCTTTGTGTTCTGAGCTGTTGGCTTTCTATGATTCTATTCCTATTAGATTTTCATATTTTATTTTAACTGTGATATTTCATTCTGTCATATTTCATTATATTTATACAAGTAGGGCCCTGACATGATCTCGTCACTGCTCGACCGAGGTTAGGCTTGGCACCTACTAGGTACCATTGTGGTGTACTCATGCCTTTCCTTGCACATGTTTTTCGTGTGCAGATCCAGGTACCGCTTATCAGCTGCATTACTAGTGATGCGGGACAGATGTAGAGACTTCAAGGTATATCTGCCGCATCCGTAGACCTTGGAGTCCCTACCTATTCTTCCCCATGTCAAACACTTCTTGTATTTCTCTTTGTTAGACTCTGGAGTATAGAAATACTGTTCTCTTTCTGTAGCTCGTGACTTGCGATATTTCGAGTTTTGGGAGAGTTTATGTACATTTCGAGAGTGGTTATTGTATATACCGAGCGGCATCTTAATTTCTTGTTAAAATGTACCTGTTAGTTGTTAGGTTTTATGTTTTCGTTTCATTCTTTCGCAAATGTTAGGCTTACCTAGTCGTAGAGACTAGGTGCCATCACGACGGTTCACGAAGGGAGAACTTGGGTCGTGACAAGTTGATATCAGAGCTCTAGGTTTATAGGGGTCGAGAGTAACATGCCGATTTATTAGAGTCTCGCGGATCGGTACAGAGACGTCTGTACTTATCTTCGGGAGGGCATGGAACTGTTAGGAAAAACTCCACTTTATTTGATTCCTTGTCGTGCGAGATTAATGACTTCGAAATTCTTAACTTCTGTCTTCTATTCTCTCACAGATGGTGAGGACACGTGCAACCGGAGATGTCCAGGCACCCGCACCCCCTGCTAGAGCTGCCCGAGGCCGGGGCCGGGGTAGAGGCCGAGGACGCACACATGTGCAACCAGAACACCCGAGCGAGCTGCTACCGAGGAGCTACCAGTAGCCCAGTCGGAGCGCAGGCACCTGATACGCCTACTACTACTACACCAGCTCTTCAGGAGACCTTTGCACAGTTCCTGAGCATGTTTAGTACTCTAGCTCAGGCGGGGTTGATTCCCCTTGCTCCAGCCACATCTCGGGCCGGGTGAGGAGCACAGACTCCCGCCGGCCGCACCCCAGAGCAGCAGGTTCAGGTTGATCAGATCCCAGAGGTTATACCGGTACCACCTAGAGCCCCGGTTCAGCCTGAGGATAGGGCATCAATTTTAGAGGAGGAGCAGCGGAGGCTCGAGAGGTACAAAAACTACGACCCTCCTACATTCAGTGGTCTAGCATTAGAGATGCTCAGGGATTTCTAGAGGAGTGCCACCGTATCCTCCACACTATGGGCATAGCAGATTCGAGTGGGGTTTCTTTCACTGCTTTTCAACTTCGAGGAGTAGCCTATTAGTAGTAACGTACTTATGAGTTGGACAGTCCGGCTGAGGCAGCTTCCCTTACATGGACTTAGTTCGCGGACATGTTCTTGAGAGTGTATGTCCCTTAGAGCCTCAGGGACGCATGGCATGCGGAGTTTGAGCAGTTGCGCCAGGGTGCTATGACTGTTTTAGAGTATGCAGTCCGTTTCAGTGACTTGGCTAGACATTCACCAGCCTTGGTTTCTATAGTTCGAGAGAGGGTTCATCGGTTTATTAAGGGACTCCATCCCAGCATCAGCACCAGCATGGCCCGGGAGCTAGAGATGGATATCTCGTATCAGTAGGTTGTGAGTATTTCCAAGAGAGGGGAGGGCATGCTTGCTCGGGATAGGGAGGAGACAGAGGCCAAGATGCCTAGAGAGTCTGGCCATTTTTCTGGTGCCCGTGCCCCAGCTGCAGTTTGTCATGGTAGGGGTTATGTGAGTCGCCCCGTTTATTCAGCTCTTCCAGCCGCCAGTGGTATTCCAGCTCCTCCTAGACCTCAGTAGCCTTATTATGCACCTCTAGTATCTAGCGTGCCTATTTGATCACGCCCAACTCCAGTCCTAAAAAGGATAAGCGGTCGCTGCAAATATAATCCGGTCTAAAAGTCCGGAGTCGAATCCCACAGAGAACTAAGGTTTCGCTGTAATTGTTCAATATTGCAAAGAAGACAAGTTTGAACAATTCTAAATTATAATATTAAGATTTTTATATCTAACTAATTAACCAACAAATACTATAAAACGGTAAAATTATCAACTAACGAGACAAAGGTTCGGAGACTAAATTAAGGAGGTCTAGAGTTATGATTTCCCCAATTGTTGATTTTATTAGTTGTATGTTTCTTATAGCTTTGACTTAGTTGCCTCTATCAATCATGAACTTTCCAGCTATCATAAATCTCTCTCAAGCAATTATGATAATTTACTAGACGCACTCTCTCAAGCTACGCTAGCTAGATTCACATTACAGTTCACTTAGATCGCACCCGAGGTATCGTTATCTCTAATCCAACCTCTAAACCCTCGATTATGACTCTCGCCTATACTCCGGGAGTGATGTTGTTCAAAATAACTACCTAAATATGCAGTCTCTCTCAAGCAGATACATAATAAATAGGAACGGCTAATTGAGGATCCTTTCAATCAACCAAAATCAAAACGTAGTTGAACAAATAGAGATTAACAACTAACTCAAAACTATATTAATATAACAACCAATTCATCCCTAAAAGGTTCCATTAAAACCCTAGAAAACGAATTAGCTATTCATAATAGTATGTAAAACTACAATACTAAAAATCATAACCAACAATAAAATAGGAAGAAGAAGGAGAAGAACTCGTAGTTGAATCTTCCTCCTTGCTCCTAGCGTGTTCTTGCCCCAAGGGTGTTGTCTAACCCTAAAATAGTGTCTCTGCCTCCTTAGGTCAAATATGTGTCAAAAATATGTTAAAAATATGTCTCCCCCCTCAAAGTGGTGTTTTTAGGATGTATTTATATGACATAGGGTTGATGAGGGGCGGAATTGTTCAATCCAACTTCGGATGGGAGAGCTGGAATCCGCGTCTGCCTTCGCGTCTAGACGCGGACTTTGACGCGGATCCGCGTTTGCCTTCGCGTCTAGACGCGGACTTTGACGCGGATCCAGCTTTTTAAATTCTTCCATTTCGCGAAGCGTTCTGTGCCTTTGCTTCGCTTCGCTGTTTTGTGCCTTAACTTTTCTCCTTTTTCGCGTCCGACTTCGTGCCACGCACGAGAATAGACGAGCTCCCACTCCTTTAATTTCTTCTTTTTGTGTCGAATTGTCATCTATTGATCGTTTATCATCCAAACTCGTTCCTACACATAAGAAACACATAATGAGTATATTTCACTTTGAAAATCATGTAATATCCCGCGACACACACAAGAATTAATATGCAAATATACTAAAAAATATGCACTTTTCATCATTTATCAACACCCCACACTTAAACTCTTGCTCGTCCTCGAGCAATCAAACTACACTTTTTTTTATAGACACGACCTTTTTAAACAATTCTCCTAACTCATCACACCAAGAGTATTTAAAATATACTAAGCACAAAAGCATAACATCTTCACCTCAAGATTTGACTCATAAGTACCACGCATTATTCACAACTCACCCACTTACTCTAACATAGAGGTCACTGACATTACCTTTCCTTCATGAATCAAGTTCCCTCACACAACACAAGAGAGTAGTTCTATACAATAAAATTTAAGAACACTTAGGAACTCAAGATAGAAAGAATTCACTCACTCTCAGAAATAACATTCATATGCCACAAAAGATACACCATAAGCTTGCCCTTAGTGTAATACTCTACTAATCGAGTTGTTCAGTCTAAGATCAATAGGGCTTCATTTGGTTGGTATAGTGACTAACCTCCCTAAGCACTTTTAATACAATAGTTCCCCTTATTCCAATTTCCATGTTCAGCCCAGTTATTCTTCCACACTTGTTTCATAAGCTACCCCCCACTTTTCCTAGGTGCAACTGGCTTTTTCTTGCCATTCAATATTTTAGGACCACCTATTTATAAGGTCCTTCTTCTATTATTCAATTTTTTTTTAAGAACCATTGCACCATTCAAGTATTTTTCTGATTTTCCTTTTCCCACTCCATTACCACCCTACACTTTGACTTTTATATGATCTTTAACGATTCAAGTGCTTCTAGGAGGTAAAGGTTCAAAAAGTCAAGCTATTCAAACACAGGGATGTAGGTTATTGTAAGGTTATCAAAGAAACATGCTTCAGGCTCGAAGGTGTTAACTATAGTAATATGTACAGGTGGATTCATAATTATATAGGTGATGATAGGCTATAATTACGTATTTTAGTCGCTTATTACACTCTAATTTACTGCACTTTAGTTGAGTATGCGCTTTAATCGCTAGTGTTTTGCACTAATTGTGTGTTTTATGCCTTGTAGGTGTCATTTCGAGCTATATAGATGTTATGGAATGAATTTAAGTGATTTGAAGCTTTGAAGTCTGAGTAAAAGCTCAAGGAATTAAGCCGGGATCGTGTTCGGGAGTCAAATTTGATAGTTGAGAACAAACGAAGACTCGAGTAGGCATATTGCACACTGTCTAGTAAAATGCACATAACTTTTTTCTCAGAACTCCATTTGGGCTCCACAATATATGGTTGGAAAGTTAACTCAAAAGGCTACAACTTTCATGTTTTACGTTTTTCCAAATCCCAAACAGAACAGGGTGAAAAACGCGGTCGAAACCGCGACCGCGGAACTGACCGCGACAGAAAATCAGAGAGCTTGTTTGGCCGCGGTCCTGGTTTTGGCCGCGGCCGCGCCGCTCCAGGCGTCAAAAAGAAGTCCTATTTCATCCGGGACAAGGTTATTTCGGTCCTACACTATTCCAACTTGTATAAAAGGGGTTCTAAACCTATTTTGAAGAGAGAGGGGGACACACTTTTGACATAATTTAGACCTAAGGAGGCTAAGGAGACCGGAGATTCGATCTAAGGAGTCAAGAACACAATAGGAGCAAGGCGCAAAATTCTTCAACGAATTTTTCCTTCTTCTTCCTATTTTTTCATTGTTGGTTATGCTTTTTACTATTGTAGTTTTACATACTATTATGAATAGCTAATTCATGTTCTAGGGTTTTGATGGAACCCGTTGGGGATGATTTGGTTGTTATATTAATATAGTTTTGAATTGGTTGTTTATCTCTATTTGTTCAACTACGTTTTGATTGTGGTTAATTGAAAGGATCTTCAATTAGCCGTTCCTATTTATTATGTATCTGCTTGAGAGAGAGTGCATATTTAGGTAGTTGTTTGAACAACATCACTCCCGGAGTATAGGCGAGAGTCATAACCGAGGGTTTAGAGGTTGGATTAGAGATAACGATACCTGGGGTGCGATCTAAGCGAACTGTAATGTGAATCTAGCTAGCGTAGCTTGAGAGAGTGCGTCTAGTAAATTATCATAATTGCTTGAGAGAGATTTATGATAGCTGGAGAGTTCATGATTGATAGAGGCAACTAAGTCAAAGCTATAAGAAACATACAACTAATAAAATCAACAATTGGGGAAATCATAACTCTAGACCTCCTTAATTTAGTCTCCAAACCCTTTGTCTCTTTAGTTGATAATTTTATCGCTTTCTAGTATTTGCTAGTTAATTAGTTAGAAATAAAAATCATAATATTATAATTTAGAAATTGTTCAAACTTGTCTTCTTTGCGATATTGAACAATTACTGCGAAACCTTAGTTCTCTGTGGAATTCGACTCCGGACTTTTAGACCGAATTATATTTGCAGCGACCGCTTATTCTTTTTAGGACTATAGTTGGGCGTGATCAATAGGCTACACAAAGAAATGCCTAAATCATCTCTAAGACCAAACAACTTCTATTTCGCTTTGCACACACACAAGGCAAGTTCTAGGTATCGCATGCAAGCACAGAATACATGTATTACCTCACAAACACTTGGCATGTAACTCATTCCGAATTAGTTTGTCAACACACTCACGTGAGCGTTCAAGTAAGACAAGGTGTGCAAAATTAAGGCATAAGATTAAGAGTCTACAAGTGAGCCTAGACGTCGCACCCTCAAGTTCGTTTTAGTTATTTGCAGGTATGTACACTACGGGATGCATTCTTGCCCTCACCCATCTTAGCCCAAGAGAGTCCTAAGGGCCCTAAAAATATTAAAGAAAAATCTACCTAACCCGGTTCAAGAAAAGCCCTTGGAAAAGAACCGTGGTCAAAAGAAAAACCAAGGGGTAATTGCTACACTACCTAACACAAAACAAAAAATCTTTTTGGTATTTTCTTTAGACTTACTTCCCTCAAGAAAACTGTTTAATTATTTAATTAAGCTAACACAACTAAAATAGCATAGAAAGTCACCCAGACAATCTCCTCACCCCACACTTAAAATTGTGCATTGTCCCCAATGCACACCATAACTAATAAAAAGGTAAAAGAGACTCCCTGGTAGGCCAAAGTCCGAAGCACTAACAACTCATGGGATACTCAGACTTCTCCCAAGCTTGGTCCTTCGTGCGGGTACCTCACACTTAGTTCCAACCATTTGGTTTGCTGTTGCATCCTTCCAATACCTTTGCTTTTCATTCTCCTAAAAAATAAAAAATTGACACTACAAAAATAATACAATTAAAAAAAAAAAGCAATAAAGCTGGGTTGCCTCCCAACAAGCGCTTGATTTAACGTCGCGGCACGACGCGAATCACTTTTTGCCTCCACCTTGAGCTTATGAATTGAACCCCAAGTTTTGATTCAAGCTTATGATTATGGTCATGGGGCGGTGGAACGAATCTAACTGGCCCAAAGGAAATAATGTAGTATTCTGCATTCCTTGGTCTTCGTATGAGGTATGTAATCCTGACTTTCTGGCAAGAAGAATTCCAGAATATATGCACCTTGTTCCTCATTCCTTGACTCTTCGATTGGTTCAGATGACTCTATTTCCATATCATCATCCAAACATAATGTGGAAAAATGCTTGGAGTGTGGACCAATGCTCTCAAACACATGAACTTCAGGACTTTCAACATCCTCAACATCAATGATACTAGAGTCAACAAAATTTATATCCTCAAAGTCCTTGGTTGGCTCTAGTCTCACTTCTTCAACATTGACATCCTCAAATTGTAGTTGGCTAGGTTGTTGATGTTCTACTCTGACCTCCCCAATTAACACCTCAAATTTATGCTCTTCTTGGCTGCTATCCTCAATATTGGCTTGTTGAGCATTAAAAGCTCCAACCACTTGACTCAATTGAGCCACCAACTTGCGAATAGTTGCCTCTTGCCTTTCTATGTGCAATTGTTTCTCATTGTTTTGTTCCAGAAGGCACTTTAGCATATCCTTGATCTCCTTCAAGTCCGCATTCCCAGGTTCTTTGTTCCTATTAACTTCACAAGAAAAGGTAGAACCATCATAGTAAGGGGTTAGGGGGGAAATAAGAAATATAAGCACAACCATGAAGGTGACCATTTTTACCACCACACACATCACACACATTCCACAAATAAGATTGAGTTGGTGCACATAACTCGCTCTCAGGAACGTTTTGAAAATTTTGCCAAGGGTGGTTTCCTTGACAATATGTATGGATATCAATAAGAGAATTATCTACACCTAAACTCCCATAATAACAAGATGTCATATTTCTCAAATCAACAGTTAAAAAAAAATACCAAGAAAAAACAAAACAAAATAAAAGTTCAAACTTGAACCCTAGCAATATATACAGCTACAACTACACCGTTGGTTCCCCGGCAACGGAGCCAAAATTTGATCATGCCCAACTCTAGTCCTAAAAAGGATAAGCGGTCGCTGCAAATATAATCCGGTCTAAAAGTCCGGAGTCGAATCCCATAGAGAACTAAGGTTTCGCTGTAATTGTTCAATATCGCAAAGAAGAAAAGTTTGAACAATTTCTAAATTATAATATTATGATTTTTATATCTAACTAATTAACCAACAAATACTATAAAACGGTAAAAATATCAACTAACGAGACAAAGGTTTGGAGACTAAATTAAGGAGATCTAGAGTTATGATTTCCCCAATTGTTGATTTTATTAGTTGTATGTTTCTTATAGCTTTGACTTAGTTGCCTCTATCAATCATGAACTCTCCAGCTATCATAAATCTCTCTCAAGCAATTATAATAATTTACTAGACGCACTCTCTCAAGCTACGCTAGCTAGATTCACATTACAGTTCACTTAGATCGCACCCGAGGTATTGTTATCTCTAATCCAACCTCTAAACCCTCGGTTATGACTCTCGCCTATACTCTGGGAGTGATGTTGTTCAAACAACTACCTAAATATGCACTCTCTCTCAAGCAGATACCTAATAAATAGGAACGGCTAGTTGAGGATCCTTTCAATTAACCAAAATCAAAACGTAGTTGAACAAATAGAGATTAACAACCAACTCAAAACTATATTAATATAACAACCAATTTATCCCCAACGGGTTTCACCAAAACCTTAGATAACAAATTAGCTATTCATAATAGTATGTAAAACTACAATATCAAAAGTCATAACCAACAATGAAAAATAAGAAGAGGAAGGAAAAACCAATTCATCCCCAAAAGGTTCCATCAAAACCCTAGAAAACGAATTAGCTATTCATAATAGTATGTAAAGCTACAATACTAAAAATCATAACCAACAATAAAATAGGAAGAAGAAGGGGAAAAACTCGTAGTTGAATCTTCTTCCTTGCTCCTAGCGTGTTCTTGCCTCCAAGGGTGTTGTCTAACCCTAAAGTAGTGTCTCTGCCTCCTTAGGTCAAATATGTGTCAAAAATATGTTAAAAATATGTCTCCCCCCTCAAAGTGGTGTTTTTAGGATGTATTTATATGACATAGGGTTGATGAGGGGCGGAATTGTTCAATCCAACTTCGGATGGGAGAGCTGGAATCCGCGTCTGCCTTCGCGTCTAGACGCGGACTTTGACGCGGATCCGCGTTTGCCTTCGCGTCTAGACGCGGACTTTGACGCGGATCCAGCTTTTTAAATTCTTCCATTTCGCGAAGCGTTCTGTGCCTTTGCTTTGCTTCGCTGTTTTGTGCATTAACTTTTCTCCTTTTTCGCGTCCGACTTCGTGCCACACACGAGAATAGACGAGCTCCCACTCCTTTAATTTCTTCTTTTTGTGTCGAATTGTCATCTTTTGATCATTTATCATCCAAACTCGTTCCTACACATAAGAAACACATAATGAGTATATTTTGCTTTGAAAATCATGTAATCTCCCGCGACACAGACAAGAATTAATATGCAAATATACTCAAAAATATGCACTTTTCATCATTTATCACTATCGCATGGGTGCTTTTAGCGGTCAGTCTAGCAGACCTGGCCCGAGCCAGCCACATAGGCCACGCCCTCTTAGAACTTTTTTTGAGTGTGGCGACACTCGCCATATGGTGAGCGATTTCCCCAGACTTAGAAGGGGTGCACCTCCACAGACTTCTCAGCCACAGCGTGCTCTACAGTGTTCCCAGGCTATGTTTACAGCACCAGCTGCTACTCCACCTGCTCAGCCAGCTCGAGGTAGAGGTCGGGGAGGTAGAGGTCGCTCTAGAGGGGGAGGCCAGGCCAGATACTATGCCCTTCCTGATCGTACAAAGGCCGTTTCTTCTGATTCTGTCATTACAGGTATTGTTCCGATCTGTCATAGAGATGCATCAGTTCTATTCGATCCAGGCTCCACCTATTCCTATGTATCCTCTTATTTTTGTTACATCTCGCATTTTTCATACGTTAAAGTTTCATCTTCAGTTAATTGACATAGACGCAGGGATGAGATTATATGGAGGTTAGCATATTTATGCTATTTATAACAAGCAATAAGTAAGTTCTATGAAGGAAAGGGTACACGAATTAAAGAAAATGAGTTTAGTTGAAGGTTGTCGATTTGGGATAAAATACGGGCCGAGCGATAATACTCGATATTTATGGACTAGTACCATGCAAGGTACCATATGACCGTGATAGTACGATGTATAAAGTGTATTTAAATTAAGTAGAATTTTAGGTAATTTGAGACAATTCTTAATTATGCGGGTTAGTGGTTAATTACCAGGTAACGAGACATTACCTAATTACCTAATAAGTGGATAAAGATTACATTTTCCCCATCCCCCACGTGGCAGTAAGCCACACCCTAAGGAAATGACTAAGATTCAATTCTTATTAGGTGGCATATAGTTACACCTTTACTACATTTCAAGACTTTCCATTATCAAGGAGATTTCATTTAAAGTGGGGGAAGGACGTTATCATTCTGATAACTCTTCAAAAATTCATTCTCAAAGACATTTTCAATCAGATGCAAAATCATTCTTAATATTCTCAACATCAAGGCATTACAATTAGAAGGGAGAAAACGTTAGAAATTCTTCTTAACCAAACGATTCCAACAAGATTTAGCAATGCGGTTCTAAGGGAGTACGGTATAACCTTTTTCCAAGAACATCATACGGATTTTTCCCTACTCCAGGTATGTTAAGTCTAAGCTCTTCCTTTATTTTGGCATGATCTGGTAATTACACGAGTTTGATAACCAAGCATAAATAAAAATTTATTTCCCGAAATTTACGTATATTTTCCTAGTCTTGTAAGTTACAATATTCAATTGAGTATTGTCTTATTCCAATCAAGAGAGCAGAGAGTCTATATATACAGTATTACAGTATTTTTATTACCATTGAGCTATAATCGATGGGCAGGCCCCTATTGGGCAACCTCTGATCAGATGGTAAGTTATATACCGAGCCTATTGTGGCCGAGCGCCTATGAACGAACCTAGTTGGTCGAGATACAGAGCCTAGTATGGCCGAGCGCCTATGAGCAAGCCTACTACGGCAGAGCAGTTATATATATATACCGAGCCTTATAAGGCCGGACTGCTATTTTACTTACTATATTGAGTGAGTTGAGTCAGTATCAGTAGGTGAGCATATCTTCAGATTTTCTTTGACCCCCAGTTGCTTTCAGTTATTATATTATCAATTCAGTTTCAGCTTTCAGTATATTACCTTACATACTCGGTACATTATTTCGTACTGATGTCCCTTTCTGGGGGCGCTGCATTTCATGCGTGCAGGTTCAGACAGACAGACGGGTAGACCTCCTCAGTAGGTGTTTGCCCGAGTTCAACTTTATCGGTAAGCTCCCCGTCTTTCTGTGTTGCCGGGTCTAAAAATTTTGTGTTCATCTTGTGTATATATGTAGATAGGTTATGGGTAGGTCGGGGCCCTGTTCCGATCACAATACATCCATCAGTAGAGGCTTGTAGACACATCCTGTCAGTTAGTGCAGTATGTTAGGCCTGTAGGCCCTGTACATATATTTTTTAGCTTGTCAGTTATAGTAGTTATGACGGACTTTCTGGCCCAGCTTTATGTTGACATTTAGTCAGCGTTAGTCTCTATTCAATTTTATATTTTGCTACGCAAATTGTCTTACAATGTGGCCCCTGGCCAAAGTTTGACATTATATGTCCAGAGTTCCTGAGTCGCAAGTTGGTATACAAGGATAGAGGAGGCACCGAGTGCCGGTCCGCCCCCCAGGCTCGGGGCGTGACAAAAGTGGTATCAGAGCAGTTCTATCCTAGGGAGTTTACAAGCCGTGTCTAGAAGGGTCTTGTTTATAGATGTGTGGTGCACCACATCATATAAGCATGGGACTACAGGGCATTTAGGAGTTGGTTACCCTTCTTTAAAATTTAAATCGTGCTGTGGAACTGAGTTATAGGAAATTTGAGTTAAAATTACGTGTTGGCGTTTGCATGCACAGATGAAGGTAACTAGGAAGACTACGGCTAGCCAGAGGAGAGAAACAACAGTAGGTGAGGGGACTAGCAGGGTACCCCCAGTAGATGGGGTCCAATCGGAGGCCCACAGAGAGACCCCTACCCAGCCATTACCGGCTCCTCCGCCACCAGAGGAGATTCCTAGGGAGACAGCACATCCAGTTCCCCCTCCGCTTCCATCAGATCAGGACTTGAGGAGTGTGGTGCATTTTTTGGCACAGTTGGTAGCTACCCAGCAACAGGCTAGGGCATCTGCTAGTGCAGGACCTTCTGAGGGATCTAGGAGTTCAAGGGTCCGAGAGTTTATTACTTTGAGTCCCCCAGAGTTCACAAGGACAGATCAGAGGGAGGACCCGCAGGATTTCATAGATCAGCTTCACAATATCTTTTGGGTTATGCATGCCACGGAGAAAGAGGCAGTCGAGTTAGTTGCTTTTCCACTCCAAGATATAGCCATCCTTTGGTACGAGGGATAGGAATGGTCCAGGGGACGTGATGTACCTCCTGCTATTTGGGAGGAGTTTTCAGATGCCTTCCTTGACCAATACTTATCGCGAGAGATCCAACAGGCCTGACTCGATCAGTTTCAAGCCCTCAAGCAGGGCAATATGAGTGTTCGAGAGTGTAGTCTCCGTTTGACTCATTGGCTAGATATGCACCATCCTTAGTTGCTACTATGCGGGATAGAATCCACAGGTTTATAGCAGGGCTAGCACCAGAGTTGACCGAGGCATGTGCCACCGCTGCATTTCAGGATAGTATGGATATCTCCCGGATTCAGGCATTTGCCCAGAATATAGAAAGGGGTAGGTGTTGATACCCAATTTTTCCCTGTATATTTTTTTAATTTTTTTATATGCAAAATATCTTTAAAATAGCATATATACGCATATATAAGTATATCCAAGCATTTTACTATTTTCTCCCATAATTCTTAAGGTTTTAAATTGATTTATTTCATTTTTCCTCCATAAAAGCCCAATGATTATTTTCAAAATTATTACTTTTTGGTAGCTTAATTATTAGGATTTTATATTTATACGAAAATATAGCTAACGTAATTTTGTACATTTTTACAAATTTATTTAGTATTTTAAAAGCTAAATTGCATATAATTGGAATATTAGCCTATTTTAAGATTTAATTGCGTTTAAATTGCAAAATTGGCTCCGGTACTTTTAATCTAATATCTATATATTATTAATTAATTTAGTACCTTTAATTTGTTTCCAGAAAATATTTTACTATTTTTTATAAAATAAATAAGGGAAAATGGCTATTTAGATGTTAGCCTGTTTTTATTCCAATATTGGCCAGATTTGGCACCCATGATCCAACCCAATTTCAATTTCAAATTGCCCAGCCCAATTCCTAAAACTACCCGACCCACAGCCCGTCTAAACGACCCGCCCGGCTCCCCTTTAAATCCCAACCGTTGATCTAACAGATCAACGGCGCACGTTCTCCCTTTCCTTTTTTAATTTACCAACACCCCCTAAACCTAAATCATTTTCACCTACCAGACGCCTCTGAACCCTCACTCTCTCAACCACTCTCAGAAACCCTAGCCGCCATCTCTATCTCCACCACATCCACCCTAACGCCACCAGAAGCCATGGCTTCCAAGGCCATTGGAGTCCTATTCCCACCTCTTATAACTCCTACACGCCTGGTTTTTGAAGGTTCAGGGCCTGACCACGATGAAGCTTGGTCCAAGCCTCGTTTGATTCGAGTTCTGTGACCATCTCCGGCCTAGCTCCGGCATGCCATGGCTGTTCGAGCCTGATTTTGATTTCTCCGGCTTAGATCAGTGACTTTTCCAAGCCTTTCTCACTACTGGGGTTCTTTTGAAACCCTAACCCTTCGAGGTTTTTCTGATTCCTTTAGATACGTTGTGTATCTATGCTTCCCCTAAGCTTTTAAACGATCTTTCTGGCTTTTCTTCCAAAAAAACTACTTTCAAAACCATTTCTTTTCTGATCTAGGGTTTTCTGAAAGTATTTAAATGTTTCTCTGAGTTTCTTTTCTTTTTGTGTGTATTTGCCTCTACTGTGTTCTTGTATTTTCTTCTATCGTGTTCTTGTATGCTTCTTGTATATTTCTTCTACTGTATTTTCCTATACTGTGTTCTCGTATGCTTTTTCTACTGTATTTTCTTCTACTGTGTTCTTGTGTGTTTCTTCTACTGTATTTTCCATTATTATGTTCTTAAAGTGTTTCTTATTAAGTTCCATCTACTGAGCTCTGTTTAAGTTTCTTCTAAAACTTCTTAGCATGCTTTTTCTACTGTTCTTATCAATTTTTCCCGTTATGTTTCATATTGGCTTCTTCTACTCTATTTTTCCTTTGAGCTCTTCTACTGTGTTCCGCATGTTACTTTTCTATCATGTTTTCTCATGAGTTTCT
>NC_032000.1:28102340-28113207 GCF_001879085.1 Nicotiana attenuata | reverse complement strand
TAGCATCACCGTAATCTACTACTTCGGGCTTTACAACTTGTTTCGGGTCCGGGCCAGTTTCGGGCTTTCTGAAGCTCTCTATACCTGATCCATCAACTCTCTTCGACCAACCTGCCATTGCTTTCCAATTTCAAAATCTATGAACAATTCATCAGTCGTAAACATACCAGAAATGCACAAAGAAATAAGAAACAAATCAAACCGAAATTTTTTTGACGTAATAAATGTTTTTTTATTTTTATTTTGTACAAGTGAAACAAGTATAACGTCTTAGAAAAAAAGAGGGAAGATTTTAGGCACTGAATTTTGGGCGGGAAGATATGGATCTAGCCAGGACCGTAACAATAAATTGGGAAATTACTAGTACCCGCCTTCTCCCTTCACTACACAGAGAATGAGAAGGAGAGAGGACGGTCTCTCTCTCTCTCTCTTTTTTTCTCTTTGGGATTTCACATTTGGTTATCTAGTACTTGCTTTGGTGTCCCATTATTTAAGGCCCCGTTTGGCCATAAGTTTTGCCTAAAATAAATTTGGAATTTATTTTCAAAACTTATGTTTGCCATGTCTGTAGGAATTCTGCATTTTCTCATATAGATACCATGTCTATAATTACCTGGAAATCTGAATCTTGCATATGCATATAGAAAACATGCCTATAGGTCTTTCTGAATCCTGCATATACATTCTTCATCAGGCAATCATGTTTATAGGTCTTAATCGATCAACTGCAACTAGATATCATGTTCATAGGCTTTAAAATGAAATTCAGCACCTAGATATCATGCTTATAGGTTTTCTGCATTTTACCATGTCTGTTAAAAGGGGTTTAAATCAACACGCATAGAAAGCATGTCTATAGGAGTTATTAATCAAGTCTGAGTCGTGTCACTCGCTTATAAGTCTAAAACCAGTAATAATGACGACCATCAGTTGCAGAACTTATGATCTCTTGCTAAAACTTGCTTTCTTTAATAACTGACGACTTTCTTAAATCAGTATGTATTCAGTTTATTTCGTTGTTTTTGAAATCAGTAGATATCATGCCTATAGGACCCTCGTCCAACACCTAGGCAAGCCTTAAGGCTAAAATTATAAACTGAATCAGTTTTTTATTTGCTACAACCAGCAGGCAGGCCTGATTCGGGCTTCTTATCTGAACGATGTAATAAATCAATCTGCCTCAACCTCTAAGTTTAATCAGACCATAAAACAGTATGTGTAAGTCATGCTAAATTATGTGCTTTCTTTGGTTTAAAGGAGGTCTATCTGAGCCCTTCACTTGTTTATGTGTTTTCCCCCAACTGCTATACGTGTTTTTGTATGTTTCCTTAGAGTTTTTGCCTTTGAAACGATAAACAAGCCTAATATCCCTTCCCTTTAGGATTAGTAGTCCTAACTGCCTCCTGGACTGATAGGATTGGGGCGGGTAATAGCATGCAATAAGTGAACGAGACCATTCCGCGCTTTAATACCTTAACGGGGTGGGAAAGTGTAGATATGGATATGATGACCACGCGATAACATCACGTGTAGCCCCTCACTGAGGAGTGATTACCGGATGTTGTGTGGGGTGATCCATATTATTTATAAACCTAGGACCCCCCCTTCCCTTTGTTTCTTTGATTCTTTGCTTCTTTTTTTCCAAATTTTAAACTATTTCTCTAAGAAAAAATCAGTATCCCTTTCGTTCTTTCTAACTTTGCTTATTTGTAACCATTATGTGAAAATCCCTTCTTACTTGAAGTTTTATTTGCCTATGTGTTATTTGCACTTAAGTCACAACAATAGTTTGGCCGGGAACCACACTAGTAGATCCTGAGGGGTGCCTAACACCTTCCCCTTGGAATAATTTCAAGCCCTTACGCAATCTCTGGTTACTTGACTCAAACCCTTCTTAGTGTCCCAATGCGCTTAAATCATTAGGTGGCGACTCTTCAATTCAAAACCCAATTCCCAAAAGGGAACAAGTTGTCTTCCCAAATGTCATAAACCCGATTTCATGAGAAAAAGGAGGCGCGACAGCATGGCGACTCTGCTGGGGACTTTCTTTTAGGCTTTTACCATTTCAGGCTATTATTGTGACTTCACGCCTCTTTATATGTCTTTATTTGCTTAATGCCTTTAACTATTTAATTCCCTCTTCTTCTACAAAACTAACTTGTCTTTTGTGTCTTTCCTTTTTCTTTATTGCTTTCCTTAACTTCTTTCCTTTATTACTATTTTAAATTATGAAGAACTGTTGTAATTATTGCTTTATAACGTGCAAATACGTGACAACTTGTTTAAATTATTGCATAAGCATGTTTTCAACATCATATTCCACTCGTGCCAAACAAAATACCATAGCAACGCTTATAATGAGTGGTTGCGCTCTTCTGATATTATCACCCCCTAAATCCGGCAAAGGCATATTTGCGGTAAAACCAGTCGATCAACGGTGTAGTCGAGGGTTCCACGCCTTTCCCTCTTGAGTTGTACGCTCAAGGGTACCAGTCTAATACCCCATAGAAACCTTACTCTGTTTAATTGTGCATGCATCATGGTCAAACCTAGCTAAGTCAGTTATGTTGTCCGCATAATGTCTCTTTAAGACAGCCTTGTCCAAAGTCCACTGGGTTTCCCTAAAACCCAAACGGACACTACCACGTTTTGTGCATTTATTTGGAGAACTAAATGCTTTTATGCCAATTATTGATATTTAATAGTCGAGTCTGGTGGGGGTAAGGGCCTAACCCTTTTGTCTTGCAGAAACATGATGCACGAAGTCCCCAGATTTGGCATTGTCACCAACATCTACCCAAAATTGCTAAGCTGGTGGGAGGATCTTCATTCCAGCGATCAGACTCTTGTTCGGAAATACCTAGGAAATCTACCTTCTCTCCTGAAAATCCAACCCAACAACAAAATCATTGAAGCTGCTACTCTATTTTGGGATTGTTATAGGTCTGTGTTCCGCTTCGGAGACGTTGAGATGACACCCCTACTCGAGGAAATAGGAGGACTGGATGGCATACCCTGGGAAACTCCGGGTTTGTTAATGCCGGAAATCCGCAAGGGTTGAGGTTTTCTCAAAATTTATGGGTTTAAAGAAGAATCCAGACTTGACATGCTTGAAAGAGTCGTACATTCCCTTTGACTACTTGTACGAAAGGTACGGTCACAACAAATCTTACCGTACCTATCCTGATGAGTCTGCCATTATCGCATTGGGTCATATCCATCGAAGGGTCTTTGTATTTATGTTCTGTTTTCTGGGGATGATTGTGTTTCCAATGAAGAAAGCAAGAATCCACACCCGACTAGCCATGGTCACTAAAACTTTAATGGAAGGAATTGGAGGGCAACCATTCAGCATTGTGCCCATGATCGTCACAGAAATATACCTAGCCCTAGAGAAATGTAAACGGGGAGCTAGTCACTTCGAGGGTTGCAATTTGCTACTTCAGCTGTAGCTCATGGAGCATCTACAAAAGGGTAAATACAGACAAGAGATCCAACAAAGGTATTGGGACAATCATATCGCTTTCCATCACCCAAAGCGAATGAATTATATCCCTGATATGTTTGCTCAGCCAGAGGATGCCAAAGGATGGTTCAAGCTATTTGATAATCTGACCGATGAGCAAGTACAATGGATGGTCGAATGGTTTCCAATCGAAGAATTCATCGCCCGATCCCGAGACGCACCTTTTATGATATTGATTGGTCTGAGAGGAACGTACCCTTACGTCCCTCTCCGAGTTATGAGGCAAGCTGGTAGGAAGCAGGTTGTACCCAGGGTCGACAAGATGAGTCATTTCCGGGCTGACTTCCAGGCTGACAATAGTCCTTACAAGTGCCAAGCTCAGCATATGTGGCACTGCAAGATCGTCATGGGAAGAGATACAATCGAACCATATAGATACGACGCCGGTTGTACTCCTTACTATTCCGGTTGGTTGGAGGATAATCACAATGGCCTGGGTTAACCCGGGTTTGTTCGAGGTCATAGGATCATCGATGAAAAGGCTGAAGCACAGGTCAAGTACAACCAATTGTGCAAGAGGATTCGAGAATGTGAAAGTGAGCACCGTGAAATACAAGAAGCCAACCAAAGGTTGATTGAAGAGTGGAAAGACATGGCTGTCAGTGCCAACAAGCGACTGGGATACTTGGAGCGGGGTTTAGTTGAGCTGGAAAGGAAATTTCTTAAAAGGATCGAGGATTGCCAGAATGCTGAAGGAAACGAGAGCCTACCTGTTATTGGGACTTCGCGAGCTGGTGAAGCTGTTCGATGGAGCCAAAGATGTCGAGTCTGGGGAAGGTCCTTCTGGGACCAAATAGATAGGAGTTTTCATTTCTATTTTATAAAATGTAATAAGGTCTATGGACACTAGTGACATTTTTATTTCCTGTTATTTAGTGTCGTTTTGGGATTCGTCTACTTTTATCAATAAAATGAGGCATTTAACATACTAAGTTCTCCAAATCAACTTGTCGTTAGGCCACCTCGGGCACAAAGAGGTTCCCCAAATTAGGACACGCTTTATTTTTCCGCACTATGTGTTTAAATATTGCAACATTTTGTTATGATCCTCACTGACTTGTTACCTTTTATTTTTTTTTTTGTTTATTCCCCTCCCCAAAGGTTAGTTCGTGAACTCTGGCAACATCATCATATTTTACGAGATCCAGGGGCCCTCCACCTACTCCTCCTCCCAGTCCTGTCAGACATAAAAACAAAGGAAAAATGGAAGATTCGAACAACTCAACTGAACGGGTAGAGGTCACTCATGGTACTCTGGCCCCCAAGGAAAATGAATCCCAACTAGAACAAAAGCTGTTGAAGTTTCATGAAGAACTTGATCAAGTCCGGAATCTGGCAAATCTGTCATTTTCCCTCACTACTCCAGAGGTTACTTTCCCAAATACGCAGAATCCTGTACCTCCGCAGAACATCCCAAAGCAACAAAACCATCCCGCTCCTCACCACCATTGCAATGCCTGCCATACCTCAAATAACACCCCACTGCTCATCCCAGAACTCCAGAACTCCACAAATGACCACTGCCACACCCAACATAATACCCCCATCTACGTGGAGACTGTGCCATACTCCACCCAGCCCATCTCAAGCACACCCGAGTCCGATGATAAGGACTTGCTCATCAGAAATCTGGCCGAAGAGCTTAAAAATTTGACTAGAAGAATTCAAGGCGTTGAAGGTAGTAAGGGAATTGAGGGGCTAAACTATGAAGATCTTTGCATACAGCCCGATGTCGAACTGCCCGAGGGGTACAAACCTCCCAAGTTCGAGATGTTGGATGGTACAGGGGATCCAAGGGTCCACTTGAAAACATACTATGACAAGCTGGTCGGAGTGGGAAGAGACGAGAAAAGCTTTTCATGAGGAGCCTGAAGGGAGATGCTTTATCTTGGTACATTAGCCAAGATCCAAAGAAGTGGTCGAACTGGGTAAGCATGGCGTCTGATTTTATGGACAGATTCAGGTTCAACACAGAGAATGCACCAGATGTGTTCTATATTCAAAACTTGAAGAAGAAACCCACAGAGACCTTCCGTGAGTATGCTACTCGATGGAGATCAGAAGTTGCTAAGGTTAGGCCTGATTTGGAAGAAGAGCAAATGAACAAATTCTTTGTTCGGGCCCAAGACCCACAGTGTTATGAGAGACTGATGATGATCGAAGGCCACAAATTTTTTGACATTATCAAGCTAGGAGAAAGGATCGAGGAAGGCATCAAGAGTGGTATGATTACGAACTTTGAAGCCTTGCAAGCTACCAATAAGGCTTTACAGTCTGGTGGTATGTCCAAGAAAAGGGACGTAGGTGCTGTAATGGTTGCACAGAGGACCAAATCCCCTATCAAATACCAAACCTATCCAATGCCTCCACTCACCTATCAACCTACTCCGAATTACCAAGCACCCTCACCCTCTTACCATACTCCACCACCCACTTATCAGTCATCCCCACCTCCCGCATATCAACCCACTTCACCCAAATACTCCCAACCAGCACATGTTTACCAAGCCTACAACACCCAACCATCCCACTATCAATCACCTCCCCAACGTTAAAACTTCCCTAGACCTCGACCAAATTTTGACCGCAGGCCTCCCAAATAGTATACCGCCATTGCTGAACCAATTGACCAGCTGTACGAAAGGCTCAAAGCTGCTGGTTATGTCACCCCTATCCCTGCTATAACCCCTGAAAACCCTTCTCAATGGGTCAATCCAAATAAATCCTGTGCATACCATTCCGGCATGAAAGGACATACCATTGATGAATGCCGCTCTCTGAAAGATAAGATCCAGACTTTGATTGATAACAAGATCATTGTAGCAAAGAAGCCTGCTCCGAATGTCCATAATAAGCCTCTGCCAGACCACAAGGGCGGAGGTGTTCACATGATTGAGATAGAGGATGACTGGGACCCCAAGGGATCAATCGGTTTAATCACAGAAGGCGACGATCCAAAGAAGCCAGTAGTCACCCTTAATCCGATTGTGGTCCAGATTCAGCCTTCTATAGACGCCGAGGTAAACATGACCATGCCACTCGAGTTTGAAGCACCACCCTCTACAAAGACGCCAGCGCCGATTGAGGTTGAGTTTATGTCACTAGCAAACGCACCTACGCCCTTTGAAGTTGCTGTTTTACCACCTAATGGGCCTGCTCCGTTCAGAGTAAAGATAGCCACGCAAATTCCAGTGGCAATGTCGGTAGTAAAACCATTCCACACGAATGCCATACCTTGGGACTACACAGCCGAGGCCAGAAGAAAAGGGAAGGTCAAGTTTGGGGAAGCCGTTCCGGCACAGGGTATGACAAGAACCGGCAGGGTTTATACCCCGGAGCATTTTACCGAGTCAAGAAAATAGGACTCTAGTCGGCCAACTATCACTGAAACTGGGCCCGACGATCTCTAGAGAAAGATACAAGCCAAAGAATACTCAGTCATTGATTAGCTGAACAAAACACCAGCATAGATTCTATCCTTGCTTTGCTACAAAGTTCCGATGCACACAAGAATGCCTTGCTAAGAGTGCTAAGTGAGGCATATGTACCAAGTAACATCACCGGCGGAGAGATGGCTAACATGGTAGGCCAAGTATTGGAAAGTCACAAGATCACTTTTTATGAAGATGAGCTGCCGCTAGAGGGGTTGAGTCACAACAAGGCATTGCACATCACCGTGCAATGCGAAGATTATTTTATCACCAGGATCCTGATTGACGGAGGGTCCAGCCTCAACATTTGTCCGTTGGTGACACTCAGGACATTAGGAAAGGGGCTGCATGAGATCAAGCACGGGGCCATCAACGTCAAAGCTTTCGACAGATCCCAATGGTCCACTATTGGGGAAATTAGCTTGTGTTTGCAAATGTGGCCTACTTGGTTTGATGTTGATTTTCAAGTGATAGACGTGACGACATCTTACAATTTGTTGTTAGGATGACCATGGATTCATGCCGCTGGGGCTGTAGCATCGACACTACATCAGGCAGTGAAGTTTGAGTGGAACCACCAAGAGGTGATCATTCACGGTGACAGTAGCAATTGTCACACCTCCTTTTTCATTACTACACCCGCAGAAGAGGGTATAATAAAGGGAGTTATTTCCAACTTGAAGTGACAATCGGAACGGGATTTATTATTAAGATTTCAGAGTCGCCACTTGGGGAATTAATGGTGTCCCAAGTCACCGATTGAATCCCGATCCGAGGAAATTATGACTCTGTTAGCAGTCAGCGAACCAAAAATCCGGGTAAGGAATTCTATTAACCCGGGAGAAGGTGTTAGGCATTCCCGGGTTCCGTGGTTCTAGCACGGTCGCTCAACTGTCGTATGTAATTTTATCTGATTTCGAAACATGTTATAACTTATGAGTCTTTTATTAGTAAACCACTTTTATTTTTTTATGAGAATTGCAACGTCGTGAAAATGCGTCTTGAACCACGTCGCACCAGTGCACCCGTGATTGTTAACACATTTCGACTTCGTCGCGATTTGATTTGGGTCACATAAATGTGCATCCGTATTTAGGAAGGTAATATTATTAAAATACGCGCCTAAAGCAACTACGCGTTTATTATCTTTGGGGAAAACCGTGAAATTCGCTAAACGGTTCACCCGAATTCTAAGTATTTTTTATAGCATTTATTGAGGGCACCGCCTTTTGTATTCCATGTGGCAAGGCTCGTCTCATCATTTATTAAAAGGCCAAACTAAAAATGAATAAGATTTTTCTATTTTTGATTTGTCTCTAAATAAGGAAAGAAGTCTAGTTGACTATTATTGCGAAAATACACACAGCTTACCAATTAGGAAATATCGAGTCAATTGTCTTCCTGGCCTGGGGCCTAGACAGCCCAATCCACATGGGACTGGCAGACTGGACAGAATTTCCCCAATAAACCAAATTTTGGGCCTAAAATCAGCCCAGGTCCTGAGAGGCCAATTAAACCCAGGGCTAACGCCAGCCCAAGTGAGGGGCTACTGGACGGGGTCGCATATCAGTAGAGACTAGTGCCCACGTTGTTCAAAAAATAGGCTGTTAAGCCTCGATCCGTTAACAGACCCCAATCAGAACTGGAACTTAAGCAAAGTCACACGGAAAAATACTACTGAACCTATTTCAAGTTGTTCAATTGTATCCACTACTTGCTGCAACTAATTTCAGAAATTGATACGGGATAACTAGACTAAGGTGATTACTAATAATATGGAGGCATCAAACTTAAGATGTTCAAGTCCTTATTCTATTCTGACTTCAACTCATCAGGCTAATATGTTACATTACCCTACTACGCTTGTTCATACAGACAACTGCAATAGGCAGTCCTATTGACATGAAATAAAAATCGAAACAGTCCAATCATGTCATTAACCGCAGAAAGTAGACATTAGATTCTAACATGTGAACTGCTATAATCAGAATTAGAGCTCATTGCACAGTCCATACGAACAGTCCAGTTATACAGTCCAGGGTTTACACTCATATAAATCAATTTACACTATGCTAGGTAATTAAATCTAATGCCCATTTGACTACCAACACTCCACAGTCCAGGCAGCACATTTCAGGATCGAACAGGGGAGTAATTGTATTCCATTTCAAGCGAAAAGTTACAGCAAGGCAGATTCAAACGTGTACCTGGTAAATGCAAATAAGAAAAGGAAAAGATCAGCAGCAGTGACAGTTCTCAACAGCAGCCCAAGAATAAGTTAAAACCCAGTAACAACTCAGTCAACACAGCAAGTTTAGGAATAGGCTTGAAATTCCAGTAATGAACCAAAACACAGCAACAATTTCAAGCACCAATGCAATCCAAAACCAACTCGACTACTCAGACTCAGCAGATTATTTTTGAAACCAGCAGATGAGATGCAACAGTCCAGATCTTAGTTTGAAACTCAATGAGTCGACAGACCCCAAACCAGACTTGATTTGAACCCCACTTCAAACCATTTCGACTCCAAATGAAGCAGTACAATTTCGAAAGATCAAAACCTCAAAGCTCAAGCAAAATTCCCAATGGAACAGTAAACTAGCAATCCTTTTTTGTTCGAGTTTCTCTGATTTTATTAAGCTCTCTTTTCTCTCTTTTGGTCTTCCCCCTCTTTTCTTCTAAGGCAAGAAAGAGTGCCTTTATAGGCAAGCTAATAGGGCAACCTTTCAGATTTTAATTTACCCCTTAGATCCCTGATTTTATGACTTTTTCCTCTTATTTTCTGACTTGTGTCACAAGTAACTACCCTAAGTTTACTAAAATCTACACTATAGCCCATCCTAGAAGGTTCTATACTTATCACAATCCCTATCCTATCCTTACCCCCCTTCAAAAATTACCAAACCTGATAAAAGTGCCCTTTTCCCATGCCTAAACTACCCTTTGAACCTCCTGAAATTACTGGCTAGACCAAAACAAAACCTCTGAACCTATTTTGTGATTATTAACCCTTGATCTAGGTCTCAATTCACCAAATTACCATTATCAGCTGGAACCAATCCACAAACCTCTAATGATACTAATTGAAACTTGAAAAACTAACTAAACCTATGGGAGCAATACTGAAATGAGGAACAACTATATTAAACCAAAAGAAATCATAAAACAAATTTAACTAAACGAATATTAAACTAACAGGATCAGAACAAGAATCATTATACTTAAAAAAAAATCAAAACAATTAGGCAGAACAACTGTCCAATTAGGGCTAACGATCGAAAGGCAACTAAACCTAAACCTACACTGATATGAATCAGTTCAAACAACTGACCATTACGACTTAAAAAGATCCAAATAAGCAGGAGGGGTAACAAATAAACTAGACTCAAATTGCTTCAATCGACTAATCTGAACAAAATTGAAGAGCGAATCCTAAGCACACTTAAGAAAACTTACTAGAAAACTTACAAGGAATGACCATTTTCGTCAGATTTGATATTTGAGCGGCTACGGTGAGATTCGAACGCCACTAACGGTGGATTCTTCATTAGGGAAGTGAGGAGATCATGTGATGTGAATTTGGGGCTGTTCCGACGACCTAGGGTTTTTTCCAGAAATTTAAAAAATTATATTCGAAGGGATGGAGCCTGATTCGAGGGAAGGTGAATGCATATTTGGAGAGGGGAGAATGAGGTGAGTTAAGGGTGTAAGTTTGGGGTCGTTTGGAGCCGGCGCTGCCGTATGCGGCGGAGATGGAAGCTAGGGTTTTGCGGATTTGGGGTGTTTGGTCGGGATTTGGAGGGAAACAATGGTGGATTCGGAGTGGGGAGACCGAGACAAGGCTATGGTGAAAATTTGGGGGTGATTGGACGCCGGCCGCCGCCGTAGGCGATTTCCGGCGGTGGCA
>NC_032000.1:28052186-28102240 GCF_001879085.1 Nicotiana attenuata | reverse complement strand
TTTAATTATGCATATTCAAACTAGTGTTTAGAAGCCATGCCTATAGGGATTTTAATGCTGCAAACTATGTTTAGAAGCCATGTCTATAGGACTTCTTATTCAACTTCATATAGATAACCTATCTATAGGGATCATCTAAAATTCTGCACATTTGTCACCGTTTAGATATCATGTTTTAGGACCCAATTATAATAGCATGGTGAAATCAGTAACATACAGAAATCATGCCTATAGGGGTTCATAAATACAATCCTGATTCGTTTCCACTCACATGCAATGTTAGGTATCATGTCTATAAGGACCTAAAATCAGCAACACATAGAAATCATGCCTATAGGGATTCTTAAACAAATCTGATACGCTTCGTTCACAATCAATGTTAGATATCATGCTCCTAGGGATTAAAATCAGATACTATCACCTGCAGAATCTGTAACCAGTCTAATTTAATTTTGTCCATTCTGAACCTCTTTTCAATAATCTGATTCCCTTGCTTAATAAGGTTTAGCAAGCCTGCCTGTGGGATGTCAAGCAATTCGTTTTGAGTTCTACTATCTTACCACCATCTGAACTAAGTAGATATCATGCCTATTAGACCCCGTCTAAATGCTTAGGCAAACCTTAGGCAATATAAATACAATTGAACCCGCCTCTGTTATTTGTTTAAGTGTTACAATCAGTAGGCCGGCCCGATTCAGTTTCCTAACTGAGTCATGCAAAACGCCAGGCCTGCTGCAATACAACAATCTCTTCTTCCCTCAAGTATTTTTTTTAGAATCAGGCCTTACTCATTTGTTTAAGTCATGCTGTTGGATTGTTTGTGTTTGGAGGAGGTATACTTGAGCCTTCTATGTTTATGTGTTCCCCCTTTAATGTGCAATCTTTATATGTTTTGTATGTCGCCTTAGAATTCTTTTCCTTTGGAACCTCAAATAAGCCTAACATCCGTCCCTTTTAGGATTAGTAGTCCTAAGTGTCTCCGGGACTGATAGGAATAAGACGGGTTATAGCATGTATTAAGTGATCGAGACCAATCCGCGCTTTAATACCTTAATGGGGTGGGAAGGGTAGATATGGATATGATGACCGGCGCGTTAATACCACGTGTAGCCCCTATCTTGAGGAGTGATTACCGGGTATTGCATTGATGTGATCCATATTTTTAATAAACCTTGGATCCCCTTCCTTTATTCTTTATTCTCTTTTAGCATTGTAATTCCTTATTTAAAGATCAGCTCTTTTAATTATTCTTCCAAACTTTGTCTACTTCTGAACCATTATGTATTGAAATCCCCTCTTATTTGAGCCTTATCTGCTTCTATGTTAATTGCACCTCAAATTCACAATAATTGTCTGGCCGGGAACCACACTAGTGGATCCCGAGGGGTGCCTAACACCTTCCCTTGGGAAAATTTCAAGCCCTTACCCAATCTCTGGTTATTCAAACAAGCTTAGAGTTGAATCTCTATTGGTGTCCTAATGCACCTTAATCATTAGGTGGCGACTCTTCAAATGCAAACCCAGTTCCCAAAAGGAACGAGTTGTCCCTCCAAATGTCATAAACCCGATTTCGCGAGAAAATGGGGGCGCGACACAAATTTCTTCCCCCTTTTGGCTTCATCGAAAAGTTGCATACAAAGTGTGAGTCCCAGATTTTAATAAGTACTCATGGCCATTGGGGCAACTGCAAGTGCAATCATGGTTTAATCATCAGTAATCAAGCAAACATATTTAAACTATCAAGGAAAGATAAACATTGTACAAGAGCAAAAATAGTAGATTTCATTGATAGAGATATGTTGCTACCACAATCCACAACCAGAAAGCAAAAAACATTTAAAACATGAGAAAAAAACAGAAAAATACCTAATCCGGGTCACTGAGGGTACTAGACAAGTTCAGGAGACAAAAGCTAGGATTCCTAAGGCTTGGGGGAGCTAGAGGGTTGGTTTTGGGCTTGGAGAAGATTCAGCATATGGTGAAGAATTCCACCATTCTTCTCCTTTTCCTTGGCAAGCTCAGTTCTGAGGGCATCCCTCTCAGATTCCACCTCTGCCACTCGAGCCTTGAGCCTAGCTATCTCAGCATCCTTGGCTTCACATTCCTGAACTAGAGCCCTAACTTTACTATTGACAGGAGTTTTCTTGGATGAACCAGGTTCATTTGGGATGGCATCGACTAAATAGTCACAAGCAATCAGAGTAGTAATGCCAAATTCATCCTTGCTTGATGCCATTTCCCATTTCTTCATAGGCACATTGCACCTATCTAGAACCGTAGTCAGAATAAAGCCATAGGGAGTAACATGAGCCTTGAACCATTTATGACCCTGTCCAGTAGCTTGATAATGAGTGCAGGCCAATTGATTTGCATTCCTCTTTCCAGGCACTCCATCAGCACTAAATCCATATAATTTGCAATATGCCTTCTCTCCTGCCTGGGCAGTAGGCACTTGTTGACAAACTCAAAGATAACTTTGTGTTGTGGCCTCATTTCACTCTTCTGAACAGCCCTAGCCTCATTCACATCTTCAGCATCACAAAACCTCCTGGTTATTTCAAGGGCAGTAGGGAGAGAGTCCAGACAGGGCCACCTTTGCCTTGTATAGTCATCAAACCCTTCAGAGGGTATGTCAAAGATCTTTCCCAGTTTTGCTGCATCAAAGGACACTTGAACTCCTTTCACTAGGCTGCTAACTTTGCCATCCTTAACCTCTGCATTATCCATGAACTCAATAATCTCATTCCTAGCTAGCCTTCCATCCATTTGAAGGACCATGTCCTTCCACCCTTGAGAAGTCAAGGCATCCACCAGTCTCATCATTCCTGGTTCCACCAGGTCTCAGCAGTCTACCTTTCAAAATCTTCCTTTTGCCAAACATGGCAAGCTTGTCTTATTCACCAACAGACTCATCTTCTTCTTCTTCTTCTCCACTCCATTCCTCATCTTCAGAAATTCTCACTTGTTTACTTTTCACTGCAGACCTTGTCCTCTTGGCTAATGAAGGTTCAGCAGCCTCAGACACAGAGGAAGACTTCTTGGAAGAAGTCTTGGGCTTTTTGGGCTTTGGGGTCTGAACCTCCACTGGTTGAACTTCCTCCTGATGGACCTGTTCCATCTCCTCAACCTCCACTGCCTCTGAGGGCTCTGCAACCTTTCCTTTTCCTTTAGCCAGCTTTTTCTTTTTACTCTCATCTAGAGCTTTTGGAGATCACTCTCACTCTGCTTCACCCTGCTTCTTATAGCTCTACCCTTTAGCAATGAAAATTCAGTAGTTGTTGGGGATGAAGCCTTTCTTTTCTTGGAGGGTTTAGGAGCACTGGGGGTTTTTCGTGTGGTAGGTTTTCTTTTCTTTGGATCATAACTTGCCCCAACCTTTTTCAAGAGGTCTGCTAGGGTCTCTTCAACTGATGAACTAGGTTTATCTCTCTGTGAACTTAAGTTAACCAATCCTTCAGCAACTTCACCAGAACCAATTCCCCCTGACTTCTTTCCACTCTCTTCTACATGTTCTTGTTCAACCCCACAGATAGCAGGCACAGACAAACCAGCAGTGGGTGAATGATCAACCACTCCTTTCCTATTTCCCCTCTCTTCACCACATGCACCCTCTCTCTCTTTTTCTTTTGCAGATTTCTTTTTACCACCACTCCTACCTACTCCAGGTAATTCTACATCCCTGATTGGCCCAACCAAAACAAACCTAGTTTCTAAATTCTCAGACACAAAAGAAATTACTTGGGAATTTTGAGCCTTCTCCGAGTCAGAAGACCCAGGTTCTTCACCCTCACTAGCTGACTTGTACAACTCAGAATCATATGTAGACTCAGAGTCTTGGACCTGGCTCGCCTTTAATTTTGCATTCAACTTCTTTGAAAGAGCCCCAGAAGCCACTATTTTTCGAGCAAGCATTTTTAACCGTCGCAGCCTGGGTTTGGGAGTCGTGCCGGGTGAAGGAGAGGAAGATGAATCAGAGGGAGTGGGTTGTGGAGGAGTTCTAGGGTTGTCTTGTGGGTTTGACATTTTCGCTGATTTCTGGAGAGAATAGGTAAATTACAATTTTGGAGAAGAAAGCAAGTGAAAATGAAGAGGGAGTTTTTGACGGTTTGGGATTATGAAGATGGCGGGAGGTAATGATGGTATTTAAAAAGAAATACACATTTAATGGATAACGACAGTATTGACAGTGGTCAATTAGAGGTCTAATCAACCTGAAATTTCAGGTTTGAATGAGCGGTTAAGCTTTCCTAGATTTTAGGCAAATTTTGTGGTTTAGAGTTCTAAGGTGGACGGAACTGGTTCAAGGCTAACAGATAGAATTCTCTAAAGAGTTGAACTATTTCAGGACTTTTTCTCATGATTTAAATATTTACGTTTCTAATTGTGCAGAGTATAGGAAACATACCTTAGCTTTCAGATGAACCCATACTGATGAAGCAGGCTCTTCATTTAGCATTCTCTTGAACATGCATCAATTTGCCATAATAGAGAAAATTTGTAAGAGATCAGTGAGTCATATTAACACATGTCACAGGGTATACTAATTACAGTATGAAGCTGAGTAGAAATTAATCTAGATACTTACACAAGTTCAGAATTCCTAGCCAATTTTTTTTTCATTGTGCATTCTAAGCTGGTCCTATTAGGTGATCTTAATCATCCCTAATTCCAACGTGTTCCTCTCAAAGTTTTTTCTACTCAGTGCTTTAGTGAAGATATCAGCAATTTGCTTGTCAGCACAAAATTCTATGGAAATCAATCCTTCTCATAGTTATCTCTTAAGAAGTGGTGTCTAACATCTATGTGCTTAGTCCTTTTGTGATGAACATGGTTCTTTGTCATACTTATAGCACTAGTGTTATCACAGAAAATAGGAATACAACCAACTTTAATACCAAAATCTATTAGCTGCTATTTGATCCACTGCAATTGAGCACAACAAGAGGCAGCAGCAACATGTTCAGCCTCAGCAGTGGATAAGGCCACTGAATTTTTCTTTTTAGTAGCCCATGATACAAGACATGAACCAAGAAAATGAGCCATACCTGAGGTGCTTTTCCTATCCACAAGGAAACTTGCATAATCAGCATCAGCATACCCTACTAGATTAAAATTACTACCTTTAGGGTACCAAAGACACAGATCAGTAGTGCCTTTCAAATATCTCAGTATCCTCTTGACAGCAGTTAAGTGAGATTCCTTTGGATTAGCCTGAAAACGAGCACAAAGCCCTACACTGAAAACTATGTCAGGTCTGCTGGCAGTAAGATACAAAAGTGAACCAATCATACCCCTATACAACTTCTGATCAACAGATGAACCAGGTTCATCTATGTCTAATTTAGTGGCAGTTGCAATGGGGGTGTCTATTTCCTTTGATTCAACCATTTTAAACTTTTTGATCAACTCCTTTGCATATTTCTGCTGATGGATCATGGTTCCATTTGGGCTTTGTTTGATCTGTAAGCCTAAGAAAAAATTAAGCTCACCCATCATACTCATTTCAAACTCACTCCCCATTAATTTGGCAAAATCCTTACTTAGTTTGTCAGTGGTTTCCCCAAAAATTATGTCATCAACATATATTTGTACCACAAGAAGATCCTTACCTTTTTCTCTCAAGAATAGAGTACTGTCAATTTTACCTCTTTTGTAGCCATGTTCAAGCAGGAATTTGGACAATCGTTCATACCATGCTCTAGGAGCCTGCTTGAGTCCATAGAGAGCCTTGTCTAATTTGTACACATGCTCAGGACATTCCTTGCTCTCAAACCCTGGAGGTTGTTTAACAAACACTTTTTCTTTTAGGTAGCCATTCAGGAAGGCACTTTTGACATCCATCTGATGAAGAGTGAATTCCATGTGTGCTGCAAAGGCTATGAGGAGTCTTATTGCCTCTAGTCTTGCAATTGGAGCAAAAGTCTCATCATAATCTACACCCTCCTCTTGGCTGTAACCTTGCACCACCAGTCTTGCCTTGTTTCTTGTAACTGTTCCATCTTTATTAAGTTTGTTTCTGTAGACACATTTTGTGCCAATTACTGATCTGTCCTTGGGTCTAGGAACTAGATGCCAAACTTGACTTCTCTCGAACTGGTTGACTTCATCTTGCATTGCATTTACCCAATCTGTATCCTACAAAGCCTCAACAACATTTTTAGGTTGAATAAGAGATAGGAAAGCATCAAAAGCACACAGATTCTTTAATTGTGATCTAGTTTTAACTCCAGAGTTTGGATCATTAATTATGTTCTCAATAGGATGAGAACTTTGATACTTGTGAGGTTTCACAACCAACTGATTTCTGCTTGATGTTTCTCCCATGTTCTGTTGTTGAAGAACAGGATCATGAACAGGTTCCTTTAGAGGATTGATTTCAGTTCCTCTTTGATCAGTTCCCCCTGTCAGGTTGCCCTGGATGGAAGAACCTGTTCCATCACCTGTTCCTTCTTTTGGTGCCGCTTTGGCTTGAGCTGAGACTTCACTCAAATCTTTTGCCAGCCCAATGGCTTCATCTTCATGTTCCTGTCTCTCAGAAAGAATGTTAGTTTCATCAAACACTACATGTACACTTTCTTCTACACACAAAGTTCTTTTATTGAACACTTTATATGTTTTGCTAAGTGTAGAATACCCCAAGAATACTCCCTCATCACTTCTGGGATCAAACTTACCTAGGGAGTCCTTTCCATTATTGTGCACAAAGCACTTGCATCCAAATGCCCTAAGATGGGATATATTTGGCTTTCTCCCTTTAAGTAACTCATAGGGAGTCTTCTCTACAAGAGGTCTAGTCATGCATCTATTTATGATATAACATGCAGTGTTTACAACCTCTGCCCAGAAGCTATGGGGCAGTTTACTAGAAAGAAGCATAGTCCTAGCCATATCTTCAAGAGTCCTGTTCTTTCTTTCAACTACTCCATTTTGTTGAGGAGTCCTAGGGGTAGAGAAGTTATGATCTATACCATGGTCATCGCAAAATTCAGCACACTTAGCATTTTCAAATTCAGTTCCATGATCAGACCCGATGGATGCAAGTTGATTACCTAGTTGTTTCTGAGTTTTTCTAACAAAGACACTAAACGTGTCAAATGCTTCATCCTTAGATGTTAAGAATAGTACCCAGGTAAACCTAGAATATTCATCAACAAGTACCATCACATATTTCTTACCACCTCTGCTCAATGTTCTCAATGGACCACAGAGATCCATATGAACCAGTTCCAACGTCTTGGTCGTGCTTACCATTTTCTTGCTTTTGAAGGATGATCTTACCTGCTTCCCCCTTGCACAGGCCTCACAAACTTTGTCTTCCTTGAACTTGATGTTAGGTAACCCTATCACCAAGTCCTTGGAGACTAATTTGTTTAGTTGATTCAGACTTGCATGACAAGTCTTTTGTGCCACAGGAGGGGATCGTTATCCAACACACTCAAGCAAGTGAGTTCATTTTCTGAAAGAGTGGACAAATCTACAATTTAAATATTGTTAACTTTTTTTCCCTGCAAAAAAATCTTGTTAGTGGTAAGGTTAATCACAAAGCATTTGGTGGAGGTAAATGCTACAAGGTTAGCTCTGTCACACAGTTGTGATACACTGATTAGGCTATATTTCAAGCCATCTATCAAGTAGACATTCTCAATGGAGTGTGAGTCTGTCTTACCTACCTTTCCAACCCCAATAATCTCACCTTTCTTCCCATTTCCAAAGGAGACATTACCTCCTTTTAAGTCCTCAAGTAAAAGGAACCGGTTCTTGCTTCCAGTCATATGTTTTGAGCAGCCACTATCCATGTACCATATTTGGCTACTTTCCTTCACTTGGACCTGCAAACAGAAATCAGGGGTTAGTCTTAGGAACCCAAACTAGTTTGGGTCCCTTTCTATAGGCAAAGGGGTAAATCAAATTCCTTTTAGCCCACCCAGGCAGCCTATTTTTCTCTTGAACAAAAACTTTGTTCCTTTGACTGGCCTTTTCTTTAGCATTACATTCATTTTTGTAATGACCAGTCTTGCCACAGTGTGTGCAGATTTTGTTTTCAGGAAGAGTGAGGTACTTGCTTTTGGGATCCCACTTAGGTGCTTGTGCCCCATAGCCAAGTCCTCTCTTGTTTCTACTGTGATGTTCTTGTAGCCAGGATAGTGCATCAGAAGCCTTATTCCATTTGCAAGTTCTGTCTAGTTCATGCTTTACCTTCCCTAGGTCTTCTTTTAAGACTCTTATCTGCTCATCTTTCCTGTACAACTCATCCTTCACTTTTCCTAGGTTTTCTTCTAAGGTGAGATGTGTGAGATCAGCTTTCTTCTTACCTGTTCCTAATTTTAGTTTTAAATTTTCAGACCTAAGTTCTAGGACACTGGTGTCAAGTTCAAGAACCTGGTTCTTCAACTCAGCATTTTTACTGTCACTCTCATCTCTAGATTCTAGATTTTTGCACTTGGCTTTTAAGATCACACACTCCCTAGACAGCTCTTCCTTCTCATTGTTAATTATTTCAGACTCATCGATGAAGTCCAGCAATAGTTCAGACAAGCTTTCTTTAGATAGAAATTTAATCTTGTCTTTGAGATGAAGGACCCTTACCTCTTGCTCATCATCTGATTCTCCGACGGCCATAAGTGCTTGTTCATCCCCAGCTTCATCTTCTGAATCCTCATCTGATGTTTCTCCCCAAGCAGCAACCATAGCCTTTGTTGATCCTTTGTTCCTTTTGGGTTGAACCTGTTCCTTCTTCCTGTTCCTTCGTTCAACCCTTTCCTTCTTCCATTCAATTTCCCGCTGAGGACAGTTCTTGATCGTGTGATCAGTCTTGCCACATTTGTAAAAACCCTCATTAGTTTGTTTCTCAGGAGCCCTTGGTTTGTTGAAGGTTGTACCTCTTGAAGAACCCTTTCCTCTCATTAGGTACTTTTTGAAATCCCTTGTGATCATGTCCATTTCATCATCTTCCAGATTTGCACCTTCAGCTATTCTGAGAGCCAGACTCCTCTCCTTCTTGGGTGCATCCATTTTCATGGTTTGCCTTCTCAGTTGTAGGTAGTGAGGTTTCCAATCAGTTCATCCAACTTGAGAGTAGCAATGTTCTTTGATTCCTGAATAGCAGTGATTTTGCTTTCCTAAGTTACTGGTAAGACCCTTGTCNTTTAATTATGCATATTCAAACTAGTGTTTAGAAGCCATGCCTATAGGGATTTTAATGCTGCAAACTATGTTTAGAAGCCATGTCTATAGGACTTCTTATTCAACTTCATATAGATAACCTATCTATAGGGATCATCTAAAATTCTGCACATTTGTCACCGTTTAGATATCATGTTTTAGGACCCAATTATAATAGCATGGTGAAATCAGTAACATACAGAAATCATGCCTATAGGGGTTCATAAATACAATCCTGATTCGTTTCCACTCACATGCAATGTTAGGTATCATGTCTATAAGGACCTAAAATCAGCAACACATAGAAATCATGCCTATAGGGATTCTTAAACAAATCTGATACGCTTCGTTCACAATCAATGTTAGATATCATGCTCCTAGGGATTAAAATCAGATACTATCACCTGCAGAATCTGTAACCAGTCTAATTTAATTTTGTCCATTCTGAACCTCTTTTCAATAATCTGATTCCCTTGCTTAATAAGGTTTAGCAAGCCTGCCTGTGGGATGTCAAGCAATTCGTTTTGAGTTCTACTATCTTACCACCATCTGAACTAAGTAGATATCATGCCTATTAGACCCCGTCTAAATGCTTAGGCAAACCTTAGGCAATATAAATACAATTGAACCCGCCTCTGTTATTTGTTTAAGTGTTACAATCAGTAGGCCGGCCCGATTCAGTTTCCTAACTGAGTCATGCAAAACGCCAGGCCTGCTGCAATACAACAATCTCTTCTTCCCTCAAGTATTTTTTTTAGAATCAGGCCTTACTCATTTGTTTAAGTCATGCTGTTGGATTGTTTGTGTTTGGAGGAGGTATACTTGAGCCTTCTATGTTTATGTGTTCCCCCTTTAATGTGCAATCTTTATATGTTTTGTATGTCGCCTTAGAATTCTTTTCCTTTGGAACCTCAAATAAGCCTAACATCCGTCCCTTTTAGGATTAGTAGTCCTAAGTGTCTCCGGGACTGATAGGAATAAGACGGGTTATAGCATGTATTAAGTGATCGAGACCAATCCGCGCTTTAATACCTTAATGGGGTGGGAAGGGTAGATATGGATATGATGACCGGCGCGTTAATACCACGTGTAGCCCCTATCTTGAGGAGTGATTACCGGGTATTGCATTGATGTGATCCATATTTTTAATAAACCTTGGATCCCCTTCCTTTATTCTTTATTCTCTTTTAGCATTGTAATTCCTTATTTAAAGATCAGCTCTTTTAATTATTCTTCCAAACTTTGTCTACTTCTGAACCATTATGTATTGAAATCCCCTCTTATTTGAGCCTTATCTGCTTCTATGTTAATTGCACCTCAAATTCACAATAATTGTCTGGCCGGGAACCACACTAGTGGATCCCGAGGGGTGCCTAACACCTTCCCTTGGGAAAATTTCAAGCCCTTACCCAATCTCTGGTTATTCAAACAAGCTTAGAGTTGAATCTCTATTGGTGTCCTAATGCACCTTAATCATTAGGTGGCGACTCTTCAAATGCAAACCCAGTTCCCAAAAGGAACGAGTTGTCCCTCCAAATGTCATAAACCCGATTTCGCGAGAAAATGGGGGCGCGACACAAATTTCTTCCCCCTTTTGGCTTCATCGAAAAGTTGCATACAAAGTGTGAGTCCCAGATTTTAATAAGTACTCATGGCCATTGGGGCAACTGCAAGTGCAATCATGGTTTAATCATCAGTAATCAAGCAAACATATTTAAACTATCAAGGAAAGATAAACATTGTACAAGAGCAAAAATAGTAGATTTCATTGATAGAGATATGTTGCTACCACAATCCACAACCAGAAAGCAAAAAACATTTAAAACATGAGAAAAAAACAGAAAAATACCTAATCCGGGTCACTGAGGGTACTAGACAAGTTCAGGAGACAAAAGCTAGGATTCCTAAGGCTTGGGGGAGCTAGAGGGTTGGTTTTGGGCTTGGAGAAGATTCAGCATATGGTGAAGAATTCCACCATTCTTCTCCTTTTCCTTGGCAAGCTCAGTTCTGAGGGCATCCCTCTCAGATTCCACCTCTGCCACTCGAGCCTTGAGCCTAGCTATCTCAGCATCCTTGGCTTCACATTCCTGAACTAGAGCCCTAACTTTACTATTGACAGGAGTTTTCTTGGATGAACCAGGTTCATTTGGGATGGCATCGACTAAATAGTCACAAGCAATCAGAGTAGTAATGCCAAATTCATCCTTGCTTGATGCCATTTCCCATTTCTTCATAGGCACATTGCACCTATCTAGAACCGTAGTCAGAATAAAGCCATAGGGAGTAACATGAGCCTTGAACCATTTATGACCCTGTCCAGTAGCTTGATAATGAGTGCAGGCCAATTGATTTGCATTCCTCTTTCCAGGCACTCCATCAGCACTAAATCCATATAATTTGCAATATGCCTTCTCTCCTGCCTGGGCAGTAGGCACTTGTTGACAAACTCAAAGATAACTTTGTGTTGTGGCCTCATTTCACTCTTCTGAACAGCCCTAGCCTCATTCACATCTTCAGCATCACAAAACCTCCTGGTTATTTCAAGGGCAGTAGGGAGAGAGTCCAGACAGGGCCACCTTTGCCTTGTATAGTCATCAAACCCTTCAGAGGGTATGTCAAAGATCTTTCCCAGTTTTGCTGCATCAAAGGACACTTGAACTCCTTTCACTAGGCTGCTAACTTTGCCATCCTTAACCTCTGCATTATCCATGAACTCAATAATCTCATTCCTAGCTAGCCTTCCATCCATTTGAAGGACCATGTCCTTCCACCCTTGAGAAGTCAAGGCATCCACCAGTCTCATCATTCCTGGTTCCACCAGGTCTCAGCAGTCTACCTTTCAAAATCTTCCTTTTGCCAAACATGGCAAGCTTGTCTTATTCACCAACAGACTCATCTTCTTCTTCTTCTTCTCCACTCCATTCCTCATCTTCAGAAATTCTCACTTGTTTACTTTTCACTGCAGACCTTGTCCTCTTGGCTAATGAAGGTTCAGCAGCCTCAGACACAGAGGAAGACTTCTTGGAAGAAGTCTTGGGCTTTTTGGGCTTTGGGGTCTGAACCTCCACTGGTTGAACTTCCTCCTGATGGACCTGTTCCATCTCCTCAACCTCCACTGCCTCTGAGGGCTCTGCAACCTTTCCTTTTCCTTTAGCCAGCTTTTTCTTTTTACTCTCATCTAGAGCTTTTGGAGATCACTCTCACTCTGCTTCACCCTGCTTCTTATAGCTCTACCCTTTAGCAATGAAAATTCAGTAGTTGTTGGGGATGAAGCCTTTCTTTTCTTGGAGGGTTTAGGAGCACTGGGGGTTTTTCGTGTGGTAGGTTTTCTTTTCTTTGGATCATAACTTGCCCCAACCTTTTTCAAGAGGTCTGCTAGGGTCTCTTCAACTGATGAACTAGGTTTATCTCTCTGTGAACTTAAGTTAACCAATCCTTCAGCAACTTCACCAGAACCAATTCCCCCTGACTTCTTTCCACTCTCTTCTACATGTTCTTGTTCAACCCCACAGATAGCAGGCACAGACAAACCAGCAGTGGGTGAATGATCAACCACTCCTTTCCTATTTCCCCTCTCTTCACCACATGCACCCTCTCTCTCTTTTTCTTTTGCAGATTTCTTTTTACCACCACTCCTACCTACTCCAGGTAATTCTACATCCCTGATTGGCCCAACCAAAACAAACCTAGTTTCTAAATTCTCAGACACAAAAGAAATTACTTGGGAATTTTGAGCCTTCTCCGAGTCAGAAGACCCAGGTTCTTCACCCTCACTAGCTGACTTGTACAACTCAGAATCATATGTAGACTCAGAGTCTTGGACCTGGCTCGCCTTTAATTTTGCATTCAACTTCTTTGAAAGAGCCCCAGAAGCCACTATTTTTCGAGCAAGCATTTTTAACCGTCGCAGCCTGGGTTTGGGAGTCGTGCCGGGTGAAGGAGAGGAAGATGAATCAGAGGGAGTGGGTTGTGGAGGAGTTCTAGGGTTGTCTTGTGGGTTTGACATTTTCGCTGATTTCTGGAGAGAATAGGTAAATTACAATTTTGGAGAAGAAAGCAAGTGAAAATGAAGAGGGAGTTTTTGACGGTTTGGGATTATGAAGATGGCGGGAGGTAATGATGGTATTTAAAAAGAAATACACATTTAATGGATAACGACAGTATTGACAGTGGTCAATTAGAGGTCTAATCAACCTGAAATTTCAGGTTTGAATGAGCGGTTAAGCTTTCCTAGATTTTAGGTAAATTTTGTGGTTTAGAGTTCTAAGGTGGACGGAACTGGTTCAAGGCTAACAGATAGAATTCTCTAAAGAGTTGAACTATTTCAGGACTTTTTCTCATGATTTAAATATTTACGTTTCTAATTGTGCAGAGTATAGGAAACATACCTTAGCTTTCAGATGAACCCATACTGATGAAGCAGGCTCTTCATTTAGCATTCTCTTGAACATGCATCAATTTGCCATAATAGAGAAAATTTGTAAGAGATCAGTGAGTCATATTAACACATGTCACAGGGTATACTAATTACAGTATGAAGCTGAGTAGAAATTAATCTAGATACTTACACAAGTTCAGAATTCCTAGCCAATTTTTTTTTCATTGTGCATTCTAAGCTGGTCCTATTAGGTGATCTTAATCATCCCTAATTCCAACGTGTTCCTCTCAAAGTTTTTTCTACTCAGTGCTTTAGTGAAGATATCAGCAATTTGCTTGTCAGCACAAAATTCTATGGAAATCAATCCTTCTCATAGTTATCTCTTAAGAAGTGGTGTCTAACATCTATGTGCTTAGTCCTTTTGTGATGAACATGGTTCTTTGTCATACTTATAGCACTAGTGTTATCACAGAAAATAGGAATACAACCAACTTTAATACCAAAATCTATTAGCTGCTATTTGATCCACTGCAATTGAGCACAACAAGAGGCAGCAGCAACATGTTCAGCCTCAGCAGTGGATAAGGCCACTGAATTTTTCTTTTTAGTAGCCCATGATACAAGACATGAACCAAGAAAATGAGCCATACCTGAGGTGCTTTTCCTATCCACAAGGAAACTTGCATAATCAGCATCAGCATACCCTACTAGATTAAATTACTACCTTTAGGGTACCAAAGACACAGATCAGTAGTGCCTTTCAAATATCTCAGTATCCTCTTGACAACAGTTAAGTGAGATTCCTTTGGATTAGCCTGAAAACGAGCACAAAGCCCTATACTGAAAACTATGTCAGGTCTGCTGGCAGTAAGATACAAAAGTGAACCAATCATACCCCTATGCAACTTCTGATCAACAGATGAACCAGGTTCATCTATGTCTAATTTAGTGGCAGTTGCAATGGGGGTGTTTATTTCCTTTGATTCAACCATTTTAAACTTTTTGATCAACTCCTTTTCATATTTCTGCTGATGGATCATGGTTCCATTTGGGCTTTGTTTGATCTGTAAGCCTAAGAAAAAATTTAGCTCACCCATCATACTCATTTCAAACTCACTCCCCATTAATTTGGCAAAATCCTTACTTAGTTTGTCAGTGGTTTCCCCAAAAATTATGTCATTAACATATATTTGTACCACAAGAAGATCCTTACCTTTTTCTCTCAAGAATAGAGTACTGTTAATTTTACCTCTTTTGTAGCCATGTTCAAGCAGGAATTTGGACAATCGTTCATACCATGCTCTAGGAGCCTGCTTGAGTCCATAGAGAGCCTTGTCTAATTTGTACACATGCTCAGGACATTCCTTGCTCTCAAACCCTGGAGGTTGTTTAACAAACACTTTTTCTTTTAGGTAGCCATTCAGGAAGGCACTTTTGACATCCATCTGATGAAGAGTGAATTCCATGTGTGCTGCAAAGGCTATGAGGAGTATTATTGCCTCCAATCTTGCAACAGGAGCAAAGGTCTCATCATAATCTATGCCCTCCTCTTGGCTGTAACCTTGCACCACCAGTCTTGCCTTGTTTCTTGTAACTGTTCCATCTTTATTAAGTTTGTTTCTGTAGACACATTTTGTGCCAATTACTGATCTGTCCTTGGGTCTAGGAACTAGATGCCAAACTTGACTTCTCTCGAACTGGTTGACTTCATCTTGCATTGCATTTACCCAATCTACATCCTACAAAGCCTCAACAACATTTTTAGGTTCAATAAGAGATAGAAAAGCATCAAAATCACACAGGTTCTTTAACTGTGATCTAGTTTTAACTCCAGATGTTGGATCAATGATTATGTTCTCAATGGGATGAGAAATTTGATACTTGTGAGGTTTCACAACCAACTGATTTATGCTTGATGTTTCTACCATGTTCTATTGCTGAGGAACAGGGTCATGAACAGGTTCCTTTAGGGGATTGGTTTCAGTTCTTCTTTGTTCAGTTCCCCCTGTCAGGTTGCCCTGGATGGAAGAACCTGTTCCATCACCCGTTCCTTCTTTTGGTGCATCTTTAACTCGAGTTGAGATTTCACTCAATTCTTTTACCAGCCCAATAGCTTCATCTTCATGTTCCTGTCTCTAAGAAAGAATGTTAGTTTCATCAAAAACTACATGTACACTTTCTTCTACACACAAAGTTCTTTTGTTGTACACTTTATAAGCTTTGCTATAAGAAGAATATCCCAAGAATACTTCCTCATCACTTATGGGATCAAACTTACCTAGGGAGTCCTTTCCATTATTGTGCACAAAGCACTTGCATCCAAATGCTCTAAGATGGGATATATTTGGTTTTCTCCCTTTAAGTAACTCATAGGGAGTCTTCTCTACAAGAGGTCTAGTCATGCATCTATTAATGATGTAACATGCAGTATTTACAGCCTCTTCTCAGAAGCTATGGGGTAGTTTACTAGAAAGAAGCATAGTCCTAGCCATATCTTCAAGAGTCCTATTCTTTCTTTCAACCACTCCATTTTGTTGAGGAGTCCTAGGGGCAGAAAAATTATGATCTATACCATGCTCATCATAATATTCAGCAAACTTAGCATTTTCAAATTCAGTTCCATGATCAGACCTGATGGATGCAAGTTGATTACCTAGTTGTTTCTGAGTTTTTCTAACAAAGGCAGTAAACATGTCAAATGCTTCATCCTTAGATGTTAAAAACAGTACCCAAGTGAACCTGGAATAATCATCAACAAGTACCATCACATATTTCTTACCACCTCTGCTTAATGTTCTCATTGGACCACAGAGATCCATATGAACCAGTTCCAACGTCCTGGTCGTGCTTACCATTTTCTTGCTTTTGAAGGATGATCTTACCTGCTTCCCCCTTGCACAGGCCTCACAAACTTTGTCTTCCTTGAACTTGATGTTAGGTAACCCTATCACCAAGTCCTTGGAGACTAATTTGTTGAGTTGATTCAGACTTGCATGACCAAGTCTTTTGTGCCATAGGAGGGGATCATTATCCAACACACTCAAGCAAGTGAGTTCATTTTCTGAAAGAGTGGACAAATATACAATGTAAATATTGTTAACTCTTTTTCCCTGCAAAAAAATCTTGTCAGTGGTAAGGTTAATCACAAAGCATTTGGTGGAGGTAAATGCTACAAGGTTAGCTCTGTCACACAGTTGTGATACACTGATTAGGCTATATTTCAAGCCATCTATCAAGTAGACATTCTCAATGGAGTGTGAGTCTGTCTTACCTACCTTTCCAACCCCAATAATCTCACCTTTCTTCCCATTTCCAAAGGAGACATTACCTCCTTTTAAGTCCTCAAGTGAAAGGAACTGGTTCTTACTTCCAGTCATATGCTTTGAGCAGACACTATCCATGTACCATATTTGGCTACTTCCCTTCACTCGGACCTGCAAACAGAAATCAGGGGTTAGTCTTAGGAACCCAAACTAGTTTGGGTCCCTTTCTATAGGCAAAGGGGTAAATCAAATTCCTTTTAGCCCACCCATGCAACCTATTTTTCTCTTGAGCAAAAACTTTGTTCTTTTGACTGGCCTTTTCTTTAGCATTACATTCATCTTTGTAACGACGAGTCTTGCCACAGTGTGTGCTGATTTTGTTTTCAGGAAGAGTGAGGTACTTGCTTTTGGGATTCCACTTAGGTGCTTGTGCCCCATAGCCAAGTCTTCTCTTGTTTCTACTGTGATGTTCTTGTAGCCAGGATAGTGCATCAGAAGCCTTATTCCATTTGCAAGTTCTGTCTAGTTCATGCTTTACCTTCCCTAGGTCTTCTTTTAAGACTCTTATCTGTTCATCTTTCCTGTACAACTCATCCTTCACTTTTCCTAGGTTCTTTTCTAAGGTGAGATGTGTGAGATCAGCTTTCTTCTTACCTGTTCCTAATTTTAGTTTTAAATTTTCAGACCTAAGTTCTAGGACACTGGTGTCAAGTTCAAGAACCTGGTTCTTCAATTCAACATTTTTACTGTAACTCTCATCTCTAGATTCTAGATTTTTGCACTTGGCTTTTAAGATCACACACTCCCTAGACAGCTCTTCCTTCTCATCGTTAATTATTTCAGACTCATCGATGAAGTCCAGCAATAGTTCAGACAACCTTTCTTTAGATAGAAATTTAATCTTGTCTTTGAGATGAAGGACCCTTACCTCTTGCTCATCATCTGATTCTCCGACGGCCATAAGTGCTTGTTCATCCCCAGCTTCATCTTCTGAATCCTCATCTGATGTTTCTCCCCAAGCAGCAACCATAGCCTTTGTTGATCCTTTGTTCCTTTTGGGTTGAACCTGTTCCTTCTTCCTGTTCCTTCGTTCAACCCTTTCCTTCTTCCATTCAATTTCCCGCTGAGGACAGTTCTTGATCGTGTGATCAGTCTTGCCACATTTGTAAAAACCCTCATTAGTTTGTTTCTCAGGAGCCCTTGGTTTGTTGAAGGTTGTACCTCTTGAAGAACCCTTTCCTCTCATTAGGTACTTTTTGAAATCCCTTGTGATCATGTCCATTTCATCATCTTCCAGATTTGCACCTTCAGCTATTCTGAGAGCCAGACTCCTCTCCTTCTTGGGTGCATCCATTTTCATGGTTTGCCTTCTCAGTTGTAGGTAGTGAGGTTTCCAATCAGTTCATCCAACTTGAGAGTAGCAATGTTCTTTGATTCCTGAATAGCAGTGATTTTGCTTTCCTAAGTTACTGGTAAGACCCTTGTCAAGATTTTCTCAACCTTGTCTTCTTCAAGGATAATTCTCCCAAGAGATTTAAGTTCACTTGTTAGTGTTGTGAACCTAGTGTACATCTCCTAGATAGTTTTTCCTTCCTTCATAGTGAAATTCTCATATTGAGAATATAGCAGTGTTCCTCTTCATCTCTTTACTTGAGGAGTTCCTTTATGAGCCACTTGTAAAGTGTCCCATATCTCCTTAGCAGTGGTACACCTTTGAATCCTGCTGTATTCGTCTGGACCCAGTCCACACACAAGCCATTTCTTGGCCTTGGCATTCTTCTCCCATTTCTTCAAGTCTTCAGTAGTGCAGGCAGCTCTTGTCTTTGGCACGTCCACTCCTTCAGCATTCTTCTTTGTAGTCGCAGGGGACCATCAGTGACTATGTCCCAGAGTTCATAGTCTTCTCCTATGATATGATCTCTCAGCCTGTTCTTCCACCAAGAATAGTACTGACCATTAAAGAGTGGAGGCCTAGCCGTGGATTGCCCTTCCCAGTTTCCGGGTGGTGCACTCATCTTGATCTTTTCCTAAGGTGTTAACCTCTTCAAGGATAACCTGCTCTGATACCAATTGATGTTCTAAACGTCAATACCACACAAGAGGGGGGGGGTGATTTGTGTGGTACCCAATTTTCTCTTATCTGAACTATAGAAGGACCTGGTTCTTCTAGGTGTTCCAACTATTGTGTTTGTGGAATAATAAATACAGAAAATAAAGAACACAGAGATTTTTACGTGGAAAACACCTGGCTCTAAAGGTGAAAAAACCACGACCTACTACTCAGTAGGATTTTCCCAAACTTCCACTAAAATCACTAAGCCAAAACAACATTTACAAAACTCTTTGTAAACCTAAGGATTAAGTCTAATCCCGTTGTGGCACATAGCCTCAACTGTTGCGACAACTTCAAGTTAACTCTAACTTGAACACTCTAGGTACCTAATACAATTGCTTCTATGAAAGCTGAAAGATACAATGTAAAATCACCTACTACAATTGAACTAGAATAAAAGATAGACACTTGGAACTGGTTCTTCTATCTCGTTCAAGTAGCTTCAGGATTGCACATTCGAATCACACGTAAATTGCTTGCAAAATTGCCTTGCTCTTTTGCTCTCAATTTAAGTTTAACTTCTGCTTGTGTGCATTACCTATAAAAGAGAACAACACTTACATTTAATAGGTTAGTAATCAGAGTTTGACTGGGATTCAATTGCTACTCTTCTATCGTAGAAGAGTTCATAGTGATCTCAAACTCTAACACTATCTTCTTCCTAAACCGTGTTCTCTTCATGTAAGGAGTCTTTCTCTCCTAATCCAATATGCAACCTTTTCAATCAGATCAGGAGATATCGCTTCTTGATCATTTAGATTTATCTCCTTCACGTGCATCTCACATGTACAGGTTGATCATGACTGTGCTTTACAAGATGGACCTGGTCCATGTCTGAGTTCTTTTGTCAATCTTCAAAACTTCACCTGTTCTTGGGCCAACACAGATAGAAATCATTTCTCATCTTTCAGATTGTAAATGAAAAGCTAACCTTCTCTTTTCTCTCGTTATTTCTTCCAAAGCTTAACATAGATTTCGATCAATCCATGGAAATCAATGTTTTCACATGGTATTAGAGCGAAGATTCCCTTCCTACTCCTCACCAGCTTCTTTGCGATATTACCCTGGCCTATTTTCGTTAGAGTTTTCTTGTTCGCTGAGAAATTTAGGGGTTTCTAATTTCACTGAGTCTTCTTTTGCAATCGCTGCTTTGCGAGGTTTGTCGTACCTGAGATTCATCGGATTGACGTGGAAGTCAGTCGATTCTTTCGATTTTTTTCACTTTCCAGCTGTTAGGGTTTGGTTCCTTTCAAGTTCAAGGCCGTTGACGTCTTTCGGTCGCAAAGACGAAGGGTATTCTCTTATCTAGCTAATTTTTGTTGTTTGAATCTATTAGATGCTAATTGTGGTGAAGATATATGCCTGCATGTGCCATGGTTGAATTCTATGAATTTTCTGACTGAGTAATTGAACTCCAAAAATGGTTAATGTTGTTGATGATTCTGTACCTGCTAGTTCCTCTCCTAATTTCATCCCTGACCCTTCGAGTCCCTTGTTTCTCCTGTCTTCTGATGTTCCAGGAGTTTCCTTGGTTAGTACTCCTTTTTCTGGGACTGGATTTGGGGGATGGAGACGAAATATGATTGTCTCCCTATCTGCTAGGAATAAGATAGGCTTTATTGATGGAACATTTCTCAAACCTCCTGAAAATTCCCCTCAATTTAGGCAGCGGGATAGGTGTAACAATATGGTCATATCTTGGCTGACCGACTCCCTTACACCAGACATAGCTGAAAGTGTTCAGTACTTTGACACTGCCCAAAGTAATTGGACTCAGCTTAACAAAAGGTATGGTACTGTCAATGGTACCAAGGTTTTCGAGATAAAGCAAGAGTTAGCATCCACCAGTCAAGGGTCTTTAGATATAGTATCTTACTTCAATAAGCTAAAGAAATTGTGGGATGAATTGGGTTTCATGCGTGCATCTCGTGGTAGTTCTTGCACACGTGCTGCCAAATCTGAGCTCCAAAGAGAAGATGATGAGAACAAGTTGCATCAATTTCTCATGGGGCTTGATGACACCTATATTGGAGTTAGGAGTAATCTGCTCATGATGCAACCACCTCCATCTCTAGACACTGCCTACAACATCTTGCTTCAGGATGAGAGACAAAGACAAGTGTCCTCACCATCCCAATTCTGTACTGATCCTGCCTCTTTCAATGCCCATCTCACTAACAAGTTCTCAGGGACACCCGCCCTCCTAAACTGTTCAATCAAAGAGTCAATTTTGATCTCAACAAGTCAAATATAGTGTGTAGGTATAGCAAGAAGCCTGGACATTTGGTTGACAAATGTTATAAGCTCCATGGGTTCCCACCAGGTTTCAAATTTACCAAGGGTAAAAGGACTGCAACAAATGTTGAGGTGCAGGGTTATCCAAATTCTGTTGGTTTTCAAAATACTGTTGAGAGTTCTCACTCTCCAGCTGAAGGGTCTTCTGAGTCAGAGTCCTTGATTCCTGGTTTAACCAAGGATCAATATTCACAACTTATGATGCTGCTTCAACAGACACAAATTTCAGAGTCACAGCCCCAGTCCAGCCTCATGGTATCTGCCAACTTTGTTGGTACTTTCTCTCCACCTAGTTGTCTGAAAAATGTATCTTATGGTGCTTGCATGTTAACTAAAGTATATGAATGCATTTGGATCATAGATTCTGGGGCCACTGACCACATGACCTCCAATAAAGACCTTCTCTTTGACATTAAACCATTAATCATACCATACTTAGTTACCCTGCCAAATGGTTATAAGGTCAAGGTAACATGTACTGGTTCCATTCAATTCCTTTGCTTTACATTACATCATGTCCTCTATATTCCTAGTTTTCATTACAACCTTATCTCTGTATCCAAACTTGTTTGCCAGTTAGATTCTATTGTCCTATTTACTAAGTTTTCCTGTTTGATACAGGCCCCTTCACTGAAGAGGCCATTGGAAATTAGTAAATTGGATGATGGTCTTTACAGGCTTGTGCAGTCCTCCCCTTCTCTTCAATCTCATGCAACAGCATGTCAGTCTAGTTCTATAACCGCCCCTTTACTTCATGAAAATATTCCTTGTAAATACCATTCTCCATTAGCTGCTGATTCTGTTTCTTGTTCTCATTGTACATACCATTCTAAATTGAATAAAATGGAGATGTTATGGTATAATAGACTAGGGCATATACCTTTTGTTAGGATGAAAGAAATTTCTCATATACCTTGTAAATTTTCCACTAAACAGCCTTTCATTTGTACTGTTTGTCCATTAGCAAGGCATCCTAGGTTACCTTTTCCTGATAGTTCTATTAAAACTACACATGCTTTTCAACTTATACATGTGGATACCTGGGGTCCTTATGGAAGCCCTACTCATAATGGGTGTAAATATTTCCTAACAATAGTTGATGACTTCACTAGAGCTACTTGGACTCATCTTATGGGGTCCAAGAGCAATGTTTTTCCTCTTATCAAAGCTTTCATTGCCATGATCAAAACACAATTCCAATCTGTTGTACAAATCATTAGAAGTGATAATGCTTTTGAGCTTGGGTCTAGTAATTGTGGCAGTAATTTCTTTGCTGAAAATGGGATAATTCACCAAATTTCTTGCTCTCACACACCACAACAAAATGGTGTGGTTGAAAGAAAGCATAGATATCTTTTAGAAACCTCAAGAGCCCTACTCTTTCATTCTCACTTACCTATTAGATTCTGGCGTGATTGTGTGCTTACTGCTACCTATCTTATAAACAGATTCCATTCTAAACTTCTTAACAACAAATCACCTTTTGAACTACTTTTTGGACAACCTCCTTCTTATGACCATATTAAAACATTTGGTTGTCTCTGTTTTGCCACAGTCCCCAAATGTCATAGGGATAAGTTTCAACCTAGAGCTGACCTTTGTGTTTTTCTGGGATATCCATTGGCTAAAAAGGGCTACAAATTATACAATTTGAAAACTAAGCTTACCCTAATATCCAGGGATGTAGTCTTCCATGAAGATGTCTTTCCTTTTGCTTCTTCTGTGTCCATTCCCAATGCTCATTCTCCTTCTCTTAACCTCTCTACTAATTGGAGTTTCCCTACTGACAATTCCTTGCATGATACTTCTCCAACTTCTGTACCTCCCACTTCCCATTCACCATCTCCTTCTTTTTCACATCGACAGTCTCCTTCTTCACCATCTCCTCCTCCTTCACAACACCAATCTCCTTCTTTGCCCACACCACCTGCTCCTAGGAGGTCCAGCAGGACTCATGTTCCTCCTGCTCATCTACAATATTATGTTTGTAACCTTCCTCCATCTTTGTCTGGCCCCAGTTCTTCTTCTGCTTGTCTTCATAGTTTAGTTAACACTGCTGAGGTAGAGCCTGCCTCATATCAGCAGGCTGCCTCTATTCCTGCATGGCAGGAAGCCATGAGGAAGGAGTTTTAAGCTTTAGAAGACAATCATACTTGGTCCATAGTCCAACTACTTCCAGGTAAGAAACCCATTGGTTGCAAATGGGTTTATAAGATCAAGTATAGGGCTGATGGGACTGTGGAAAGATATAAGGCTAGGTTGGTTGTTAGGGGTGACACCCAAGTTGAGGGTGTGGATTTCACTGAAACCTTCTCCCCTGTTGTCAAGTTTTCAACTGTTAAGTGCCTTGTTGCTGTAGCTGTCAAACAAAATTGGCCTCTTTTTCAACTTGATGTCAACAATGCCTTTTTGCATGGTGATTTGGATGAGGAGGTCTATATGTAGTTACCCCTTGGGTTGTCATCCACCCCTTTATCTTGTTCTGCTTCTTCTTCTTCTCCCTTGGTTTGCCTTCTTCAGAAGTCCTTATATGGTTTGAGAGAGGCTTCTAGGCAATGGTATGCCAAGCTGTCTCAAGCCTTATGTTCCAGGGGATACTCTTCTTCTCTAAATGATTACTCCCTCTTTTCTATGAAGTCTGCTTCTTCCACTGTCTTGTTAGCTGTATATGTTGATGATATTATTCTCACTAGTAATGATTTGGAAGAAATTACTGCTTTAAAGAGTTTTCTGATAATGAGTTTAAGATCAAAGACTTGGGGGTTCTCAATTACTTTCTTGGGATTGAAGTTGCTTACCACTCTGATGGCCTGCTCCTTCATCAGAATTTTTTTATTAAAGACCTTCTCAAGGAGTATCATTGTGAGGACGTTACTCCTATTACTTGTCCTCTAGACCTGACTGTCAAGCTCAAGGTAGATATGGGTGATCCTCTTCCTTCTCCTGAAACCTATAGAAGTCTGGTGGGTGAGCTCAACTTTCTCACTCACACCAGACCAGAACTGGCTTTTGTTGTACAACATCTCAGTCAATATCTTCAGAAGTCTACATCCTCTCACATGCAGCCTTACATATACTCATATATCTTCAAGGTTCTTCTGATGTTGGGGTATTCATCAGTGGCTCCCCTGATCTTTCTCTTTCTGCTTATTGTGATAGTGACTGGGCTGCCTGCCCAGACACCAAGAGATCAGTTACTGGGTTCTGCATTCTCTTAGGTGGTTCTCTTATTGGTTGGAAGGCTAAGAAGCAGCCTGTTGTGTCTCTTTCTTCTGCTGAGGCTGAGTATAGAGCCATTAGTAAGGTTGTTGGTGAGCTCACTTGGCTTGTTAGGCTGCTTTCTGATTTTGGTGTTCCTGTTCCTACTGATGTACCTGTTTTCTGTGATAATCAGGCACCCATCCACATTGCCAAGAATCCTGTCTTTCATGAGAGGACCAAGCACATTGAGGTGGGCTGCCATTTCATTAGGACAAAGCTTCATGAGGGTCTTATTGCTTTGCACCATGTTCCTATTGCTTCTCAACTTACTGATGTCTTTACTAAGCCTTTGAGTGGCCTTGTTCATCATTCCTTACTGCTCAAGCTGGGGGTTCAGTCACCCTCCACACCTTGAGGGGGGGTGTTGGCGTTAAGAAGTGTTCATACCCAATTTTTCCTCATATATATATATATATATATACATATACTTTCAAAATAGTGCATATGCATCATCATTTGATTTANCAGTTATAAGCATGCATAAGAATTTTTATAATTTTTCTATAATTTTTAAAAGCTCCAAATTGCTTTATTTCATCCCTTTTTATTTATAAAATTTCCAATAATTATCTCTCAAATTATTTTTTGTGGTGATTTAGTCATCTAAGTTCTTTATTTATGCCAAAGTATTGCTTAAATATTTTAGTACTTTTTTGTAATTGCATTTACATTTTTTAGGCTAAATTGCATATCTTTGCAGTAATAGTCCTACTAATGCATAATTACATTATTGACGCATAAAATGACCTTTTATATTTTTAAAATGTTAAACAGCTATTTTTAAATCTTTTTAGTACACAAAAGTATTTTTAGAAATCATTTATTATTTCTTATAAATTATATAGTATTAAAAATGGCTATTTAAAATATGGTCTAATTTTATTTCAGCCCCAACCTAACCCAATTAACATCCCAATCCCAAATTAAATTACCCAGGCCCAATACCCATCCGCCTGACCCGATCCAGTCACCGAAAAACCCTTTAATCTCGGCAGTTGATCATAGAGATCAACGGCCACAAACCACCATTCCTAAAATAAACCCAAAAGACCCCCCAAACCCTATCATTTCTATACTACCCGCCGCCCTGAAAGCCCTCTCTGCTCTCAAACGCTCTCAACCTAACCCTAATCAAACCTCACTAACCCTCGTCCATGGCCATCTCCGGTGACTTCTCACCACCTCCCAGGCCTCCAATGGCCTCCCTCACATCAATCTTGCCATATCCAGGGCCCTTAAGGGACCAAGGCTAGTTGACTTGCATCTATGGTTCCTCTCTCTCCCATTTCAGGCCATTCCAGTGTGATTCCGAGTAAGATCGTCCTATATTGGCTACGATATATGAGTTTCTATGCGTGTTTCTCCACCTCTGTATGGTTCTCTTCGAAACCCTAATTTCTTTTTCTAAACGACTTAGATCTGTACAGATCTGAGGTGATTTGGGCTTGTTTTATGAAAGTCTTACAATAACCTTAAGATTCTTTACAAGAATCGTATGATTTTCAAGTGATTTTCATCTTTTCCTAAACTAGGGTTTCCGGAATTTCTTTTTACAAATTGTTTGATGACTTTTTGTGTTTAGTCTTCTACTTCTCATATATTTTAATTGATTTTGTAAGTCTGCTACAAACTTAGCTTGCCTGTACTGAAAGCCCTAATTTTTGGGGTTCTTCGTTTGGCTTCTGAGTATTGGTACACCTGGTCGTGTTCTTGCTTTGGGTTCTTGTAATTTCTCGTGATTTTATTGTCCTAATATGTTTCTACTGAATTTCTTCGTTCAACCTTTTCACTGATTTTATATGCTTGTGTTCATCCTAACTATTCGTGTTAAGACCTGTAACATTCTCTTTGAATCCGTGCCGTTCTAACTATTTGTTTTGTTAAAGTTATGTGAAATCCTGACTATTCATGTTCTGCCTCATTTTATATGCTAAACATGCTTACTCTTTCATGACTTTCTCTTTGATTATTTTGAATTCCTTGTTTCTTGGTTTATTTAGAACACTTTCCCTTAAACTTTCGATTCTTACCTCTCTACTCGATTTTATTGAATTGCTTGCCTTAATTATTTTTTCCTTGCCTTGTTTGTATTTTGCCGATTCTTACTGATTTGTTTCCTTAATTAAAACTTCTGTTCATTTACCCCTAATTACCTACTCTATACCCAAACCTTACTTGATTTTTTTCTTTAAATATTTAGCATGCTTTTACCGTTGATTTAATTGTCCCTTGATTAAGGGAAAAACTTGCTGATTTACTTATGACTTCCCTAATTTGATACTTAATTGATCTTTTACCTTATTTGTTAAGCTTTTGATTACTATATAAACCCCTCTTATTTTTAAGTTCGACACACGAACATTAGTTAAAATTACTACTCCTTACACTCTAAAAGTTCTCTTTCTCTTCTGCTACTTGTGATACTCACTGATCTAGCCGGCTGAAAGCCAAGGCTAGATATTGAAACTTTATTGGCTTTATATTCTGCACCCTTATCTTCATCTGGTATGTCTCTATGTTAAGTATTGAAATTCAAACCCTATATGTTTCATTCCTGCACTAGTTCATCAGTTATGAATTCAACTTGCATATCTGCTTACTTCTTTGCTCAGCATGTCTAGACTCTGTCCTATTCAATGTGTGCTTTATATTCTGCACTCTTTTCTGCCTACTTTTTTACATAGCATGTTTAATCTTGTTCGAGACATGTCTTGCCTCCTGTATCACAACTATTGTCTATGTCCTAACTACTAAGATCCTAAGTGTTACATGCAGTTTGTGACTATATGTTTCCTCCATACCCAATCCCTGCCCCCTAATGTGACTTTTATGTGCCACAATCCCTTTATCCCCATGTGAGATTTGCTTGTTAAGTGTTCTTTTCTGAATCTGGATGTCTCTTATGACCAATTGATTGTCTGCTGTTTTGGTACTATTCTCAAACTGTCTTTTACCACCCAGTTTTTTCCTGTTCTGAAAAAAAAAAACTTTTCTACTTCAAAAGTCATCTGTACTATTTTCAAAACAAAACTATGCACTCTCACTTTACTATTAGGATACTAGGTTCTGCCCCTCTGATATGTGTACTGCCTTGAGACCCTTGAGATCTCTCTGAACTCTGGCATGTCAGAGTTGGCCTTTCCACACTGCACCTAAATCCGTTATTGTTTGGGAAAAGGTCTAGGTGTGAGCACTGCCCGGGATCCTTGAGGTCCTTAGGGAACTCTGACACACCTAGACATGATACTGTCTATGGAACATTGGCATTTGAGGCTATTGGAGGCTTGGAAGTCATTTGGGCCTACTGCAGGCTCCCTATAGATTAACTCCTGTTTATTTATGTATTTTTATTTAATCCATTTATCTGTAATAATTATTGTAAACAACATTGGGGTGGTTAGTGAAAAGGGGTGGGTAGTCATATATATGTTCGGTAAATTGGGTAGATATCATGCCTACAGGGTTGTGTTAATTCAAATGTGTTTGCCATGTTGCTTTTCCACCACAATATTAGAAATCATGCCTATATGGTCTAAATGGCTTTAATAATAGAGATCATGTCTATAGGATTAAATCATCTGTATAATTAAATATCATGCCTATAGGGTGTAAAGTAATTTAAGTTCGTGTTTTGTTACAGCATGTATTCAAACTCGCAATCTTAGAAGTCATGCCTACAGAACTTAAAATTAGTTTAGTTGAATGAATCAGTTTAACCCATTTTTGTTCATTCTGAACTGGTTTAATTAATCTGTCGCCTCTTTAATGAGTTTTTCAAACACTGGCTTAAATTAATGCCGCTAGAAAGCATGTCTATAGGATCTCAAGTTGTTCGTTTAAAACTGTTCACTGTTTTACTAATCAATATAGATATCATGCTAATAGGACATCACTGTTATGCGTTTAGCAAGCCTATAGGGCGATTAAACTCTGTAACTATGAAAATGCGCTTTGTTATTTAAAACTGCTCGTATTCACAAGTTTAAAATCAGTAGGCAAGCTAATAGGTCTTTGACCCTTGGCTCTAATTCATGCTGTATAATTCCTGCTCACCTAGATATCATGTTCTAAGTTTATCAAGTACCTGAAATAATTGTCTGAGACGTGCATTTATTTTGTTCTGCTTGTGGAGGTAAAAATGTGAGCCATTACTTGTTCCCTCTCTATGTGCAGTCCTGTTTCTTTTGGTTGACGCTTAAACTTTTCTCCTTTAAGTAACATAGGATGGTCTAGAACTGTCCCAAAAATACAGGTCCAAAATACCTCCAGGGCCACAAGGAAGGGATGGGTAGTGCACGCAATAGGACATTTTCAAGGTTGCTAGAACGCTTTAGGCTATGACCAAGGGGAGGAATTGGGTAGTAAGGATATGATGACTACGCGCTAATGTCACGTGTAGCCCCTCATTGAGGAGTGATTACCGAGCATTGTGTGGGGTGATCCTGTAGGCTAACCAGCCTAGGACCCCTCTTTCCCAATTCCCTATGTTTAAACTTTACTTTTTCTCTATATATGCAACTTGTTCAAATCCCTTCCTTTTTGTCTCCTTATTTGAGTCATACAATGCCCAAAACATGCCTTTATTTGCAAGTATGTGTTTAAACTATTTATTTGTTTAAAGGACTAATTCATAAGTATAAGTTCGGTCGGGACCCATCGTTGTGGACCGAGAGGGGTGCCTAACACCTTCCCCTCAAGGTTATTTCGAGCCCTTACCCTAAATCTCTGGTAATGCAAACTAGTCTAAGAGAGTTAATCGCTCTAGGTTCCCTAACGCACCATAATCCGTTAGGTGGAGACTCTTCAAAAACCCGGATTCCCAAAAGGAAATGAGTTATTACCCCCATGGAATGTCGGAACCTGGACTTCTCTCCGCGAGGAGGAAAAAAGGGGGCGCGACAGAGTGGCGACTCTGCTGGGGATATTATTAGGCTCATACCATAACGAACTTATCTTTGCGAATTAGTCCAGGCATGCTCTATCCCACGTACCATTTCCCCTTATTTGAGTTTAACTGTTTATTTTAAAGCATTTATGACTTCTTTATTTCCCTGAAACTGACATGTCTCTTTGTTTTGTTCTTCTGTAATTGTCCTTCAATCATTTAAATACTGCATTTATCATTTTCTTACGTGCAAGTACTTGAAAACATGCTATTTGTTGTTGCATGTACTCCAGATCATATTCCACTCGTGCGTATCAAAATCCTACAGCAACGCTTGATGATTGGTTGCGCTCTTCCAATTTATTACTGATGTTCTAAACGCCAATACCACACAAGAGGGGGGTGATTTGTGTGGTACCCAATTTTCGCTTATCTGAACTATTGAAGGACCTGGTTCTTCTATGTTTTCCAACTACTACTGTTTGCGGAATAATAAATAAAGAAAATAAAGAACACAGAGATTTTTACGTGGAAAACACCTGACTCAAAAGGTGAAAAAACCACGACCTACTACTCAGTAGGATTTTCCCAAACTTCCACTAAAATCACTAAGCCAAAACAGCATTTACAAAAACTCTTTGTAAACCTAAGGATTAACTCTAATCCCGTTGTGGCACACAGCCTCAACTGCTGCGACAACTTCAAGTTAACTCTAACTTGAATACTCTAGGTACCTAATACAATTGCTTCTATGAAAGCTGAAAGGTACAATGTTAAACCACCTACTACAATTGAACTAGAATAAAAGATAGACACTTGGAACTGGTTCTTCTATCTCTTCAAGTAGCTTCAGGANGTAGCTTCAGGTTTGCACACTTGAATCACACCCGAACTGCTTGCAAAAAGCCTTGCTATTTTGCTCCCAATTCACGTTTAACTTCTGCGTTTTTGTGCAACACTTGTAATGTGAGAACATCCTGCAATTTATAGAGTTAGTAGATGAAGAAATAACTAGAGTTCTGATGGAATTCTTCCTTGGTGGAAGAGTTCTAGTTGATCTCAACTTCTAACTCTTTCCCTATCTTGGATAATGTTCTCTTTGAGTAAGGAGTCCTTCTCCTTATCAATTATGCAACCTTTTCGATCAGGAGATATTAAATACACCAAGTTAAGCTTATCTCCTTCACATGCATCCCACATGCTTGAATCTGCCCGCTTTTGTGCACCCGAGGGATGGACCTGGTTCATGTCTGAGTTCCTTTGTCAGTCTTTAAAACTAACCTTTACTTGGGGAAAAAAATTCCCCCTTTTTGATGATGACAAACTCTGTGCTTTTCATACGCTTAGGCCCTGCCAGAACTCAGCTCAACATCAACACAATGTTAGAAACATTTTTCCTTTTTATCACTTATCATCAAGGACCAGGTACATTAGGTTATAAACATCACTGTTCAAAGTGTAAACATCACTTGTTTAAAGCACAACCTTTTTCCCCCTTTTGGCATCATCAAAAAGTTGCATAGACATGTGAGATAACCATATTTTAAAACTTACTCATGGCCACTGGGGCTACTTCAAATGTAATCATGAATTAATCATCATAGATCAAGCTAATAATTTTAACCATCAAAGAAATATAAACAAACAGTTAGAGCAAAAGACAGTGAATTTCATTGATGATTCATAAGATTCTACCACAGAGCATAAGAAGAAAATAAAAATACTAGAAAACATGAAGCAAAAAGAAACAAAAAGTCCCGAAATTGGGTTACTGGTTGATCTACACTAGGCTAGGATTTAAGGCTTGGAAGAGGTAGGGGCTAGGTTATTTGCTNGAACCCAACTAGTTTGGGTCCCTTTCTGTAGGCAAAAGGGTGAATCAGATTCTTTTAGCCCAACCTGGCAGCCTATTTTCCCTTGAACAAATTCTTTATTCTTTTGACTAGCTTTTTCTTTTGCAATACATTCACTTTTATGGTGACCATTTTTACCACAGTGTGTGCAAATTATGTTCTCAGGAAGTGTGAGGTACTTGCTTTTGGGATCCCACTTAGGTGTAGGGGTCCCGTAGCCAAGTCCTCTCTTATTGCTACTATGGTGTTCATGTAGCCATGAAAGTGCATCGGAGGACCTATTCCATTTACAGGTTCTATCTAGCTCGTGCTTAACCTTGCTTAGATCCTCCTTAAGGACTCTTATCTGCTCATCTCTTTTGTACAACTCGTCTTTCATTTTTCCTAGGTTTTCTTCTAATGTGAGTTGTGTGTGATCAGCTTTCTTTTTACCTGTTCCTAATTTCAGGTTTAGATTTTCAGATCTTAGCTCTAGGACAGTGGTGTTAAGTTCATGAACCTGGTTCTTTAACTCAGCATTTTTACTATTACTTTCACTAGCCCTAAGTTCCAGATTTTTGCACAGCTTTCAAAATCACACACTCCTTAGATAGCTGTTCCTTTTCATTGTTTAGATCCTCAGATTCATCAATGAAATCCAGGAGTAAATCAGATAGCCTTTCTTTAGACAAAAATTTAATCTTGTCTTTGAGATGAATTATACTTACCTTTGATTCCTCATTGGATTCTCCAATTGCCATGAGTGCTTGTTCATCTACATCTTCATCCTCTTAGTCCTCATCTGAGCTTTCTCCCCAGGCAGCAACCATAGCCTTTGTTGATCCTTTGTTCTTCTTGGGTTGAACCTGTTCCTTCTTCTTGTTCCTTCGTTCAGTTCTTTCCTTCTTCCATTCAATTTCCCATTGAGGGCAGTTTTTGATGTGGTGATCAGTCTTCCACACTTGTAACACCCCTCATTGGTTTGTTTTTCAGGAACCCTTGGTTTGCTGTAGCTTCCACTTCTTGAAGGACCCTTTCCTCTCATTAGGTACTTCTTGAAGTCCTTTGTGATCATGGTCGTTTTATCCTCCTCTAGATCAGCACCTTCACTGATTCTGAGTGCCAGGCTCCTTTCCTTCTTGGGTGCATCCATCTTCATAGTTTGCCTTCTAAGTTCATAGGCAGTGAGATTTCCAATTAGCTCATCCAATTTAAGAGTGGCAATGTTCTTTGATTCCTGAATAGCAGTGATTTTGCTTTCCCAAGAGACTGGCAGAACCCTTGTCAAAATCTTCTCAACTTTGTATTCTTCAAGAATAACCATTCCAAGAGACTTAAGTTCATTTGTCAGTGTGGTGAACCTTGTATACATCTCTTCGATGGTTTCCCCTTCCTTCATGGTGAAATTCTCATATTGAGAATACAGCAGTGTTCCTCTGGACCTCTTCACTTGAGGTGTTCCTTCATGAGCCACTTGCAAAGTGTCCCAAATTTCCTTAGCAGTGGTACAACTTTGAATTCTACTGTACTCATCTAGACCAAGTCCATACACAAGCCATTTCTTGGCCATAGCATTCTTTTCCCATTTCCTCAAGTCCACATCATTGCAGTCAGCTCTTGTTTTTGGAACGTCTACTCCTTCAACATTCTTCTTCATGGTAACCAGGGGACCATCAGTGACAATGTCCCATAACTCATAGTCTTCTCCGATGATGTGATTTCTCATCTTGTTTTTCCACCAAGAGTAGTACTGGCCATTAAATAGTAGAGGCCTATCAGTGGATTGCCCTTCCCAGTTTCCAGGTGGTGGACTCATCTTGATCTTTTCCTAAGGTGCTAACCTCTTCAAGGATAACCCGCTCTGATACCAATTGATGTTCTAAACGTCAATACCACACAAGAGGGAGGGTGATTTGTGTGGTACCCAATTTTCGCTTATCTGAACTATAGAAGGACATGGTTCTTCTATGTGTTCCAACTACTACTGTTTGCGAAATAATAAATAAAAAAAATAAACAACACAGAGATTTTTACGTGGAAAACACCTGACTCAAAAGGTGAAAAAACCACGACCTACTACTCAGTAGGATTTCCCCAAACTTCCACTAAAATCACTGAGCCAAAACAGCATTTACAAAAACTCTTTGTAAACCTAAGGATTAACTCTAATCCCGTTGCGGCACACAACCTCAACTGCTGCGACAACTTCAAGTTAACTCTAACTTGAATACTCTAGGTACCTAATACAATTGCTTTTATGAAAGCTGAAAGGTAATATGTTAAACCACCTACTACAATTGAACTAGAATAAAAGATAGACACTTGGAACTGGTTCTTCTATCTCGTTCAAGTAGCTTTAGGTTTGACACTTGAATCACACGCGAACTGCTTGCAAAAAGCCTTGCTATTTTGCTCCCAATTCACGTTTAACTTCTGCGTTTTTGTGCAACACTTATAATGTGAGAAGATCCTGCAATTTATAGAGTTAGTAGATGAAGAAACAACTAGAGTTCTGATGCAACTCTTCCTTGGTGGAAGAGTTCTAGTTGATCTCAACTTCTAACTCCTTCCCTATCTTGGATAATGTTCTCTTTGAGTAAGGAATACTTCTCCTTATCAATTATGCAACCTTTTCGATCAGGAGATATTAAATACACCAAGTTAAGCTTATCTCCTTCACATGCATCCCACATGCTTGAATCTGCCCGTTTTTGTGCACCCGGCGGATGGACCTGCGGGATGGACCTGGTTCATGTCTGAGTTCCTTTGTCAGTCTTCAAAACTAACCTTTACTTGGGCCAACAATTACCCTTAAATTCGAAAAGGCTTATTTGCGGTAAAACTAGTCGATCAGCGGTGCAGTCGACGGTTCCGTGCCTTTCCCCCTCAAGTTGTCCGCTTGTGGGTACCAGTCTAGACCCTCATAGTAACCTTACTCTGTTCAAAATTGTGCATGCATCATGGTCCAACCTAGCCGGATTAATATGTTGTCCACATAATAATCCTTTAAGACAAGCCTTATCCAAAAGTCCACCGGGGTTTCCATTATGCCAACGGACACAACCATGTTCTGTGCATTAATTTGGGAAACTAAATGCCAATATGCTAATCATGAATGTATAAATAGTAGAATCGGGAGGGGGAAAAGGGCCTAACCTTTTTGTTTTGCAGAAAATGAGATGCTGAAGGAAGCGAGGGAGGACATCTGGCTAGAGCATATCTGCTGCTGGGTCTGCGAGAGCTGGGTAACCTGGTTGATGGAGTTAGAAAGATCGAGTCTAGGGAAGGTCCTTCTGGGATCAAGTAGGCTAGATTTATTTGCTTTCCTAAATGTAATAAGGTCAAGTGCCAATAGTGACTTATTTTTCTATTATCTTAGTGTCGTTTTAGGATTCGTCTATTTTTCATATTATGAAATGAGGCATTTGTTGGCATCTAATGTTCTCCAAATCTATTTGTCGCTAGGCCTACCTCGAGCACAACGAGGCTTCCAAATTAGGATGCAAATTTACATTCTCGCAATATGTGTTTAAATACTGCAAACATTTCAGAACCATTACTGACTTGGCTACCTTTTGTTTTTCTTTCATTCCCATTCCCCAAAGGTTGGTTCACATATATTGGTATCATCAGCATACCTAAAGGTCCTCCACACCCTCCTCTTCCAAGTGATCCTAAAAGCAAAGGAAAAATCAGAATAAATGATACAATGCAGTGCAATAATTGAGGAGGAGGAGGAGAAGGCCTCACTATTCAGACTGCGGAGAAGGGAGCTGTTCTCAAGAACTGGACCGCCAAGAAACACCATCCCGGTCCCGCCGAGTCCCTGGGTAGCTTGGCAAATTTTATTTTTTGCAGCCATTCTAGGCATTTAAAATTTTCAGTAACTTTGTTTTAAAGACTTGCTTGTTTCAAAATAAATGCTCGATTCATCGAGCCGTACTTGTTTGGATGTTTTTTCAGTGATGCATTTCTCTTTATTATTCATTATTATTTTCTAGACATTTTCTTTCTACATCGTCATTATTACCTTTCCTGATGAACCGGTGACTGTGACATGTAATGAGGCAACGCAACATGAGGTCAGTGATTCAGATGAAGAAGATGAAGTATCCAAGGAAGTTGTCAGGGAGGTGGAGAACTTTGAGAATAAGCCTAAGTCCAATCTGGACGAAACCAAAGCAGTAAACTTGGGGGACACCGAGACCGTCAAAGAGACTTGCATCAGNAGTGGAACTTTCTTTTAGGATTTTGCTTGAAAAACAGACACAAGACCATACACTGAAGATAATGTCAGGTCTGCTAGTAGTAAGATACAAAAGAGAACCAATCATTCCCTATACAACTTCTGATCAACAGATGAACCAGGTTCATCTATATCCAATTTCGTGGATGTTGCAATAGGAGTGTCAATTTCTTTAAATGTTCCTTCCTGGTTTTGTTACTGAGGAATAAGTTCATGGACAGCTTCCCTCGAGGTTAGAGGATCAGTTCCTCTCTAGTCAGTTCCCCCTGTCATGTTGCCCTGGGTGGAAGGACCTGTTCCATCACCTGTTCCTTGCTGTGATGCATCTTCAGGTTGGACTGTGGTTTCACCATTTAAATTTCTTATCATCCCAATCTCTTCATTATCTTGTTCCAGCCTCTCAGAAAGAATGTTAGTCTTTTAAAAAAATAACATATACAATTTATTTTACACACATAGTTCTTTTTCGGTATATCTTATAAGCTTTACTATGTGAAGAATATCCCAAGAATACTCCCTCATCACTTCTGGGATCAAACTTACCTAGGGAGTCCTTTCTATTATTGTGCACAAAGCACTTGCATCCAAATGCCCTAAGATGGGATATATTTAGCTTTCTCCCCTTAAGTGACTCATAGGGAATCTTCTTAACAAGAGGTCTAGTCATGCAAATATTTATGATTTAGCATGCAAAAATTCAGCAAACTTAGCATTTTCAAATTCAGTTCCATGATCAGACCTAATCGATGCAAGTTAATTACCTAGTTGTTTCTGAGTTTTTCTAACAAAAGAAGTAAAATGTCAAATGCTTCATCTTTAGATGTTAAAAACAATGTCCAAGTAAACCTAGAGTAATCATCAACAAGCACCATCACATATCTTTTACCACCTCTGCTTAATGTTCTCATTGGACCACAGAGATCCATATGGACCAGTTCCATCATTCTGGTGGTGCTTACCACTTTCTTGCATTTAAAAGAGGATCTTACCTGCTTCCCCCTTGCACAAGCCTCACAAACTTTGTCTTCCTTGAACTTGATGTTAGGCAGCCCTATCACCAGATCCTTGGAGACTAATTTGTTGAGTTGACTCAGACTTGCATGTCCAAGTCTCTTATGCTAAAGGAGGGGATCATTGTCCAACACACTTAAGCAAGTGAGTTCATTTTCTGAAAGTGTGGAATAATCTACAATGTAAATATTTGTTTACTCTTTTCCCCGCAAAACAATCCTGTCAGTGGTAAGATTTATCACAAAACATTTAGTAGAGGTGAATGCTACCAAGTTACCTCTATCACATAATTGTGATACACTGATTAGACTGTACTTTGGGCCATCTATCAAGTAGACACTCTCAATAGAGTGAGAATCAGTCTTACCTACCTTTCCAACCCTAATGATCTCACCTTTCTTCCCATTTCCAAAGGAGACATTACCTCATTTGAGGTCCTCAAGTGAAAGGAACTGGTTCTTGCTTCCTGTCATATGCATTGAACAACCACTATCCATGTATCATATTTGGATGCTCCCCTTCACTGGACCCGCAAAAGGAAATCAGGGGTTAGTCTTAGGAACCCAAACTAGTTTGGGTCCCTTTCTGTAGGCAAAAGGGTGAATCAGATTCTTTTTAGCCCAACCTGGCAGCCTATTTTTCCCTTGAACAAATTCTTTATTCTTTTGACTAGCTTTTTCTTTTGCAATACATTCACTTTTATGGTGACCATTTTTACCACAGTGTGTGCAAATTATGTTCTCAGGAAGTGTGAGGTACTTGCTTTTGGGATCCCACTTAGGTGTAGGGGTCCCGTAGCCAAGTCCTCTCTTATTGCTACTATGGTGTTCATGTAGCCATGAAAGTGCATCGGAGGACCTATTCCATTTACATGTTCTTTCTAGCTCGTGCTTAACCTTGCTTAGATCCTCCTTAAGGACTCTTATCTGCTCATCTCTTTTGTACAACTCGTCTTTCATTTTTCCTAGGTTTTCTTCTAATGTGAGTTGTGTGTGATCAGCTTTCTTTTTACCTGTTCCTAATTTCAGGTTTAGATTTTCAGATCTTAGCTCTAGGACAGTGGTGTTAAGTTCATGAACCTGGTTCTTTAACTCAGCATTTTTACTATTACTTTCACTAGCCCTAAGTTCCAGATTTTTGCACAGCTTTCAAAATCACACACTCCTTAGATAGCTGTTCCTTTTCATTGTTTAGATCCTCAGATTCATCAATGAAATCCAGGAGTAAATCAGATAGCCTTTCTTTAGACAAAAATTTAATCTTGTCTTTGAGATGAATTATACTTACCTTTGATTCCTCATTGGATTCTCCAATTGCCATGAGTGCTTGTTCATCTACATCTTCATCCTCTGAGTCCTCATCTGAGCTTTCTCCCCAGGCAGCAACCATAGCCTTTGTTGATCCTTTGTTCTTCTTGGGTTGAACCTGTTCCTTCTTCTTGTTCCTTCGTTCAGTTCTTTCCTTCTTCCATTCAATTTCCCATTGAGGGCAGTTTTTGATGTGGTGATCAGTCTTCCACACTTGTAACACCCCTCATTGGTTTGTTTTTCAGGAACCCTTGGTTTGCTGTAGCTTCCACTTCTTGAAGGACCCTTTCCTCTCATTAGGTACTTCTTGAAGTCCTTTGTGATCATGGTCGTTTTATCCTCCTCTAGATCAGCACCTTCACTGATTCTGAGTGCCAGGCTCCTTTCCTTCTTGGGTGCATCCATCTTCATAGTTTGCCTTCTAAGTTCATAGGCAGTGAGATTTCCAATTAGCTCATCCAATTTAAGAGTGGCAATGTTCTTTGATTCCTGAATAGCAGTGATTTTGCTTTCCCAAGAGACTGGCAGAACCCTTGTCAAAATCTTCTCAACTTTGTNTAATAAATAGGTTGTTCATCATTCAGAAGAGGAAGTATTCATATCCTTACTTCCTTTGTTCAGTTCAGTTATCAGTTATCATTTCAGTTATCAGTTATCACTTCAGTTATCATTTCAGTTCAGTTTTGATAGTTATTATTTCAGTTATCAATTATCAATTCACAGTTATCATCTCAGTTTCAGTTTTAGTATTTATAATTCTTTCTTTCAGTTGCTTTACATACCAGTACAATTCAAATGTACTGACGTCCCTTTTGCCCGGGGCCTGCATATCACAATGCAGGTAATAATTTACAGGTTGACGATGCAGAGTGCTAGGATTCTCGTACCAGCTAATTGGTGATCCCCAGTTCTTTCAGGGCATCATCATTACTTTACAGCCTTTCAGTATTTACAGATAGTTAGTGTTTTCAGTACTTCAATAGAGGCTTTGTAGACTAGAGTAACAGCTAGACAGAGTTGCAGGCTTTTCATGTTAAGCTATGTGGGCTGCAAATATATTTCAGAATTATATTAGTATTTTCGCACTCTGATTTATATCATCCAGGCTTTCAGTATATCAACATGTGTTAATTTATCTTTCGCATTCAATATGTTATGATATCACATGTTGATTCAGCCAGCCAGTTGGTTCGCTCGGTCACATGTAGTTAGGCACCGAGTGTCGTGTTACGTCTAGGCCCAGGTTCGGGGCGTGACAAAGCTTGGTATCAGAGCACTAGGTTCAAAAGTCCTAGGGAGTCTATGAAGCCGTGTCTAGTGGAGTTTCCTTTATATGTGTGTGCCGGCCACTCATATAAACGGTTAACTACCAAGACATCTAGAATTATCTCATTTCTTTCTACTCTAGATCGTGCCATGAAGCCTGGAGCAATAGTTAACCTTCTCTTCCTATCGAATTCCAAACGTATTGGATGCCCAAGCGACGCGCAGGAGAAACCTATGGTCCTAGAGAGGATAATTTCCCATTGGGGTATAATTATGGAGTACAGGTTGGTAAATATGAGACTTGAGAGGATGTTAAAGTGGGATGCAATGGATAGTAGTACAGATTTGAGCATAACCTTATCAGAAAGGACAAAAGCAGTTATCATGTTTTATGGCTATCAGTTTACCTCAGTTACCAGTTATACAGTCTTTCAGTTAGAAAAGTTATGGTTATTCAGTACGCCAGTATTCAGTTATATGTTTACCAAATATCTAATTTTCAGTGTATCAAAATTCTGGTGACTGGTGAGTATACAATGATGCCTATGAGTGCTAAAAGAAAATGTAAGTAACAGTGGTTATAGCGAAATCTTCGCATATTTTAGGTCCGGATTAAGACCCAAGAATTGCCGGGTGGTGCAGTAAGTGATTTATAAGATGATGGTATACTCTGAAGGATAAGTTTGTGTATGGTAATCGTATGTGTTTTACCTCAGAGAACAATTTCTTTTAATTCTTGCAAATGGAGCCACATGTGGGATGATGATAGTTCAGATGTCAGACCCTAACATTGGTCACTATAGTTTTGGACAGAAAAGAGCCTAAGGGTAAAATACCTAGGAGTCAGAAACGTTTGTTATTACCAAAGATGTCATTTCGTACAACTCATGCAAATGACTAGAAGATATGATGTATGTAATGAGAACCAAGAGCAGCCAATATTGAATTTCAGGGAGTGATTTTAAGTTGTTTAGATTTATTCAAATCAGAACTAGAAGTACCATTAGTAAGCTACTATAAGAAGCAACTATTGATGTAAGATAAAAGATATGGCAGTTCCCCCTTAGGTTATGTGACTAAGTGATTACCGCGGATGTTTATAGTATGATATGATTTTGTATTATACAAAAAGTTTGGGGTTAGATATTCTAATTTTGTTTAAGACAGATGAATTCCCTAAGTGTGATCTATGCACATAGTTTAGAAAAAAAAGGATAGTATGCGACCATAGAATAGGGTCGGATGATGAGGGAAATTAGAAATAGCCTTATGCTTCACTTTAGTTATTCAAAGCAGAACATGAACACATGACGCTAGCAGGTAGTTAGTAAAAGAATAGTTAGTATGTTTGAGTTGATACAGTGAATTAGCAAATTTCAGCAGAGCTACTACAGATACAATTTGATTTACTTAGCCAGGTTAACTCTAGTGAGTGGATGACAGTTTGAAATACCGAATGTATGTTAGAACCCAGAGAGTTTAAGCTAAACCCTAAGTACAGTGGCAGTGGGAAAAAAAATCAGCTAGCAGTGAGAGCAGAAACTATAGAAGAATAGCCTTTAAGAATTATCGAAAATGGGTCTCCCCAAGATTGACATTATGAGCAGAATTAAATTATTAAGATTGTGTATGATAGCTGTGAATATGTTAGCTTTCCGTTAAGTGAATAATTTAGGTTTTCCTAGTAAGAAAGATTTCTCAGAAGTAAGTTGGAAGATGAGTCGTCATTGACGTAGAGTGCAAAGAATTGCAGAAAATAAGGAAAGTTATTTGGATCCCAAAAAAAAAAGAAAAAAAAAGAAGGATCCACAAGTATAAGACCTTTGGTCTAAGGGGTGATGTGAAACCATTAGTAAGTGCAGTTAGAGATTTGAAACCCGAATAGTTAGCATGGGATATGAAAAAGGAAATCAGTTCGGTAATGAGGGAAATTTTTTTTGTATAATTACCACATGGATTATGTCTAGTATGTGTAAGAAACACAAAGTGAGTAGAATGATCACTGAGCTTAGTTATTGATGACAAAGTGATCATAGAAAAGCTGTAAAATCATGCCTATTTGTGTGTTATGAGGGTAGTGCCATTGCACGGGACTCTAAAATTTAGAGTACATGTCAAATACTTAGGTCATAATAATGCTATAAGTGTTTTCAGGAAGTGCTTAAGAAGATAAAGTGTGAGAAGTATAACTCATGATTGAGGTAGATAAGAGAACTCTGGTGAAAGAAGTTCACCAACCAAGATAGGAGTTCGACTTCGGACTCCGAAGATGACGGAGTTGTTGTCTAGAATAGGACGTGTTCCCCATTAGTAGCTGAAGAGAAGGAGAAACAATGTGATGATCCCTACGTGTTGCAGTTGAAGAGGAGATTCACAAGTATAAAACGATGGCTTTTGAATAAGGGGGAGATGATGGTACTTTGAGGTACCAAGACAGATTGTGTGTTCCAGACATAGATGGACTTAAAGAGGGAGATCACGTTAGAAGCCTATAATTCCTAGTATTCTTTCCATCCAGGTTCCCCAAATATGCATCATGACCAAAGAGATTGATTGGTTGAACGACATGAAAAAGAACGTCGCAGACTTTGCAGCCAATTATATGAATTGTCAATAAGTGAAAGTCGAACAGTAGAAAGCCTAGTGTTTTATCACAGAATACACATATTTTCAGTGGAGATGGTAAATATGAAATGTATAACGGGATTATCTTGCTCATTTTAAAAGCATGATTTGATTGGATGATCGTAAATAGACTTACCAAGCCAACACATTTCTTGCCACTAAAGACTACAGATTCAGCAGAAGATTATACCAAGTTGTACATTCAGGAAATCGTCTGATGTATGGGACTCTGTTGTCCGTCATTTCGGATTGTGGTGCTCAGTTTAAAATGAACTTTTAGAAGTTCTTTTAGAAAGAATTAGGCACAAGTTTTTCATCCTCAGAAAGATGGCCAGGCAGAGCGCATTGTTCAAACAGTTGAGGGTACGTCCTTGATGTTAAAAGTAATTGGGATGATCACATACCTCTCACTGACCTTGCTAATAATAACACCTACCATTCTAGTATCAAGATAGCACTGTGAGAGGCTATGTATGGGCGAAGGTGTAGATCGCCAATTGGTTGGTCCAAAGTTGGTGAGGAGGAGTTTTTGGGACCAAATTTGGTCTATCAGACTATAGAGAAAGTTAGGTTGATTCAAGAGCGTTTGAAGATGTTAGAGTTCCAAGTTGATGATTGGGTGTTTCTGAAAGTTTCGCCTATGAAAGGCGTTATGAGATTTGGGAAGAAAGAAAAGCTCGGTCCCAAATATATCACGCCGTATATGATCCTACAAAAGATCGGTCAAATAGCTTATGAGTTGGAGTTGCCACCAGAATTAGCGGTGGTACAACCAGTATTTCACGTATCATGTTATAACATTCAAGTTTCCAGTACTCAGATACTCATGTCAGTTCAGTACTCAGATACTCATGTCAGTTCAGTACCAGATACTCATGTCAGTTCAGTACTCAGATACTCATGTCAGTTCAGTACTCAGATACTAATGTCAGCTCGATACTCAGCTACTCATGTTAGTCCAATACTTAGACATTCATGCCAGCTTAGTACTCAGATTACTCAAATATTCGTGCCAGTTCAATATTCATATACCTATGTTAGTTCAGTATTCACGTATCCATGGCAGACCAGTATTCAGTCGATGCAGTAGTCATTCAGTTCAGTATCGCAACAGTTCAGTAATCATGTATTCATTCAGTTTAGCATACAAGTGTTAATGAAAGTTCATATTTCCACCAGACCCGTTTAAGGTCCAGAGTTAGCAAAAGTTACAGTCAGGACAATCATTCGAGGACGAATGATCCCAAGGGGGAGATAATGTAACACCCCGTAAATTCGGCTTAGGTGTGAATGTGTTAAATGAGTGGCAAGGGTATACTTTGAACATGTGAAGTCCCATCGAGATGATTATGGGTAAAATAGTAGTTTCAAAATCAAGATGGAAAGTAAGGTGCATAAGATTTGACAAAATCGACTAAGTTTGCAGAAGGTCTGTCTTCCAGAAAGGTTTAGTGAAAATGTGTAAGGAATTTGGGAAAACTCAAAGAATGAAAGTTGTAGGCCTTTGAAATATCTTTCCAACGATATATTATGGAGCCCAAACGGATCTCTGTGCAAAAAGTCATGCGCATTTTACAGAACAGTATGCGATATGCACGCCCGGTAGCGCGCCCATAGCGCGACCGCGCTAATTTTGAGGGAGTGTTACTGCCGTTTTGTGCGGTCATTAGCGCGGGCAGGTCTCCAGGTGTGCGGGCGCGCTCATGGGGGGTCGTTTTAAAGCCATATTTCGTCCCGCACAGCCCCAAAACATAAAAACTTGCTCTAGAAAGGGGAACTCTCAAAGACATAACTTCTTAAGGGTCCTTCCACCACCCAAGGTAAGTTCTAATGGTGATTCTGAGTTAATTTAAATTTGCCAACATCTTATTAACATGGGAAAACCCTCCATATCATTACATATTCGATTCGGACATCATTATTGAGAGAGGGAACCCTAGAACTCGAATTCAAGAAGATTGAACGTCAAGAAGGTAATATCTTCACCCTCTAATTAATTATAGCGTTGGATTAATGATTGCATACTACAAGTTCATGAGATATGAGTTGATGGGTTTGATAGAAAAGTATGAACGGTTATTGATTGTTGATTATTGGTTAAGGGTGTTATTTATCTTATGGGTGAAGAAGAATGACATTGATTATAAGAAATTTGAGATTTTAGAATTTATCTAGGATCAAGAGAATGACTTGTTGGGTGTAGAAATACCATTAATAAGGGCTATGAAGCTTTATGTCACAAAGTGTTTGAGAAAATGTTTAAGTGACTAAAACATGAGAATTATAGCTAATATGGAATCCATTTGACTTGTATTGATATAGATTAAAGTTGAAAGGGTTGGCGAATGTTGTATTACGCTCAAGAGCAGGAAGTTAAGGTATGTGAGGCTAACTCTCTATGTTTGGGAATGTTAATGATTCTCCCTACACTACGTTTCTTTTATGAAGTTACTAATTGCCTCAGAAATATAGTTAAGCCTAGTTCCTTGAATAGTTGTAGAGCTTCTATTCTCTAGCTTCATAACTCGCTCATGACTTTCATTCTGAACTTTGTGAGCTCAGTGCGTATTCAATATATATGTGGGTTTGATGCCCTCGAGTCTTAGTATTTAGATTACTCAGTATGCCATAAACAGTTGAAATTTCAGTGTTCATAATCACTTCAAGAATACATGTCTCAGTCTAGTCCTATTCAGTATTTCAGTATTATGTAACTCAGTGTGATTCAGCATTCAAGTATCATGTAACTCAGTATGGTTCAGTATTTCAGCATCATGTATTTCAGTATGATTCTCAGTTCCTGAATGTTGAACACCTGTATTTGGGCATGAGGACGCAGTTTATGCTTTATGCATCTTTGGGCCTGAGGCCGCAGTTTATGCTCTATGCATTTTGGACCTGAGGTCGCAGTTATGTATACGTATACTTGGGCCCGAGGCCGCAGTTGTGCACATATATATTGGGCCTGAGGCCGCAGTTTAATATTCTAATAAACAGGTTGTTCATCATTTAGAAGAGGGAGTATTCATATCCTTACTTCCTTTGTTCAGTTTAGTTATCAGTTATCATTTCAGTTATCAGTTATCAGTTATCAGTTATCAGTTATCAGTTATCAGTTATCACTTCAGTTATCATTTCAGTTCAGTTTTGATAGTTATTATTTCAGTTATCAATTATCAATTCAAAGTTATCATCTCAGTTTCAGTTTCAGCATTTATAATTCTTTCTTTCAGTTGCTTTACATACCAGTACAATTCAAATGTACTGACGTCCCTTTTGCCCGGGGCCTGCATATCACAATGCAGATAATAATTTACAGGTTGACGATGCAGAGCGCTAGGATTCTCGTACCAGCTAATTGGTGATCCCTAGTTCTTTCGGGTCATCATCATTACTTTGCATCCTTTCAGTATTTACAGATAGTTAATGTTTTCAGTACTTCAATAGAGGCTTCGTAGACTAGAGTAACAGCTAGACAGAGTCGCAGGCTTTTCATGTTAAGCTATGTGGGCTTCAAATATATTTCAGAATTGTATTAGTATTTCCGCACTCTGATTTATATCATCCAGGCTTTCAGTATATCAGCATGTGTTTATTTATCTTCCGCATTCAGTATGTTATGATATCACATATTGATTCAGCCAGCCAGTTGGTTCGCTCGGTCACATGTAGTTAGGCACCGAGTGCCGTGTTACGTCCAGGCCCAGGTTCGGGGCGTGACACTCATATCCAAGATGGACCCTTTGAAGTATATATTCCAGAAACCCCTGCCGACTGGAAAGTTGGCCAAGTGGCAGATACTATTGAGTCAGTTCGACATCGTCTACGTAACTCAAAAGACGGTCAAAAGACAAGCATTGGCAGACCATCTTGCTGAAAATCCGGTGGGAGGAGAATACGAACCCTTGAAAACGTATTTTCCTGATGAAGAAGTGTCGTTCGTAGGAGAAGACATTACTGATGCATACGACGGTTGGAGGATGTTCTTTGACGTAGCTGCAAATTTCAAAGGAGTGGGTATTGGAGCAGTTTTGGTATCAGAAATAGGTCAACATTATCCGGTATCAGCTAAACTCATATTTCCCTGCACCAACAACATGGCGGAGTATGAAGCCTTCATATTAGTACTCAACATGGCAATCGACATGAACATTCAGGAGCTGCTAGTAATTGGTGATTCAGATTTTCTTGTGCACTAGGTACAAGGGGAGTGGGCCACCAAAAATTCCAAGATATTACCATATCTGCACCATGTGTAGGAATTGAGAAAGAGGTTCACCAAGATAGAGTTTCAGCATGTACCTAGAATTCAGAATGAGTTTGCCGATGCATTGGCCACTTTCTCATCTATGATACAACATCCGGACAAGAACATCATTGATCTCATCCCAGTAGAGGTCCATAATCAACCGGCTTATTGTGCACACGTCGAGGAAGAGACAGATAGAAAGCCTTGGTTCCATGACATCAAGGAGTACTTGGCAAAAGGAGAATCTGGAGCATGCAAACCACACTCAGAAATGCATACCTCGGAGGTTGTCCAATCACTTCTTCCACAGCGGAGGAAATTTGTACATGAGAGCTCCTGATTTAGGGTTGCTAAGATGTGTTGACGCGTAAGAAGCTTCTAAGCTACTTGAGGAGATACATGCTGGGACCTGCGGCTCGCATATGAATGGTTTTGTCTTGGCCAAGAAAATACTTAGGGCCGGTTACTTTTGGATGACCATGGAGACCGATTGTGTCCAGTATGTCCGCAAATGCTACCAATGTCAAGTGCATGCCGATATGATAAAATTGCCGCCAATCGAGCTCAACGCAACAAGCTCGCCTTGGCCATTCGCCGCCTGGGGAATGGATGTTATTGGTCCGATCGAGCCCACTGCTTCAAACGGACACAGGTTTATTCTAGTAGCCATTGATTACTTCACAAAATGGGTAGAGGCTGCATCTTACAAAGCTGTAACCAAGAAAGTCGTCGCAGACTTTGTCAAAGACCGTATTGTTTGCCGATTCGGAGTTCCTAAGTCTATTGTTACTGATAATGCCGCCAACCTCAACAAGGATCTGATGAAAGCCATGTGTGAAACTTTCAAAATCAAGCATAAGAATTCCACAGCTATAGACCTCAGATGAATGGATCCGTGGAAGCCGCCAACAAAAACATCAAAAAGATACTAAGGAAGATGGTAGAAAACCACAAACAATGGCATGAGAAGTTACCTTTTGCTCTGTTGAGATACCGCACTACAGTTCGAACATCAACCGGAGCCACTCCCTACATGCTGGTTTATGGTACCGAGGCTGTCATCCCAGCCGAGGTAGATTCCGTCTCTAAGAGTCATACAGGAAGCTGAACTCAGCGATGCTGAATGGGTAAGGAGCTGCTATGGACAATTGGCCCTTATCGATGGAAAGAGGATGAACGCAGTGTATCACAGCCAACTTTATCAGAATAGAATGTCCAGAGCTTTCAATAAAAGGGTCAAACAAAGGCAATTTGCACCAGGTCAGTTGGTGCTGAAAAAGATCTTCCCACATCAAGATGAAGCCAAAGGGAAATTCTCTCCCAACTAGCAAGGTCCGTACATGGTTCACGGGGTGCTGACAGGAGGAGCACTCATACTTGCAGAAATGGACGGAGAAATCTGGCCAAAACCGATCAATTCAGACGAAGCCAAGAGATACTATGCTTAGATTATTTATATTTACTCATCTGATGTAATTGAACTATGCTTGACCTGATTCCCATTTAAGAAGGGATACGTAGGCAGCCTTATGGGTTCGGTCATATCATAATAAAATTTCCATTTCCCCCCTCCCCCCCAAGATCAAAAACTGGGGCAGAATTTTGAGGAGGACCCTCAAAATTCCATAGCAAGTCCAGCCAACGCCAACATATGTCAGACAGTCAGGAATCGGTTAAGAAACCGGGGCAGAATTTTGAGAAGGATTCTCAAAATTCCGAAGAAGTTTCAACAAGACTCGTTACTCGCAAGCGGCCGAAGGATCATCTACCAAACTGCAGTGTCTCTGAAATGTGTTGCAGTCACTGGTTCATCTAAAAATCACTTGATGTATCAATACATTTCTAAGTAACTCTATTTTTCATCAATAATTGATTTATTTTCGAATAACTTTATTTCCGTAACAGCCAGGTGTTACCCAGGGGAGCTCGAAAGGCCTCCAGAACGGAGCAAAGCAAGGCCGGCGGACGAATGCACGAAACAACCTCCCCTCACAAAACTTACAATTTTTATTTGAACGCAGGCACATCGTAATGATAACATCCGCAAATATATGCACTTAGCAAGATTACTATCAATCAGGCTATCAGACACCAAATATATCTCCAGCTAAGACATATGCCACTCTTATTCGCTTCTTGCTCTTTGCATGGGACTAATCCCTGTCCCGCATATCTTGTAAGAGGCTAATCCCTGCCTCCCCTATCTGCATGAGGCTAATCCCTGCCTCCATCATTGTATGAGGCTAATCCTTGCCTCCCTACTTGCATGAGGCTAATCCCTGCCTCCCCTATCTGCATGAGGCTAATCCCTGCCTCCCCACTTGCATGAGGCTAATCCTTGCCTCTCCCATTTATATGAGGCTAACCCTTGTCTCCCATAGCCGCATGAGGCTAATCCTTGCCTCCCTATCTGCATGGGACTAAGCATTGTCCCTCTTTGCACAAATATTGCTCTATTTCTAGTACTATCTATTTGCTTTTCAATCGGGCTAAGCTCTGCCCTTGACAAGACTAAGCCCTGTCTTGTTAACATCATGTTATTGCATATCATGGTCTAAAATATCGCCAATCTATCCAAAGGCTTCATAGTCTAAAGGCATCATTCTCATAGCCGGAAGCACCATGCCATGGCCTGAGGATCCCTCAAATTTGCATATCATTATTCAAAGGCATCATGGTTCGGAGGCACCATCTGCATGGCCCGAAAAACCATTTCATGTCCTGCGAATCCCTCACTAAACGATTCATGGCCCAGGACATCATGGTCCGAGGACGTCATCCTTAACCGTCCAAAGACAACTTTTATGGTCCAAAGGGAATCTGCATCATGTTTTAATTTTTGCGCAAATACATGTCGGCATCATCTTTTCATCTGCAGGTGATCGGCAAGCAACCGCTATCCTAGCAGGAGCGACCTCGCTCCAGTTCCTTCAAACTATCTCAAGCTTAACCGTTCACCGTAGCCGCTTTTGCATCCCGTGTCCGTTCTTGCAATGACTTCATCGATATATTTTGCCAATGAATCCAGAACTACACATGGCCTGATTCATGTACAACCAGGGATATGTAGGCAACTCGAGACCGGAGTCCGGCCTCTATTTTTTTCGAAACATCCCATTCGCTCAAAATTTGCCATCATTTCTTTACCCGAAAACTCTTTCATCCTTCCCGGGTAAAGAAGGGCAGCTGTTGATACCCAATTTTTCCCATATATTTTAATACATACTAGTTTTACGGTACGCGCGATGCGCGTGTATCATATATCAATGTATACAATTTTAAAAATTACATAAAAATATTATTAAAATTATGTTTGAGTTATAAAACAAAATTTAAAAATCTAAGCTCTTAAAAATGGTGAATATTAATCCTATTTAGTCAATAAAATAGTTGATCGCCTAATTAAGCATGATAACTACGTAACCAAGATATATTTAAAAGCTTAGTGATGATATATTATGTATCCGGCCCCTCGTTTTGTTTTAATTTTGTATCAATATGATCGTCTAGATACTACATACTCTAGAGACATTAATTATAAAAAGAAAAAGAATCAGTGACAAACAATTTTTATACTTACATTATAAATTCATCGTTAATCCTATTTAATGACGGCATATCATCCAAATTTCTATTATCCAAGATGAATTTTGTAGCTAATTCATATTTTTTAGTAAAATTATGTAATAAACTTTCTTAGTAAATATTAATTTCTTTTTTACCAAAAGACAATGTCATTTTTCATGTATTTAACGAGAATAAGTATTAAATTTTAAGTGATATTTCTAACTTGGTTATGTTTCCTCCTCAAACAAGTAATAAATTAAATTTTTATCACTAATAAATGATTACTATTTTTTCCATGCATAATTAGTATTTTAAATTCTTTCTAGCATGTCGTTTCTAAGAGTAGAAAAGAAACGAATTAGACAGCCAAGATTCTAAGGAATACTTATTGTTAAAATCATAAGAACAACAAACTGTTCATATGTATGGATTAAAGAGGCGAAATTGGTCCGGTATAAATAAATATAAATAAATCATAAAGAACAAAAGATTTACACAGATCGGCGAGTTCCTTGTTGGTAAAGAAACTTTTCGCCTAATTTTTTGAATTCATTTTTATTTAATTAATATTTCGTGCAGCCTTATTAGGAAAAT
>NC_032000.1:28044220-28052161 GCF_001879085.1 Nicotiana attenuata | reverse complement strand
ACCCTAATCAAACCTCACTAACCCTCGTCCATGGCCATCTCCGGTGACTTCTCACCACCTCCCAGGCCTCCAATGGCCTCCCTCACATCAATCTTGCCATCTCCAGGGCCCTTAAGGGACCAGGGCTAGTTGACTTGCATCTATGGTTCCTCTCTCGCCTGTTTCAGGCCATTCCAGTGTGATACCGAGTAAGATCGTCCTATATTGACTACGATCTATGGGTTTCTAAGCGTGTTTCTCCACCTCTGTATGGTTCTCTTCGAAACCCTAATTTCTTTTTCTAAACCACTTAGATCTGTACAGATCTGAGGTGATTTGGGCTTGTTTTATGTGAGTCTTACAGTAACCTTAAGATTCTTTACAAGAATCGTATGATTTTCAAGTGATTTTTATCTTTTCCTAAACTAGGGCTTCCAGATTTGTTTTTACAAATTATTTGATGACTTTTTTGTGTTTAGTCTTCTGCTTCTCATATATTTTAACTAATTTTGTAGGTCTGCTACAACCTTAGCTTGCCTGTACTGAAAGCCCTAATTTTTGGGGTTCTTCATTTGGTTTCTGAGTATTGGTACACCTGGTCGTGTTCTTGCTTTGGGTTTTTGTGATTTCTCGTGATTTTATTGTCCTAATATGTTTCTACTAAATTTCTTAGTTCAGCCCTTTCACTGATTTTGTATGCTTGTGTTCATCCTGACTATTCGTGTTAAGACCTGTAACATTCTCTTTGAATCAGTGTCGTTCTAACTATTTATTTTGTTAAAGTTATGTGAAATCTTGACTATTCATGTTCTGCCTCATTTTATATGCTAAACATGCTTACTCTTTCATGACTTTCTCTTTGATTATTTTGAATTCCTTGTTCTTGGTTTATTTAGAACACTTTCCCTTAAACTTTCGATTCTTACCTCTCTACTCGATTTGATTGAATTGCTTGCCTTAATTATTTTTTCCTTGCCTTGTTTGTATTTTGCCGATTCTTACTGATTTGTTTCCTTAATTAAAACTTCTGTTCATTTACCCCTAATTACCTACTCTATACCCAAACCTTACTTGATTCCTTTCCTTAAATATTTAGCATGCATTTACCGTTGATTTAATTGTCCCTGGATTAAGGGAAAGACTTGCTGATTTACTTATGACTTCCCTGATTTGCTACTTAATTGATCTCTTACCTTATTTGTTAGCTTTTGATTACTATATAAACCCCTCTTAATTTTAAGTTCGACACACGAACATTAGTTAAAATTACTACTCCTTACACTCTAAAAGTTCTCTTTCTCTTCTGTTTCTTGTGATACTCACTGATCTAGCCGGCTGAAAGCCAAGGCTAGATACTGGAACTTTATTGGCTTTATATTTTGCACCCTTTTCTTCAACTGGTATGTCTCTATGTTCAGTTTTGAAATCCAAACCCTATATGTTTCATTCCTGCACTAGTTCATCAGTTATGAATTCAACTTGCATTTCTGCTTACTTTTTTGCTCAGCATGTCTAGACTCTGTCCTATTCAATGAGTGCTTTATATTCTGCACTCTTTTCTGCTTACTTTTTAACATAGCATGTTTAATCTTATTCGAGACATGTCTTGCTTCCTGTATAACAACTATTATCTATGTCCTAACTACTAAGATCCTAAGTGTTACATGTAGTTTGTGACTATATGTTTCCTCCATACCCTATCCCTGCCCCCTAATGTGACTCTTATGTGCCACAATCCTTTTATCCCCATGTGAGATTTTCTTGTTAAGTGTTCTTTTCTAAATTCGGATGTCTCTTGTGACCAATTGATTGTCAGCTATTTTGGTACTCTTCTCAAGCTGTCTTTTACCACCCAGTTATTTCTTGTTTCTGAAAAAAAACTTTTCTACTTCTAAAGTCATCTCTGTACTATTTTCGAAACAAAACTATGTCAAACACTCTCACCTTACTCCAGGGATACTAGGTTCTGCCCCTCTAACATGTGTACTGCCTTGAGACCCTTGAGATCTCTCTAAACTCTAGCATGTCAGAGCTGGCCTTACCACACTGCACCTAAATCCATTATTGTTCGGGAAAAGGTCTAGGTGTGAGCACTGCCCGGGATCCTTGAGGTCCTTAGGGAATTCTGACACACCTAGACATGATACTGTCTATGGAACTTTGGCATTTGAGGCTATTGGAGGCTTGGAAGTCATTTGGGCCTACTGTGTGACGACCCGATCGATCGTCTTAAGAATTTGCGCCCCGATCCCCTATTAACTGCTTTCCTTAAGTTCATTTCTGCTATTTTGGTTTGCCGGGACGTTCGGTGTTGAGTTTCGGAGAGTTTTGGGACATTTAGTCCCTAAATGAGAGCTTAAGTGTTGAAAAGTGGTTCGTAGTTGGAACAGTATAAAGACGACCTCGGAATGGAAATCCGATAGTCCCGTTAGCTCCGTTAGGTGATTTCGGGATTGGGAGCGTGTTCGGAATGTATTTTGGAAGTCCGTAGCTCATTTAGGCTTGAAATGCCGAAGGTTGAATTTTTGAAGTTTCCGGTCCGATAGTGAGTTTTTGATCCGAGGGCCAGAATGGAATTCCAGAAGTTGCAATAGCTCCGCTATGTCATTTGGGATGTGTGTGCAAAATTTCAGGTCATTCGGACGTGTTTTAGTTGGGTTTTTGATCGAAAATGTATTTTGATGGAATTTAAAGTTCATAGGCTCAAATCATTGATTAAATTCGAGTTTCCGGCGTTGTTTTAGGTGGTTTAAGGATTGGTACGAGTTTGAATGAGGTATTGGGTGTTATTGGTGTTTTTGGTTGAGGTTCCGGGGGCCTCGGGATGAATTCGGATGGTTGACGGAAGTTTTCGATGTTGAAGAATTGCTGAAGACTGCTGGTACCTGTCATAACCGCACCTGCGGTTTGGGTTCCGCATGTGCGGAGCCGCAAAAGCGGCCTGTCCATCGCAGGAGCAAAATTCGAGTGTTTTTTCAGTTTCTGCAGGTGCGGAAGTGTAACCGCAGAAGCGGTTACGCACCTGCGAGATAATAGTCGCAGATGCGGCCCTTGGGTCTTTGGTTGAAACCGCAGAAGCGGTAGGAAATCCGCAAAAGCGGAATCCGCAGGTGCGGTATAAGACCGCAGAAGCGGAGCCTGGAAACTTTAGGAAAAGCCACAGAAGCGGCGCTTGGTCCGCAGAAGCGGGACCGCAGAAGTGAAAATGCCTGTGCAGATATAGAAATTTCGAGGGTTAGATTTCATAAGTTAGAAAAATCAATTTGAGCTCGGGGAACGGCGATTTTCAGAGGATTTTGAAGAGAAGATTATTGGTTAACATTTCTTTGATCCCTTATAGTTATATTTCATCATTTTGTAGTTAAATCCATCATTAAAATTCAAATTTGGGATAAAAAATTGGGTAAAACTTCATAGGCTAAACCATTGAGTTTTGAGTGAGCATTTGACCTCCGATTTGGGAGATTTTTGTATGGTTAGACTCGTGAGAGTACAAGGGTTCTGAAAATGTGAAAATTATTCGATTCCGAGGCATTGTACTGAAGGGCATTTTGGTCATTTCACCTAATTTCACGCCGAAGCTTTGAATTAAATAGCAAAACCAGTTGTTTGCGATGTTATTTACAATGTGTAATTGAAATGAATAGATTTGGGCCATTTGGAGTCGGATACTCGTGGCAAGGGCGTGGTTTCTAGTTGATATTGAGTCGGTTCGAGGTAAGTGGCTTGTCTAACCTTGTGTGGAGGACCTCTTCCCATTAGGACATGATATTTGATATTTGAAAGCCTCGTACGTGAGGTGACGAGCGCGTGCTTGAGCTAATTGTTGGAGATCCATTTTACTTGAAGTATTTAAAATTGAGTTCTTCTTGCCTACCTGTTTATTTTGAATTGTAAGTTTATCCTATGCTAGTTTACAGAAACATGTTTAGTTGACTTACTTGCTTAAGTGCTTAAACTGTCTTGTTTGTACTACGTGGAGCATGTTAGGCTAGGATTTCTATTACTTGTTCTGAGTTTAGCATTTATCCTAGTTTTGGGTTGTTATTGTGTGATTTAAACTGGGACTACGGGACGGCATCCCGGGAGATCCCCTTGTACTTGTTATGTTCTGAACTGAGGTGCGGGATACCAAGAGATCCATGGCGCATGTAAATGTAAGATTTGAGGATACCAAGAGATCCTCGGGATACCAAGATATCTCTCGTGTATATGATGAGGATACCAAGAGATCCCTAGTGTATATGATGAGGACACCAAGAGATCCTCGGGATACCAAGAGATCCCCGGCTATCACTTCCTGTTGTGAGCAGTATTCCTTATGTTGTTTTGTTTCTGCTTCCTATTACTGTTTCCCTTATTTATCCTATTTAGATTCTCGCTGTAGACTTTATCTATACTGTTTTCCTTATCCTATCATATATTATGTTTATCTAAGTAGGGCCCTGACCTTCCTCGTCACTACCCAACCGAGGTTAGGCTTGGTAGTTACTGAGTACCGTTGTGGTGTACTCATGCCCTTCCTGCGCATGTTTTTCATGTGCAGATCATCCAGGTACCTCCACTCAGGCGCACCACCCCTGAGGTCAGGAGAGCTACGGAGACTTCGAGGTATATCTGCAGCGTCAGCAGACCGAAGAGTCTCCTTCCTTATTCTATCTGTAGTGTTTAGATTCTATCATACTTTTGATGTAGATATTCTGGAGATTAGAGCATTTACAGTATTTCTATTAGCCTGTGGTTCCCCTGAGTTTCCGGGTTTTGGGATGAGATTTTAGAGTTCCACATTTATTATGAGTTGTATGTGCCCAGTGGCAGTTTTATACAGATTTCTTATAGTTGTTCAGCCTTAATTAGTTATTTTTGCAAATTATGTTGTTTCTTCCGCACTGTTAGGCTTACCTAGTTGTAGGAACTAGGTGCCATCGCGACATGTTCATGGAGGGTGAACTGGGGTCGTGACAAGTTGGTATCAGAGCCCTAGGTTCATAGGAGTCACGGAACACAGGCCGATTTATTAGAGTCTCGCTGATCGGTACGGAGACGTATGTACTTATCTATGAGAGGCTATGTAACTATTTAGGAAAAATCTTCATTCTATTTGAATTCCTTGTCGTGCGATATTTATGAACATCAATTCTAAACTTCTAACTTCTATTCTCTCACAGATGGTGAGGACACGTGCTACTCGAGATGATCAGGCACCCGCGCCCCTTACTGTAGCCGTCAGAGGCCGGGGCCGGGGGAGAGGTCGAGGACACGCACGTGGTGCAGCCAGAGCACCTGCGCTAGCTGCCGCCGAGGTACCACCAGCAGATCCAGCCGGAGCCCAGGCACCTGGCACACCTACTACTACCACTACTACTCCAGCGCTCCAGGAGATTCTGGCTCAGTTCATGAGCATGTACACCACCTTGGCTCAGGCAGGGTTGCTTCCCCTTGCTGCAGCCATATCCCAGGCCGGGGGAGGAGCACAGACTCCCGCCGTCCGCACTCCTGAGAAGCGAGTGCAGGTTGAGCAGGCTCCCGAGATTATTCTGGCACCGCCTGCAGCGCCAGTTCAGCCCGAGGATGGGTCAGCTGCTTCAGAGGATGAGCAGCGGAGAATTGAGAGGTTCAAGAAGTATGATCCCCCAGTGTTCAGTGGATTAGCATCAGACAATGCCTTGGGATTTCTAGAGGAGTGTCATCGTATTCTTCTTACTATGGGCATAGTGGAGTCCAGCGGGGTTTCTTTCACTGCTTTTCAGCTTCGGGGAGCCGCCTATGATTGGTGGCGCACTTATGAGATAGATCAGTCGAGGCTGCTTCACTGACTTGGACCCAGTTCTCGGATATGTTTATGAGAGAGTTCGTTCCCCAGAGTCTTAGGGACGCATGGCGCGCAGAGTTTGAGCATTTGCGCTAGGGTGCTATGACCGTTTCAGAGTATGCTATCCGTTATACCAGATTGGCTAGGCATGCACCGGCATTGGTTGCTATAGTTCGGGAGAGAGTTCGCAGGTTCATTGAGGGTCTTATTCCACCCATCAGATCTAGCATGGCTCGAGAGTTGGAGATGGACATTCCTTATCAGCAGGTAGTGAGCATTGCTAGGAGGATTGAAGGTATGCTCGCCAGGGAGCAAGGGGAAAGGGAGGCCAAGAGGTCTCGAGAGTCGGGTCACTACTCTAGTGCCCGTACCCCATCAACAAGTCGTTATGGCAGAGGTTATGCGGGTCGCCCTGTTCATTCAGCTCTTCAAGTAGCCGGCAGTGCTCCAGCTCCACCTACACCTCAGGAGCCTTACTATGCACCTCCAGTTTCTACCGCGCCTCCTGCGCGGGGTGCTTCTAGAGGTCAGTCCAGCAGACCTGGCCCTAGTCAGTCACAGCCACCGCGCCCTCCCAGAGCTTGTTCGAGTGTGGTGATACATGCCACATGGTTAGGGACTGCCCCAGACTTGGTAGGGGTGCATCTTCACAGACTGCTCAGCCACATCGTGCTCCTCAGAGTTCTCAGGCCATGGTCACAGCTCCAGCTGCTACCCCACCTGCCCAGCCGGCTAGGGGCGGAGGTCGGGGAGATAGAGGTCGCCCTCGAGAGAGGGGCCGGGCCAGATATTATGCTATTCCTGCTCGTACTGAGGCTGTCGCCTCCGACTCCGTCATTACAGGTATTATACTGGTTTGTCACAGAGAGGCATCGATTCTATTCGATCCGGGCTCTACTTATTCTTATGTGTCTTCTTACTTTGCTCTGCATTTGGGTGTGCCTCGGGATTCTTTGAGTGCCCCCATTTATGTTTCTACTCCTGTGGGAGTTTCTCTTGCTGTGGACCGCATTTATCGGTCATGTTTGGTTACTATTCGTTGTTTTGAGACCAAGGCAGACTTATTATTACTCGGCATGGTGGATTTTGACATTATTTTGGGCATGGACTAGTTGTCGCCCCATTTTGCTATTCTTGATTGTCACGCCAAGACCGTGACGCTGGCCAAGCCAGGTAGTCCGCGTATTGAGTAGATTGGTACCTTAGATCACACTCCCAGTAGAGTCATTTCTTTTCTTAAAGCTCAGCGCATGGTTGAGAAGCGGTGTGCCGCGTATTTAGCCTATGTGAGAGATGTCAGTATTGATACCCCTTCTATTAACTCAGTTCCAGTGGTACGGGACTATCCCGATGTGTTTCCAGCCGACCTTCCAGACATGCCGCCCATAGAGACATTGATTTTAGCATTGATCTGTTGCCGGGCACTCAGCCCATTTCCATTCCTCCGTATCATATGGCTCCTCCTGAGGAGTTGAAGGATCAGTTGCAGGAATTGCTTGGTAAGGGTTTTATTCGACCAGTGTTTCACCGTGGGGTGCTCCTGTCTTGTTTTTGAAGAAGAAGGATGGTTCTATGCGCATGTGTATTGATTACCGTCAGTTGAACAACGTTACAGTGAAGAACCGTTATCCTTTGCCTCGTATTGATGATCTGTTTGACCAGCTTCAGGGCGCACATGTGTTTTCTAAGATTGACTTGCGCTCAGGTTACCATCAGTTGAAGATTCGGGAGCTAGATATACCGAAGACTGCTTTCAGGACTCGGTATGGTCATTACGAGTTCCTTGTTATGTCATTTGGGCTGACCAATGCCCCAGCAGCTTTCATGCATCTGATGCACAATGTGTTCAGGCCATATCTTGACTCGTTCGTTATTGTTTTTATTGATGATATTCTAGTGTATTCCCGGAGTCGGGAAGATCATGAGCAGCACATGAGGACCGTGCTTTAGACCTTGAGGGAGAAGAAGTTATATGCAAAGTTCTCAAAATGTGAGTTTTGGCTGAGTTCTGTGGCATTCTTAGGCCATGTGATTTCGAGTGAGGGTATTCGGGTGGATCCGAGGAAGATAGAGGCCATGCAGAGTTGGCCTAGGTCGTCCTCAGCTACAGAGATTCGCAGTTTCCTTGGCTTGGCGGGCTACTACCGTCG
>NC_032000.1:27967011-28044043 GCF_001879085.1 Nicotiana attenuata | reverse complement strand
GGATTTAGTCCACCCAAGAAGCGTTCTAATGGAGTGTGATACACAATAAAGATGACGCACGCAAGTTAGTGCGATTTGTGCATCTGATGGCCCCGAAACTTGAGGAACCGCATGGTCTTTTCACTATTGCTTGCCATATCGAAGTGCGGAATTTGCTAAGCCCTATGTGACTTGGGGGCTTAGCATTATCTGATGCGGTACTCAGTTTTCAAGACTATCTGGGAAATTGGGGCAACCTAAGGCCAACCGTCAGCATGGACTTCAAAATGGCGGAACCGGTCGATGAAGCAGGCCTCTAGGTATAATCGATTGATGTGCTTGTCCGGGTGTGGAAAAATTCTCAATATTGCCGGCCGATCTATTGGTCATATTGGATTGCTGAAGCTGGTATTTCGAAAGTGCCTATCATATTTCTTTGGAAGACTTTCTAGCTTACGGGAAGGCATTGGTTGATGTGGAAGCAGGGGAGTTAACTTACCGTGTGGGAGATGAGAGAAGGGTGGTATTTCATTGTGCAAGTCAATGATGGCAACCCATAGTACGCGAGGTGTGTTTCATTTGTGGACATTGTCCACGGCATGTGATAGTGGATGACACAAGTGGCCTTGATCATGTTGTGAAGACCCTCTTGAAGTAGTGCTTTCTTTAAATGCGATGCCAATGATGATGCCTTGTAGGAGTGAGTGCGTGAATGAATTGCATGAATGGGTTCAATATTCATATGAGTCCCTAGTAAACTATCTTTAGATCTTGTAAAATCGCAAAACTCCGCCAACACAAGCCAATCAATTGCGGAGCACCGATGTTGGAGTTGAAACCAGCTTCCTCCAGCATTCCTTCATAAATTTTGCATACCCAGGCATTTGTTCAAGTGCCTCCACTAAAGGAACATTGATTGTGAGGCTCTTCATCATGTCTATGAATTTCTTGAACTGATTGTCGTTCTTTTGCTTTGCTAACCGCTGAGGATATGGTGGAGGTGGTCTAGGCAAGGGTGCCTTGGCCTTGGGCACCGCCGACTCGGGTATATCAATAATGTGTTCCCTAGACGGGTTCACGGTATCTTGAGTCTCTGCCCCGGCCTCATCATCAATATCAATCCGCACAGCATTTGTCGCTATTGGTTCAACCACATTGTCAACATTCAAAGGTGCATCATCATCATGCAACTCAACTTCATCATTCACAACTTGACTCTCAACCGAGGCATGCACATCACCGCCTCTTCCACTCCTAGTTGTAACCGCCATCACATGATTGTTACCCCCATTCGGGTTCACTACCGTATCACTTGGTACCGCACCTTTTGGGCGGGTAGTTAAAGCTTGAGAGATTTGTCCTATTTGCACCTCTAGGTTCCGGATAGACGTGTTATGCGAAGCCAATTGTGCATCAGAATCTTGGTTCTTTTTCATCATCTGCTCGAACATCATCTCTATCCGTCCCATATCACTTCCAGAAGAACTAGGCCCTTGTGACTGAAAGGGGAGTGGATTGTTTGGTTGTTGGAACATGGGGGCCTTTGAAAGCCTTGCCCCCTACCACCATTATTCCACCCTCCTTGATTGCCATTGTTGTTGTTCCAATTGTTGTTTTTCCCATTCCGATTACCTTGGTTATTGCCTTGATTACCCCAATTGTTGCCTTGATTGTTATTGTTCCAATTGTTACCACCCTGTTGTTGATTATTGTTATTCCAATTGCCGCCTCCTTGTTGATTGCCCCAATTGCCTTGGGGGCGCCATTGTTGATTTCCTTGATTTCCTCTATTTCCTTGGTAGTTATTGACATATTGGCACTCCTCACTTTGATCATCAAAACACTCATTCGAATATCCACCACCATCGTTGTTGTTGTCAAATTGGTCACCGCTACCTTGAGGTTGTTGTTTCCCTCTTTGCCTCCTTTTTAGCATAGAAACATTCTCCATTGCATTGACTTGGCGCGGGTTTTGTACTTGTTGCAATTGCGCCTTCGCCAACTGATTCATTGTTGTTGTAAGTTCGGCAATAGCTCGGCCATGAACACTCAACTCCTTATGCAAATGGATGACCGTGGGGTCACCTTGGGGTACATTCGCTCGGCTTTGCCATGCCGAAGAGGTGTCCGCCATTTCATCAAGTACATCACATGCCTCTTGGTAAGAAAGTTTCATAAAGTTCCCACCGGCCAATTGGTTCACAATGCATTGATTTGTGGTGTTGATGCCCCTATAGAAAGTATGTTGGATCATCGCCTCAGTCATGTAGTTGTTAGGGCACTCCTTCACCATTGTTCTATATCGCTCCCAGATCTCATGCAAGGGTTCCGTTGGCATTTGCTTGAAGGCTAGAATCTCATCCCGAAGAGCCGCCATATGACTTGGAGAAAAGAACTTGGCAATAAATTTGTCCGCCAATTCATCCCATGTGGTGATAGAATGATTTGGTAACCTTTCTAACCAGTCCAACGCTTTGCCCCGAAGAGAAAACGGGAAAAGCCTCAATCTCAATGCATCCTCTGACACGTTTGTTTGTTTGCTGCCCCAGCAAGTATCTACGAACCCCTTCAAGTGCTTGTATGCATTTTGGTTGGAGGCGCCCGTAAAATATCCCCTTTGCTCGAGCAAGGTCAACATGACATTTGTGATTTGAAAGTTCCCCGCCCGGATTCGGGGAGGAACGATGGCACTTGCGCACCCTTGATTAGGAAGAACTCTTTGGACCGCTCTTGGCGGTGGCGGAGGAGGGTCTGGAATAGGATTGTTGTCATGTACATTAGCATTGGCATTTCGACCTCTCCGTGGTACTTGAGGTACCGGAAGCTCATCTTGCTCAACATCTTCAACCTCCTCCCTCGCCAAGGCATTGCCAAGAGGGTCATTTCCGTTTAGAGCCATGTGTACCTGATGGATCAACACAAATAAAGTTAGTAAAAAGAAGGAAAGAGAAGCAAAACAAAAAACTAGCTACACAAATAGTCAACACCGTAAGCTCCCCGGCAACGGCGCCAAAAAGTGATTAGGTCGCAGCGGACTCAACCTTTGGAAGAGTGGGCGCTAATACTTTTACCCAATAGTGGTATCGGGGTCAATTTCCACAGGGAGCTAGGAAGGGAGTTGGATATTTGTTTAGCCTAGAAATGTGAGTTTGCTTCTAATTGATCTTATATCATTTTTGGTTTTTTTGTGATTATCAACTACAATTTAACAACTACTAATTATAACTAAATTATGCTAAGATATTAAGTCTAGGTTGTATGCAAGATAGAGAAAGGCACTAGGGTCGTGGCATTTACCTAGGTGGTCAACTAACGGGTGGAGATTCCTAATACGAGAATGATGATTATGGGGCTTATGATATAACCGTTGCACGATAGCACTCACTCTCACACCTCTCGGTAGAATGAATGATTTTGCCCAATTGACTCTCTCGAGACCAATTGGGTAGGCTAACAAAACAAGCAACTTAGGGTTCAAGTTGGGTAATTGCTCTCTCGAGGTTTTACCCGTTAATTGAGACTACCATTCTCATAGATCCATCCCAATTCCTTGTTGGGTTAATTTTGGAGTCATAGACACTCTATCTCAAGAAGAGTCAAGACCCACAAAGCTAGACTTAGTGTTTGCAACCACCAAATCCAAGTGAAAACATAAAATTAACCCCAAATATCAAACACCCAACATCATTCAAGCATTAAACAATCATACCCATTAATTACCTACACTAGGGTTGAGCCACAACCCTAGCTTATGGGTTTAGCTATCCATAATAACAACAGAAATTGAAGAAGAAGTAGATAAAATGAACATATTAATTAACTAGAATGTAAATCTACAAGAATCCTCGTTAAACAAGATGAAAATGCCCAAAATAGGCTAAAACTTTTGTTTCACGAGTGCAGCAGCTCTGTCGTATCTAATTCGTGCCCTAAAAATGGCAAATATTCTATTTATACTAAGTTAAGAAAAACTGGACAAAAATACCCCTGCGGGGTCCGTGTGGTCCGCACGAAGTTGACACGCGGCCGCACTGGGTTGCTTGACTTCTGAGACTTGCCTTCTGAAGATGTTGACGCGGACCGCACAATGATGAAGTGCGGCCACATGTTGACTGGCGTGGACCACGTGAACTTGTAGTGCGGCCGCATGAGTGGCTTATGATGGTCTCTGGACTTTTGTGGTGCGGACCGCGTGAACTTGTAGTGCGGCCGCATGAGTGGCTTGTGATGGTCTCTGGATTTTTGTGGTGCGGACCGCGTGAACTTGTAGTGCGGCCGAATTGGCTGGAACTGAGAATGCCAACTCTCTGAACTCCTATGGTGCGGCCGCATGACATGATGGTGCGGTCCGCACCAAGTTCTGAATATCCTTGCTTTCATGATCTTTGACACTTGAGCAGGTTTCACTCCGTTTCGAGCCGATTTTTTACTTTCGTCATCTTGTTGCTCAAACCTGCAATCAAGCGCAACTTATAAGCATTCTGGGTTTATTTTATGGCAAATCATACATAAAGCATAGGCAAGTATGGGCATAAAACGTGTTAAAATCACAGTTATCAGAGTTGCCGATTTAATTTTGGGAATTACGATCCTTCAGACTCCTCGAGTCTAGCTTTGTCTCAATCTCATTACATTAAAATGGTTCTTGAAAATTTCAAATATTTGGACTTTAAAGAAGCAAAAACGCGAATTGATTTAAACCTTACTCTTGTAAAGAATAAAGGTCAAAACAAGTCTCAATTGGAATATGCTCGAGTGTTGGGAAGTTTGATGTACATCATGAATTGTACACGGCCTGATATAGCTTGTGCGATAGGTAAGCTTAGTCGATACACAAGTATTCCCAACCAAGCTCATTGGATAGCAATGAAATGAGTTTTAGGATATTTGAAATATACCCAAGATTATGCATTGCATTACAATAATTATCGCGCAGTTATTGAGGTATATAGTGATGCAAATTGAATTACCGGATCTACGGAATCAAAATCCACAAGTGGATACGTTTTTACCATTTGTGGAGGAGCATTGTCTTGGAAGTCGTCCAAACAGACATGCATCACCCGCTCTACAATAGAGTCCGAGTTTATAGCTTTAGACAAGGCCGGTGAAGTAGGGCTGCTTATCGGGCGGATTGGGCGGTTTTACTCTTAACGGTTTGGCTTATCGGTTATCGGCTTTTAAATGTATTAATCCGGTAGCCACCAAATAAGATATCAGGCGGATTGGTATCGGTTTAGCTCTTAACGGGTGGTTATCGAGCGGTTTATCGACCTAATTCAATCTATATTGCACATGACGCTGCTTTGAGTTCAGAGAAGACTACACTCCAGTCTATAGAATATAATAGATGAGTCCATTACATCCCAAAGTAGACTATATTACAGATGAGACTAGAATACATATGTCTTTCCTCCGCCCACAACTGCAAAGGAAAAGTCAATGCTCCCTCATTAATTCTGAAATGATAAAATTTCAGTCTATATTTAAAGTGAGTCCAGAATACATATTTCAAAATGATTAATCCATAAGTGAGTAGACTACACATAAATGTTTGGCCTGCAGCTAACGCCTAACAGTGCTTGAATTTCTGCAGCTTCAAAGTTCAAACAACAGCTTAACAGTTGATCCCTGTAAAAAATATGCATACACCAAATTTCAGCATTAGGCAACGAAGTAGAGACTGTGATAAATACTACTGTCTTGATTCTTGTTGATGTTTAGATGGCTTTTCTCATACATATTCTTTCCGAATAGATCATTAAGTACTCAGTATTTTTTTCGCAGCGTATTTCCCAGTAGAATCATCTCTGGGGATGAGCCTATTAACAACTTATAACTATCAGAAGAAATAGAAGAGAACACTTGGCATAATACATGACATCAAAATTATCTGTATTCATTAGTAGGTTCTGAAAAGGAAATTCATGCAATTAGAAACCTATTGATTAATGACTACTCCTTTGAAATAGGCTACTTTTCCTCATGGTTAGCAAACCAGTATATCTTCCCTTCCTAACTTATCTACTGAAAAACAAAATATTCTTTCCTCTCATCATATTTTTCTAAATTCTAATCACCATAACCCAAGATGATGAAAAAGGAAAAAGCAGCCAAAATTAATTTATAATTTTCAAATCAAGGGATGGCGAGATAAAAAATTCACAGTTGTCACAACCATTAGCTTGGTGAAGCATTTCTGCCTTCAATAATTATGGTTGGTTGTGCAATACTTGTTCCATATTCATTCATTCATGCAAATGTATGAACCGGACAACTCATTATCACAATGTCTATTTCCTTTAATTCATGTTAAAATGTGGATGATTAATATTCACAAACTTCATCGACTTAACAGATTATGAGGAATAAATATAACGTCGATTGTTGGTGATGAATATAATTTTTTAGCAGGAAAAAGGTGTAGGCTTGTAAAATTTATTGAATTTAAATTCAATAAATAATTTGGACTATATTTTAAATTTACTAGTCCAAATAAATATTATGGGCTAATATAATTAAATTAATAATATAAGTCCAATATATATGGATTAAATAAATAAGTCTTAATCCATTGGGCTAGCCCATTTAATTGGGCTAAAGAGTGATGAGCCCACTTCATTAAGCCCAAGATGCCATCTTCCTAGAGGCCCAGTTTGGTGCCACATGTCAAACGATGTGGCACGCCAAGTCAAGCGGAAGAGCCAATAGGATCATGCCACATGTCAAAATGACAAGGCATGCCAAGTCACATTGAAAGGCCAATGAAATCGCGCCACGTGTGCAAGTGACATATTCTGGCCAATCAAATGCGGACATGTCACACTTTAATTTGATTGGTCGGAAAGAGTTTGTTCTTATCACAACTCTTCCCTCCCACAACTATAAACAGGGGTCTTCATAACTCAGAAAGGGGACCAGAAGTTATAACAAGAAGCAAGAGAGAGCTCGTGGATCAAACACCGCAAATTTCTCCACAAGTTTCAAGCTTCAAGTTCAATTTCAAGAAATCAAGTTCAAGCTCAAGAACGAAGAACAAATCAAGTTCAAGCTCAAGAACGAAGAACAAATCAAGTTCAAGCTCAAGAACGAAGAACAAATCAAGTTCAAGTCCAAGCAATCAAGCTCAAGCTCAAGAACAAGATCATTGTTCGTGGCAACAAACATAGACTCAAGATCAAGCTCAAAGGCCCTTGAATTTATTTACCATTGAAAAGTAGAATCAGAGGATTCGTAGAGATTGTAACACTCATATTATTCAAAATAAGATACTACGATTGTTGCGATATTTTCGGTCTTGATTTTATTTTCTCGACGCAAGTTTATTGTCTACAAATTCTGGCACGCCCAGTGGGACAATCTCTACATCTCATCTCAACTATTCAATCACCAAAGTTCAAGAACATTGAAATGGCTTCAAAGAAAATCAACTCCGTTTCAACTTCCACCAAGGCTGCTAACTCCATGTTCTATGCTGATGCGGAAAGCATCCTCGATGTCACCTTTGGAAGCTTCGGACCAGTTACGAGGAGCAAAGCAAGCTCTTTAGGACAACAAGCACCCCAAGTGCCGTCCGCATCAACCCCTATTTTCGGATCTTCTTCCTCAAAAGGAGCCAGATCTGCCAGAAACGCATCTGAAGGAGGAAGCGATGTTGCTGAAAAGATCAAGAAAACTCTTGCTCTGCTTGACCTCTCCGGCTCCAAGCACTCTGCTGTGAAGGAAGATGATGATGCTTCAAGTGATGGATCCTCCCCACTTAAACCACATAGCGTGAGCCAATCAAGGATCAATCTGTGTGAAAATCCATGCTACTCTCCCTCATCCACGACAATCATGCAAGCCATGGTGACAAACACTTTATCCATGGAGGAGCAGNGAAGTTACAAACTCATTGAAGCTGGATTATTCAGGAAGTTAAATACCCAGCATGGGTTTCAAGTATTGTCCCTGTAAGGAAGAAGAATGGCCAGATTCGAGTATGCGTTGACTTTAGGGACCTCAATAATGCGTGTCCAAAATATGAATTCCCGCTTCCTATTCCAGAGCTGATGATCGATGCTACTACTGGTTACGAGGCAATGTCTTTCATGGATGGTTCATCGGGCTATAACCAAATTCGCATGGCACCAAAAGATGAAGAGCTTACTGCGTTCCGCACCCCCAAGGGTATTTATTGCTACAAGGTAATGCCTTTTGGCTTGAAGAATGCTGGTGCTACTTACCAAAGGGCTATGCAGAATATTTTCGACGATCTTCTCCACAAGAATGTCGAATGCTATATTGATGACTTGGTGGTGAAATCAAGAGAGAAGGGCGACCACATGAAAGACTTGAGGATGGTATTTGAATTGCTCCGGAGGTACCAACTTAGGATGAATCCGTTGAAATGTGCCTTTGGAGTTACTTCTGAAAAGTTCCTTGGTTTCATTGTCCGACATCGAGGGATCGAAATTGATCAAGCCAAAGTGGATGCCATTTTGAAAATGCCTGAGTCTCGAGATATCCATGAATTGAAAAGACTATAAGGAAAGCTAGCATACCTTAGAAGATTCATATCAAACCTAGCTGCGAGGTGCCAACCATTTAGTCACCTCATGAAGAAAGGCGTTCCTTTCAAGTGGGATCAAGCTTGTAGCAATGCCTTCGAAAGTATTAAAACCTACTTGATGAAGCCTCCAGTTTTAGCAGCTCCTATACCAGGAAAGCCATTAATACTATACATTGCGGCGCAGGAAAGGTCTGTTGGAGCATTGTTGGCCCAAGAAAATAGTGAGGGGAAAGAAAACTCTCTTTACTACTTGAGCAGAATGATGACACCTAACGAGTTGAATTATTCGCCAATTGAAAAGTTGTGTTTGGCGCTAGTCTTCTCAATTCAAAAGTTGAAACACTACTTTCAAGCTCATGTTGTCCGTCTTGTTTCTAAAGCAAATCCCATCAAGTTCGTGATGTCAAAACCTATTCTTAGTGATCAACTAGCGAGATGGTACCTCCAATTTCAACAATTTGAGATTTTGTACATCCCTCAAAAGGCTGTAAAAGGACAAGCATTGGCAGACTTCTTGGCAGATCATCCGATACCTGATGACTGGGAGCTAACTGATGAACTACCTGATGAGGATGCAATGGTCTTTGAAGTTCAACCTCCATGGAAGATGTACTTTGATGGTGCTGCGCATCGTGGGGGAGCTGGGGCTGGCGTAGTATTTGTCACTCCCCAAGGCGAAGTCTTGCCCTACTCCTTCACCTTGACACAACTCTGTTCCAACAATGTTGCTGAGTATCAAGCATTAATACTTGGGCTCGAAATGGCCGTTGATATGAAGCAATTGCAATTGCAAGTCTTTGGTGACTCCTAGTTAGTGGTCAATCAGCTTTTGGGTAGTTACAAGGTTAAGAAGCCTGAGCTACGCCCATATCATGATTACACTAAAAAGTTGACGGGGTGGCTCGGTGATGTGACTATTCAGCATGTGCCAAGGAAAGAAAATAAGAAGGGTGATGCTTTAGCTGCTCTAGCTTCATCATTAGCCCTGCCTGACCAAGCGCAAGTTACCGTATGCCAAAAATGGGTAGTACCGCCCCAAAATGAGGCTGAAGGCGAAGAAAACGAACTCAAGCATCTTGTTGCTGTTTCTGAAGTTGAGAAAGAAGAATGGCGACAACCCATTATCGACTACTTATGCTATGGGATACTTCCAGAAAATTCGAGGAGAAGGACTGAAATCCGTCGTCGTGCACCTCGCTTCCTTTACTACAAGGATACTCTATACAGAAGGTCGTTCGAGGGAGTACTCTTACGATTCCTAGGACAAGAAGAAGCTCTCCAAGCTTTGCAAGAGGCGCATTCTGGGGTATGTGGGTCACACCAGTCCGGACCAAAGCTCCACTTCCATATAAAAAGGATGGGATATTATTGGCCTACGATGGTAAAAGATTGCTTGGACTACGCTCGAAGATGCAAGGCTTGTCAATTCCATGCGAATTTTATTCATCAACCTCCTGAAGTGTTGCACCCGACTGTTGCATCCTGGCCATTTGACGCTTGGGGATTGGATGTTGTTGGACCACTGCCAAAATCCTCTGGTGGGCACCTATACATATTGGCTGCAACTGACTACTTCTCAAAATGGGCTGAAGCTGTTGCTCTTAAAGAAGTAAAGAAGGAAAATGTCACAAGTTTCATCCGAGTAAACATTATTTGTCGATTTGGCATTCCTCGTTACAAAATAACCGATAATGGAAAGCCATTCGACAATAGGCTGATGAACAAGATTTGTGATCTCTTTGGCTTCAAGCAATGTAACTCTTCGATGTACAATGCTGCCGCCAATGGTCTAGTTAAGGCATTCAACAAGACTCTATGCAACTTGTTAAAGAAAGTCGTCTCCAAATCCAAACGAGATTGGAATGACCGTATGGAAGAAGCTCTATGGGCATATAGGACGACTCACCGCACGCCAACACAAGCGACTCCTTATTCACTCATTTATGGGGTTGAAGCCCTCTTGCCACTTGAGCGTCAAATACCTTCGTTACGACTGGCTATTCAAGAAGGGATCACTGCTGAAGAAAATGCTCGACTTCGATTAGCAGAGTTGGAAGCTCTTGATGAAAAAAGATTGGAAACTCAACAGAGTCTTGAATGTTATCAAGCTCGATTGTCTCGCGCCTTCACTAAAAGAGTTCGTCCAAGATCCTTTCAAGTAGGAGATCAAGTCCTTGCCGTACGAAGACCCATAATTACTTCCCATAAACCTGTAGGGAAGTTCACTTCAAAAAGGGATGGGCCATATGTCGTACAAGAAGCTTATTCAAGTGGGGCTTACAAGCTGGTTGATGCAGATGGTATGAGAATCGGCCCTATCAACGGCAAGTTTTTGAAGAAGTATTATCCATGAAGTTGCAAGTCATAATGCTCCTCGACGTACGAGCCTAAACTGCAAGTCATGACGCTCCTTGACGCACGAGCCTAAACTGCATGTTGCTACACTCCTGGCCCGCATGAGTCTAAACTGTGTACGCCCCCCCTCCCCCCAAAAAGGGTCTGCTAGGTTGAAAATGTCGAAAGAGGCGGCCTAGGAAAAAGTTAGGACGTAAAAAAAAAGGGTCCGCTAGGTTGAAAACTTCGAAAGAGGCGACCTAGGCAAAAGTTAGGACATAATAAAAAATCACCCAGTTTGAACTACAATATGACTTGATCCTCTTCACCGAGGTACGTAGGCAGCTTAGAGTTTCATTCTAAGTTCAGTCGCATAAGATCAAAAGATACATATTGCCCCAATTGTTGTTCGAATGAAGTATGAAGAAATGTAAGATCAAGCTGAAATGTCATCCTCCTACTGAACTTTGACCTCATTTGATTTAAAGGGGGCAACCCTCCATGGTAAATTGATATCTTCAATGGCCAATTTTAAGAGGATGTCAAGTATTTGCATTGAAGTCCTGGGATTCTCTATGTCTTCAGGTTCGCCAAACCTTCAAGTCCGTCGGTCTTCAAGTTGAAGTCTTCAAATTCGCTGATCTTCAAGTTGAAATATTTTGGCCCTCCAAGTCTCAAAGTTGAAGTCTTCAAGTCCGCCGGTCTTCAAGTTGAAGTCTTCAAATTCGCCGATCTTCAAGTTGAAATATTTAGGCCCTCCAAGTCTCAAAGTTGAAGTCTTCAAATTCGTCGGTCTTCAAGTTTCAGTCTTCAAATTCGTCCGTCTTAAAGTTGAATTGTTTAAGCCTTCCGAATCTTTGAGTTGAAGTCTGCAAAGTCCGCCAAATCTTCAAAGTTTTCCAAGTGTTCATATCAATGTTGTCTTCGAGTTGAAGCTTTATAACTTTCCAATCTTAAGGTGGACATATAAGTCCCTTTGCACCTTAAGTTGGCCTCTTCGCAGGTTGGTCCTTAAAAGGAACTATAACTTTACAATCTTAAGGTGGACATATGAGTCCCTTTGCACCTTAAGTTGGCCTCGCCGATAGTCGAGCCATTTTGAGAGTAATCTCTCCGGTAGTCGGGCCACATTGAGAGTAATCTCCCCGGTAGTCGGGCCATTTTGAGAGTAATCTCTCCAAGAATTGGGCCACATTGAGAGTCATCTCTCGAAGAATCGGGCCATTTTGAGAGTAATCCCTCCAAGAATTGGGCCACATTGAGAGTAATCTCTCCAAGAATCGGGCCATTTTGAGAGTAATCTCTCCGGTAATTGGGCCACTTTGAGAGTAATCTCTCCAAGAATTGGGCCACATTGAGAGTAATCTCTCCAAGAATCGGGCCATTTTAAGAGTAATCTCTCCAAGAATTGGGCCACATTGAGAGTAATCTCTCCAAGAATCGGGCCATGAAAGTAATCCCTCCGATATTTGGGCAGGGATAAGTACCCATCCCCTCACACCCTAAGATTGCCTTCTTCATGCGTGGATCATCTTATTGAACAAGAACATATCTTTCTCGCTTGACCTACAAAATAAAAAAAAAGGACAACAAAACAAGAAAAGCACAAGAAAAGAACAAAAATAAATTACCTCAAATACTAGCACTTTCCGATCGTTAAAGAAACGAACTTAAGAGCAGCTTGAAGATGCGGATAGCTGATTGATGCTCAAAAACACGTAAGAATGTGGCTATTTATAGATTTCTCAAGGTACCTTACTAAAGGTCTTAACCGATGTGGGATAAATACATATTAGAGTCCAACAAGAATAAGATATCCTAATCCATATAGAAAAGAAAGCCTACAGGCGGCTAAGGCGGGCAGCGTGAATTGGGATACTATAGTTTGACTCCAACTTGTATACAAAATACTCTATCCGAATAAGAGGAATACATGTTAAGGAGAATGAGTTTCAGTTTAATTCACGGATTAAGACGTCATAGTGCCAAGAATCTTAGCAACAATTAGTTGTTGAATTTAAAAAATCTCTAGCACTTGCCACATCTAATAGATCAATTATTTACAGAATCAAGTTTAAATGGAATTGCTTGCCATTTGAAACTCATTTTCGATTTTAGTGCTTAAGCAAAGGAGGAAAATTAAGGTCAAGAAGGAGCAATAAAATATCTTGGCAGTACTTCAAGCCTAGTCTCGAAATGAAAAGTTTAAACTTTGACAAGTTTTGAAGTAGGGGGCATTTGTAGGCTTGTAAAATTTATTGAATTTAAATTCAATAAATAATTTGGACTATATTTTAAATTTACTAGTCCAAATAAATATTATGGGCTAATATAATTAAATTAATGATATAAGTCCAATATATATGGATTAAATAAAATAAGTCTTAATCCATTGGGCTAGCCCATTTAATTGGGCTAAAGAGTGATGAGCCCACTTCATTAAGCCCAAGATGCCATCTTCCTAGAGGCCCAGTTTGGTGCCACATGTCAAACGATGTGGCACGCCAAGTCAAGCGGAAAGCCAATAGGATCATGCCACGTGTCAAAATGACAAGGCATGCCAAGTCACATTAAAAGGCCAATGAAATCGTGCCACGTGTGCAAGTGACATGTTCTGGCCAATCCAATGCGGCCATGTCACACTTCAATTTGATTGGTCGGAAAGAGTTTGTTCTTATCACAACTCTTCCCTCCCACAACTATAAAGGGGTCTTCATAACTCAGAAAGGGGACCAGAAGTTATAACAAGAAGCAAGAGAGAGCTCGTGGATCAAACACCGCAAATTTCTCCACAAGTTTCAAGCTTCAAGTTCAATTTCAAGAAATCAAGTTCAAGCTCAAGAACGAAGAACAAATCAAGTTCAAGTCCAAGCAATCAAGATCAAGCTCAAGAACAAGATCATCGTTCGTGGCAACAAACATAGATTCAAGATCAAGCTCAAGGCCCTTGAATTTATTTACCATTGAAAAGTAGAATCAGAGGATTCGTAGAGATTGTAATACTCATATTATTCGAAATAAGATACTACGATTGTTGCGATATTTTCGGTCTTGATTTTATTTTCTCGATGCAAATTTATTGTCTACAAAAGGAAAGAAGCATAAGATAACAAGAAAGGTTTTCGGGGATTGGGGTTTCTAAATGTCTAATAGTAAATTAGTAATAGAGAATAGAGATATGGTTTCTAAATGTCTAATAGTAAATTAGTAATAGAGAATAGAGATAGAGTACTGGAGGTGGAAGAAGGGTTTTTGATTATTTAATATATATATGTATATATATATATATATGGATAAAAATAAATTTTATATGTATATATATAATCTTAACGGGTTAACGGATTATCCGTTAAGAAAATTGAATAATCCGCCTCCAAACCGATAAGCTGTTAATAAAAAAATTCAATTCGTTTCCCGTCCGTTGAACCGTTAACCCGATACCAATAAGCCATAAAACTTTGATTTCGGTTCGATTTTCGGTTTCGTTTCAGCTTTGAACACCCTTACGGTGAAGAAGCTGAATGGCTCCGGAGTTTCGAAGATATTCCATTTTGGCCCAAAATTTTGGCACCTGTATGCATACATTGCGACCGTCCAGCAGCAATAGGAAGGGCTGGGAGCGTTATGTATAACGGGAAATCTCGTCACATTCGACGAAGGCATAATACAGTTAGACAACTAACCTTTAGTGGAATTATCACAATTGACTATGTAAAGTCAAAAGATAATATATCGGATCCGCTTACAAAAGGCCTACCTAGAGAGGCGGTTGAGAAGTCATCAAAGGGAATGAGACTATGGCCGAGGACAAGTCACTGTGGCGGTAACTCGACCTAGAAGACTGGAGATCCCACGATCTAGGTTCAAGGATATCAAACAAAGTCATTAGTGACGGTTCAACATTGTCAAATAAAATTTTGGTCCATTCTCATGATGAAGACAATGTTCAGTACCACGGATAAAGCGTTATGGATTTTTAATGGTTTCTAAGTTTGATACGGGGTATATCATATACTGTATCTATGGGATAACACGTTTAGGAATCACCTATGTAAGTGTGAAGTGTAAGCCGCTTTAAGGAAAATGTTATAAGGCAAGTTCTCTACGCGCTTATTAAACCAGGCGGTGTTCATGGCTGAAACGAACACAACAATGAGAACCAAAGACGGTTAAGGATTGATTGTGTGACTTATGATTGTCTAGGTATACCCCAAAGTTTGACAGTTCGAAGATATCAAATCTACCGATTGACCGAGTATATCCGACATAAGTTCACTACGGAAAGTTCAAAGGGAAACCTACTTAACTAGATGCAATTAATCCTTACTTGCGAATCACACGGTTTTTTCATGCATATTTGTTTCGGATAGCCATTCCCCATTCATGTGGGGGATTGTTGGGTTTTGTTAGTAATAACAAAAGAGGTGTGAATGAAAAATGGTGGGAAAAGAAGTGGAGGAAAATGAAATTTTGAATTAGTTCACTTTACTAATGCACTTTGTCCCTCATTGGAAGAAGGAAAGAAAATCTTTGTGCTTATATGGAGAAGGACATGTTCTAGCTCTTAAAGAATTAAGAAGAAGTGGTGCCTCGCGCCGTCGTAGTCATCGCTCGGCTCGGTTTCGGCTTCGGATTTAGTCAATTGATATGAAAAAAATATCGTCACCAAACTATCGTGGAAAAGATTATCAATAGAAACCTTATCAACGAACAGACACCTTTGCACCTGTTGGGACTCAACTTCGTTGGCTATAAATAAAGAGGCTTAGCCTCATTTTCCACCACCGAAAAAACAAAATCTCTCCCCTAAATCATTAGCATTCTGCATTAATTTTCAAACGCAAAATGTAAGCATTTTGTGTGATTTGCCCCGCCATTTGAGTTCGTTGAAGTTTTGTGATTTGAAGTACCGCTATCACAGAATAGTTGTGCCGTTCTATCCTGGGAGGAACTAATCCGAAACCTTGGGCAACTGTGAGGGGATTAAATTCATTAAGAAAATACAAGAAAATTATGGGCTCGGTATTTTTTCTATTTTGTTTACTTAAACTAATGTTTGTTGATTTACTGGTTTTGAATACAATGTGCTAACAAATATATAGGTGTAATAATAAATTTAAATAGTTACTTTTAAGAAAACGAAATTATAGTTACTTAATGAAAACAGGATTTTCAACAATTAGCACATGTACGCACTCGTCACCTCACGCACAAGGCATTTTATATATCACAGTACCAATTCGTAAGGGGAGTTCCCCCACACAAGGTTAGGCAAGCCACTTACCTCGAACCAGTTCAATCAACTCAATACCATATTCTTGCCACGAGTATCCGACTCCAAATGGCCCAAATCTATTCAAAGTAATTGCATAATGTAAATATAACTTCAAGTAACTAATTCAACTAATTAATTCGAAGCTAATACGCAAAATTAGGAAAATCGTCCAAAAAGCCCCTGGGCCCACGTCTCGAAATCGGGTAAAATTTACAAATTCGGAATCCTCATACTCTCACGAGTTCATATCTACAGAAATTACTCCAATCCGACATCAAAATCTTGATCAAAACTCCAAAAATAGGCCTAAGAACTTTTCCAATTTTTCTCCAAAATTTCACCCCAAATTCGAATTTAAAGGATGAATTTAAGCATAGATTCGTGGAAATTAAAAAACCGAGTGAGAATTACTTACCCAAAACACCCAGGTGAAAATCTCTCTCAAAATCACCAATCCCGAGCTCCCAAATCAATTTCTAAGGTTTTGAGACTAAACCCTCGTTTCTGCCCTTTTTCTGATCAGTGGAACCGCATCTGCGACTCTGGGACCGCACCTGCGGTCCCGCTTCTGCGAAGACCAAGTCGCACCTGCGACTTTTCATTAAACATCAATTTCCGTACCTGCGACCTCCATTCCGCAGATGCGGTGCCGCTTCTGCGGTGCCTGGGCCGCATCTGCGGCTAAAACACTTCTATATATTTAGTAACGTTGTTAAAAACTCTCTTTAGACTGTATTAATCAAAAAAACATTCTTAAACACGTAATTTAAGAGAAGGAAAAGAGAAGTCATGTCGAAGCTGGAAATTAAAACACGATTCCGTTTATCAAGGGCGAAGCTACATATCCTAAAGGGTGGTCAATTGACCACCCTTCCTTGGAAAATTATAGTGCGTATATTGTTGGAGTTAAAAAAAATGGGCCTCACTAAATAAGTGGGCTAATACAAATAAATACAACCAAATGGGCTTCTTCTTGTGTGGGGTGTGCCTCAGCATCAACAACATGAAAACATTGATTTCCATGGATTGATCGAAATCTATGTTAAGCTTTGGAAGAAATAACGAGAGAAAAGAGAAGGACAGTTTTTCATTTACAATCTGAAAGAAGAGAAATGATTTCTATCTGCTTCTAGAAGAGTCCAAAGTTCTGCTATATACAAAATGGCTAACTACCAAAGAATGACTAAGCAAAAAATGGGCCTCTCTAAATAAGTGGGCTAATACAAATAAATACAACCAAATGGGCTTCTTCTTATGTGGGGTGTGCCTCAGCATCAACAACTGTATTGTGGCCCAACTTCTTGTCGCGCCCCCTTTTTTCCTCCTCGCGGAGAGAAGTCCGAGTTCCGACATTCCATGGGGGTAATAACTCATTTCCTTTTGGGAATATGGATTTTTGAAGAGTCGTCACCTAACGGATTATGGTGCGTTAGGGCACCTAGAGCGATTAACTCTCTTAGACTAGTTTGCATTACCAGGGATTTAGGGTAAGGGCTAGAAATAACCTTGAGGAAAAGGTATTAGGCACCCCTCTCAGTCCATAGCGGTGGGTCCCGACCGAACTTATACTTATGAATTAGTCCTTTAAACAAATAAATAGTTTAAACACATACCTGCAAATAAAGGCATGTTTTGGGCATTGTATGACTCAAATAAGGAGACAAAAAGGAAGGGATTTGAACAAGTTTCATATATAGAGAAAAAGTAATGTTTAAACATAGAGAATTGGGAAAGAGGGGTCCTAGGTTGGTTAGACTCAGGATCACCCCACACAATGCCCGGTAATCACTCCTCAATGAGGGGCTACACGTGACATTAGCGCGTAGTCATCATATCCTTACTACCTAATTCCTTCCCTTGGTCATAGCCTAAAGCGTTCTAGCAACCTTGAAAAATGTCATATGCGTACACTACCCATCCCTTCCTCGTGGCCCTGGAGGTATTTTGGACCTCTATTTTTGGGGCAGTTCTAGACCATCCTAAGTTACTTAAAGGAGAAAAGTCTAAGCGTCAACCAAAAGAAATAGGACTACACATAGAGAGGGAACAAGTAATGGCTAACATTTTTACCTCCACAAGCAGAACAAATAAATGCACGTCTCAGACAATTGTTTCAGGTACTTGATATACTTAGAACATGATATCTAGGTGAGCAGGAATTATACAGCATGAATTAGAGCCAAGTGTCAAAGACCTATTATCTTGCCTACTGATTTAAACTTGTGAATACGAGCAGTTTTAAATAACAAAGCGCAGTTTCATAGTTACTGAGTTTAATCGCCCTATAGGCTTGCCTAAACGCATAACAGTGATTTCCTATGAGCATGATATCTATATTGATTAGTAAAACAGTGAACAGTTTTAAACGAACAACTTGAGATCCTATAAACATGCTTTCTAGCGACATTAATTTAAGCTAGTGTTTGAAAAACTCATTAAAGAGGCGACAGATTAATTAAACCAGTTCAGAATGAACAAACATGGGTTAAACTGATTCATTCAACTAAACTGATTTTAAGTTCTGTAGGCATGACTTCTAAGATTGCGAGTTTGAATACATGCTGTAACAAAACACGAACTTCAATTACTTTACATCCTATAGGCATGATATCTAATTATACGGATGATTTAATCCTATAGACATGATCTCTATTATTAAAGCCATTTAGACCCTATTGGCATGATTTCTAATATTGTGGTGGAAAAGAAAACATGACAAACACATTTGAATTAACACAACCCTATAGGCATGATATCTACCCAAATTACCCAACATATATATGAATACCCACCCCTTTTCACTAATCACCCCAATGTTGTTTACAATAATTATTACAGACCAATGGATTAAATAAAAATACATAAATAAACAGGAGTTAATCTATAGGGAACCTGCAGTATGTCACGACCCCAGTTCACCCTCCATGAACATGTCGTGATGGCACCTAGTTCCTACAACTAGGTAAGCCTAACAGTGCGGAACAAACAACATAATTTGCGAAAATAACTAATTAAGGCTGAACAACTATAAGAAATCTGTATAAAACCGCCACTGGGCACATACAACTCATAATAAATGTGGAACTCTAAAATCTCATCCCAAAACCCGGAAACTCACGGGAACCACAGGCTAATAGAAATACTGTAAATGCTCTAATCTCCAAAATGTCTACATCAAAAGTATGATAGAATCTAAACACTACATATAGAATAAGGAAGGAAGCTCTTCGGTCTGCGGACGCTGCAGATATACCTCGAAGTCTCCGTAGCTCTCCTGACCTCAAGGGTAGTGCGCCTGAGTGGAGGTACCTGGATGATCTGCACATGAAAAACATGCGCAGGAAGGGCATGAGTACATCATAGTGGTACTCAATAAGTGTCAAGCCTAACCTCGGTTGGGTAGTGACGAGGAAGGTCAGGGCTCTACTGAGATAAACATAATATATGATAGGATAAGGAAAACAGTATAGATAAAGTCTACAGCGAGAATCTAAACAAGATAAATAAGGGAAAAAGTAATAGGAAGCAGAAACAAAACAATATAAGGAATACTGCTCACAACAGGAAGTAATAGCCGGGGATCTCTTGGTATCCCGAGGATCTCTTGGTATCCTCATCATATACACGAGGGATCTCTTAGTATCCTCAAATCTTACATTTACATGTGCCAGGGATCTCTTGGTATCCGGTACCTCAGTTTAGAACATAACAAGTACAGGGGGTTCTCCCGGGATGCCGTCCCGTAGTCCAAATTTAAATCACACAATAACAGCCCAAAACATTAGGATAAATGCTAAACTCAGAACAAGTAAAAGGAAATCCTAGCCTAACATGCTCCACGTAGTACAAACAAGACAATTTAAGCACTTAAGCAAGTAAGTCAACTAAACATGCTTCTCTAAACTAGCATAGGATAAACTTACAATTCAAAATAAATAGGTAGGCAAGAAGAACTCAATTTTAAATACTTCAAGTAAAATGGATCTCCAATAATTAGCTCAAGCACGCGCTCGTCACCTCACGTACGAGGCTTTCAAATATCAAATATCATGTCCTAAGGGGAAGAGGTCCCCCACACAAGGTTAGACAAGCCACTTACCTCGAACCGACTCAATATCAACTAGAAACCACGCCCTTGCCACGAGTATCCGATTCCAAATGGCCCAAATCTATTCAGTTCAATTACACATTGTAAATAACATCGCAAACAACTGGTTTTGCTATTTAATTCTAAGCTTTGGCGTGAAATTAGGTGAAATGACCAAAATGTCCTTCAGGCCAATGCCTCGGAATCGAATAATTTTCACATTTTCAGAACCCTTGTACTCTCACGAGTCTAACCATATAAAAATCTCCCAAATCAGAGGTCAAATTCTCACTCAAAACTCAATGGTTTAGCCTATGAAGTTTTACCCAATTTCCTCCAATTTTTGATCCCAAATTCGAATTTTAATGGTGGATTTAACTACAAAATGATGAAATATAACTATAAGGGATCAAAGAAACGTTACCCAATAATCTTCTCTTCAAAACCCTCTGAAAATCGCTCTTCCCCGAGCTCAAATTGATTTTTCTAACTTATGAAATCTAACCCTCAAAATTTCTATATCTGCACAGGCATTTCCGCTTCTGCGGACAAGGGACCGCTTCTGCAGTCCCGCTTCTGCAGTCCCGCTTCTGCGGACCAAGCGCCGCTTCTGCGGCTTTTCCTTAAGTTGCCAGGCTCCGCTTCTGCGGTCTTATACCGCACCTGCGGATTCCGCTTATGCGGATTTCCTACCGCTTCTGCGGTTTCAACCAAAGACCCAAGGGCCGCATCTGCGACTATTATCTCGCAGGTGCGTAACCGCTTCTGCGGTTTCACTTCCGCACCTGCAGAAACTGTAGAAACACTCGAATTTTGCTCCTGCGATGGACAGGCCGCTTCTGCGGCTCCGCACCTGCGGAACCCAAACCGCAGGTGCGGTTATGACAGGTACCAGCAGTCTTCAGCAATTCTTTAACTTCAAAAACATCCGTCAACCATCCGAATTCATCCCGAGGCCCCCGGGACCTCAACCAAAAACACCAATAATACCTAATATCTCATTCAAACTTGTACCAATCCTTAAACCACCTAAAACAACGCCGGAAACTCGAATTAATCAATGATTTGAGCCTAAGAACTTCAAAATACATTTTCGATCAAAAACCCAACCTAAACACGACCGAATGACCTGAAATTTTGCACACACATCCCAAATGACACGACGGAGCTACTGCAACTTCCGGAATTCCATTCCGGCCCTCGGATCAAAAACTCACTATCGGACCGGAAACTTCAAAAATTCAACCTTCGGCATTTCAAGCCTAAATGAGCTACGAACTTCCAAAATATATTCCGAACACGCTTCCAACCCCGAAATCACCTAACGGAGCTAACAGGACCATCGGATTTCCATTCCGGGGTCGTCTTCACACTGTTCCGACTACGGACCACTTTTCAACACTTACGCTCTCATTTAGGGACTAAGTGTCCGAAAACTCTCCGAAACTCAACACCGAACGTCCCGGCAAACCAAAATAGAAGAAATGAACTTAGGGAAAGCAGTTAATAGATGATCGGGGCGTAAATTCTTAAGACGACCGGTCGGGTCGTCACATCCTCCTATACTTAAACATTCGTTCGTCCTCGAACGAGCATAGAGAACATACCCGAAGTAGTGAAAAGATGAGGGTAACTGTTGCGCATATCCCGCTCGGTCTCCCAAGTCGCCTCCTCGGCAGACTAACCCCGCCACTGAACCTTCACTGAAGCTATGTTCTTTGACCTCAACTTTCTGATCTGCCTGTCCAATATAGCCACTGGCTCCTCAACATAGGATAGATCCTCCAACTGGACTGAACTGAAATCCAACACGTGCGACGGATCCCCGTGATACCTCCGGAGCATCGAAACATGAAATACCGGATGAACTACGGCCAAACTGGGAGGTAAGGCGAGCTCATAGGCAACCTCCCCAACTCGCCTCAAGATCTCAAAAGGCCGATAAACCTCGGACTCAACTTTCCTTTCTTCCCAAACCTCATGACGCCTTTCATAGGCGAAACTCGAAGCAGAACCCGCTCACCAACCATATATGAAACATCACGAACCTTCTTGTCCGCGTAACTCTTCTGTCTGGACTGGGCTGTACGGAGTCTATCCTGAATCATCTTAACTTTCTACAATGCATCCTGAACTAACTCTGTGCCCAATAGCTTGGCCTCACCCGGCTCAAACCAATCCATCGGAGATCTACACCTCCTACCATATAAGGCCTCATACGGCGCCATCTGAATGCTAGGCTGATAACTGTTGTTGTAAGCAAACTCCGCCAATGGCAAGAAATGATCCCAAGACCCTCCAAACTCAATCACACACGCACGGAGCATATCCTTAAGAATCTGAATAGTGCGCCGGACTGTCCGTGCGTCTGGGGGTGAAATGTTGTACTCAACTCCACCCGAGTACCTAACTCCTGTTGCACGACCCTCCAGAACCGCGATGTAAACTGAGCACCTCTGTCCGAAAGGATAGAAACTGGAATACCATGCAGACGGACGATCTCCCGAATATAAATCTCCGCCAACTGCTCCGATGAATAAGTGGTACACACAGGAATAAAATGAGCGGACTTGGTCAGTCGATCCACAATAACCCAAATGGAATCAAACTTCTTCAAGGTCCATGGGAGTCTAGATACAAAATCCATAGTGATGCGCTCCCATTTCCACTCCGGAATCTCTATCTGCTGTAGCAACCCACCCGGGCGCTGGTGCTCATACTTCACCTGCTGGTAGTTGAGGCATCTAGACACATAGCCAACTATATCTTTCTTCATCCGCCTCCACCAATAGTGCTGCCTCAGGTCCTGATACATCTTCACGGCACCCGAATGGATGGAATACCGCGAGCTATAGGCCTCGGCTAGAATCATCTCTCGAAGACCATCAACATTGAGCACACAAATCCGGCCCTACATCCTCAATACCCCGTCATCTCCAATGGTCACATCCCTGGCATCTCCACGCTGAACCTTGTCCTTAAGGACAAGTAAATGAGGGTCCTCACACTACTGCTCCCTGATACAATCAAATAAGGAAGACCGGGAAACCACACAAACTAGGACCCGACTGGGCTCTAAAAGATCCAATCTCACAAACTGGCTGGCTAAGGACTGAACGTCATTCGCCATTGGCCTCTATGAAGCTGGTAAATATGCCAAACTCCCTAAACTCTTTGCCCGACGACTCAAGGCATCCGCCACCACGTTGGCCTTGCCCGGGTGATATAAGATAGTGATGTCACAATCCTTCAGCAGCTCTAACCACCTCCTCTGACGCATATTCAGATCCTTTTGCTTGAGTAAGTGCTGCAAACTCCGATGGTCAGTATAGATCTCACAAGGCACACCGTACAAATAATGACGCCAGATCTTCAAGGCATGAACAATGGCAGCTAACTCAAGGTCGTGGACAGGGTAATTCTTTTCATGTATCTTCAACTGTCTGGATGCGTAGGCAATCACCCTACCGTCCTGCATCAACACCGCTCCAAGGCCAACTCTCGAGGCGTCGCAATAGACAGTATAAGACCCCGAGCCGGTAGACAACATCAAGATTGGGGCTGTAGTCAAAGCTGTCTTGAGCTTCTGAAAGCTCGCCTCACACTCCTCTATCCACTGAAATAGGGCACCCTTCTGGGTCAATCTAGTCATAGGGGCAGCAATCGATGAAAATCCCTCCACGAAGCGACGGTAGTAGCCCGCCAAGCCAAGGAAACTGCGAATCTCTGTAGTTGAGGACGGCCTGGGCCAACTCTGCACGGCCTCTATCTTCCGCGGATCCACCCGAATACCCTCACTCGAAATCACATGGCCTAAGAATGCCACAGAACTCAGCCAAAACTCACATTTTGAGAACTTTGCATATAACTTCTTCTCCCTCAAGGTCCGAAGCACGGTCCTCAGGTGCTGCTCATGATCTTCCCGACTCCGGGAATACACCAGAATATCATCAATAAAAACAATAACGAACGAGTCAAGATATGGTCTGAACACATTGTGCATCAAATACATGAAAGCTGCTGGGGCATTGGTCAGCCCAAATGACATAACAAGGAACTCGTAATGACCTTACCGAGTCCTGAAGGCAGTCTTCGGGATATCTAGCTCCCGAATCTTCAACTGATGGCACCCTGAGCGCAAGTCAATCTTAGAAAACACCTGTGCGCCCTGAAGCTGGTCAAACAGATCATCAATAAGAGGCAAAGGATAACGGTTCTTCACTGTAACCTTGTTCAGCTGGCGATAATCAATACACATACGCATAGAACCATCCTTCTTCTTCACGAACAAAACAGGAGCACCCCACGGTGAAACACTGGGTCAAATAAAACCCTTACCAAGCAATTCCTGTAACTGATCCTTCAACTCCTTCAACTCAGGAGGAGCCATACGATACGGAGGAATGGAAATGGGCTGAGTGCCCGGCAATAGATCAATGCCAAAATCGATGTCTCTATCGGGCGGCAAGCCCGGAAGATCAGCTGGAAACACATCGGGATAATCCCGTACCACTAGAACCGAATCAACAGAAGGGGTATCAGCACTGACATCTCTCACATAAGCTAAATACGCGGCACACCCCTTCTCAACCATGCGCTGAGCTTTAAGAAAAGAGATAACTCTACTGGGAGTGTGATCTAAAGTACCACTCCACTCAATACGCGGAATACCTGGCATAGCCAGCGTCACGGTCTTGGCGTGACAATCAAGAATAGCAAAATGGGGTGACAACCAGTCCATGCCCAAGATAATGTCAAAATCAACCATACCAAGTAACAATAAATCCGCTCTGGTCTCAAAACTAGGAATAGTAACCAAACATGACCGATAAACGCAGTCCACAACAAGAGAATCCCCCATAGGAGTAGAAACATAAACGGGGGCACTCAAAGAATCCCGAGGCAAACCCAAATGCGTAAGAAGACACATAAGAATAAGTAGAGCCAGGATCGAATAGAACCGATGCCTCTCTGTGACAAACCGGTATAATACCTGTAATGACGGAGTCGGAGGCAACAGCCTCGGTACGAGCAGGAATAGCATAATATCTGGCCCGGCCCCTCTCTTGAGGGCGACCTCTATCTCCCCGACCTCCGCCCCTAGCCGGCTGGGCAGGTGGGTAGCAGCTGGAGCTGTGACCATGGCCTGAGAACTCTGCTGAGTGCGTTGTGGCTGAGAAGTCTGTGGGGGCGCACTCCTCCCATGTCTAGGGCAATCCCTCACCACGTGGCATGTATCACCACACTCGAAACAAGCTCTAGGAGGACGCGGTGGCTGTGACTGACTAGGACCAGGTCTGCTGGACTGACCTCTGGAAACACCCCGCGCAGGAGGCGCCGTAGATCAAATTAGGCCACTGAAATTATAAGGCCCCGTGAAAACTTGTACTCAAAAACCCGAATCTCGTAGTGCCACGTTAGGATCAGGTGTTAGAGATACGTAAAAATTCTTCGCGACGAGTTCGGACCCTGTTGGACTGATCTATGCACTAAAAAGTCAAAAAATAATATTTTCCAGAAAAGCACAATTCTGCGGTCGAGAATGCGATAGCATATCAGGAATGCGGACCGCATAATTGCCGCAAAGTGAAACAGTGTGTTAGCCAATTTGAGGTCAACTATGCGGTCAATTATGCGATCGCATAATCGATATGCGGGTCGCATAGTCGTCGCATAATTCCCTTGGAATTTTTGTGAGGGGCAGTTCTGCTGTGCATTATGCGACCGTAGAACGTGTATGCGGACCGCATTTCCGTCGCATACTCAAACAGTGTCTTCAGGTTTTGGGGAGCATTTTGCGGTCAATTATGCGGGCCGCATGTCAGCTTTGCGATCGCAAATGCGATCGCATATCTGAGTCTGGGCTCCAGTTTTCTAAATTTTAAACCCGACCCCCTGTCGTTATATCCTGTGCAATAGCTCATTTTGAGCCTATTTCCTGACATTTTTAGAGTGAGAGAGAGGGGTCTAAAAGAGGGAAAGTGTTTCCCATCAAAATTACTCCATGAATCCTTGTTAAATCATTGAAGATAGTCAAGTGAGGGACCTAAACCTTCATCCTAAGAGGTAAGACTTCATCACCTCGGCTCTTATTTTTACACATAGCTACAAGGGGTCATTAGTGAGGTAATTCATGGGGATGAGGGGGATTGCATCGCATGCATGTGTTCCTGAAGAATATGGGGAACTATAAATAAAGAGGCTTGGGTAATGGGCTAGTGTAATCTTGCATAACAGAACCATAAGGCCTTAATGAACACTAAATGCTCGATTAAATGCTCAAGAGAGCCTAGATTATGATCTTTTCCTGATTTTGAGTTAAATTGTGCTATATTGCTTAAATAGATTGAAGCGCGAACATTACGGAACGTTATAGGATTAAGGAAAGCTCGATCGAGGTATGTATGGCTAAAATCCCGTCTTTTAGAAATTGAGCTTTATCGGTGGTTTTGTGAATACGGTAAGATTAAAAATTGAATTGTTGTATTGATTGTTATTTCACTTGAACTGGTGTTGCAACCTTATATGCGTGGGAAGTGTGTCTCAATATGATCAAAATGCTACTCTTGATAACTTGAGAAGGTGCAAGGGCTGTGAATCATGAATTGAAATGCTTAGACCTTAAATTGAAATTGAAGTTGCATATATTGTGTCATCTATGTGAAGTCTCCCATATGCCTACAATTTTAATTGCTCTTGTGTGCACTTATTATCCTAAATTACAAATCTAACATCGAAATTGGGAACGATGTGAAATGCGGCCTAAGGCCAAGAATGATGAGACAAAGCGGTGGCCCCAAGTGCCTACGAAATGAAATATGTGAAATAAAACGATTAAACAACGCCTTGGTAAGGCGGCCTAGCCGATCGGGCCGAGATCGGACTCTCTCAAGATAGCGGTGGTAATGTGAATGAATTCCGGAAAAAAGGGAATATGAGATTGTGATTGAAGCGTATTTCTCAAATGAGGCAACCTAGCCGATCGGATCGAGATCGGACTCCGCTCAAGATAGTGGTGGTATTGTGAACAAATGATGAATAGAGTGAAATGCCCCAAAACTAAAGGCTGTGAAAATATGATGTGGAAGTTTTATGATTCCTTATTATTGATAATGTTGTGATCGTTTAAAGCTCTTGAGTTATACTTGTGATTTCCTTATTTTTATATGAAAGTTCTTTCTAATTAGAAGGTGTTTCGTTAAACATACTAGTACTATTCCATGGTACTAACGTCACTTTTGCCGGGGACGCTACATTTTTAAAATGAATGTAGGTGGCTCTATAGCGGACAGTGCCGATCGTGCGTAGCGGAGTGTCCTCATCCCGAAGACTTGGTGAGCCCCTTTTTTCTTCAAAGGGGTTATGTTGTTCATCTTTTGTTGTAGACTTTCACTTTTGAGGTATAGCCGGGGCATTGTTGCCGGCGTTGTCCTATTACGTCTTTTGTATCCATAGAGGCTCCGCAGACATTGTGTGGGTTATGTTGGTTGGGTTAATGATCTATGTACAACTCTATTCTCTAGTTCGTTTAAGCAATAACTGTATAAAATCCTGGAAACTTAACCACGATTTAAGGTTTGTGATATAAAAATGAACTAAAATTGTTGAATGTTCAAGTTTTTGTTTAAATAATCGGAAGCTGGATTTCCTTAATCATATTGAGTTGGGTAGAAAGTGTCAATAAGGCTTGCTCAGTTGGGTTCACTCGATTGAGCGCCGGTCGCGCCTCCCGAGGTTGGGGCGTGATAGAAATCTTAAGGGATCTTTACATAAAATATACGGTCGAATTTACTGTTTATCTTTTATAGCTAATATACATAGATGATACACTAATTACACATGATTTTATATATATATATGTAAATTTTTCATCCTTTAATTTTTTAACTTAAGCAGTTCGGTGAACACCTATTTAGGTTAATTTGATAAAGCCAACAGAAGAATATGAAGAAGAAAAAAAGTAATTCTTTTTTATGCGTGCTATTTCATTATTAATTTCTAATGATTATCTATATTTATGTAGAAGGTTTAAATTTAAAAGTTATTTACAGATAATCCAAATAACTTAGATCATAATTTGACATGATCAGTGTCCCCGTATCTGCGTGGGTATTAATACGTAAGAACAAGAATTGGGTGGGATAGTCAGTTTTTGGAGCTCTTGTTGATATTTAGTTATTACTTGAAATGTAATTGAGAAATAATTATTTTTTAATGTGAAAATAAAATTCGAAAAAAAATAAGCCTAATTAAAATACGAAAAAACTCCAAAACCTTTTTCTGAAGTTTGGACATTTAGCATTACAAGTTTTCAACTTCCAAGAATTGTTCGTGGAGTTTGCAATGTGCAATTTGAACTTGGAAAAAATTCATGAAATTTGAACTTTCAAATATCATATGGCACTTTTTCTGGCGTCGCTGGCGACACAGTTATAACCTTAAAACTGAGAGTTCTCTTCTGCTTCTCCTGTTGATTCTTTTATCTTATCCATTAGCACTTGCACACGCATTTTTTATCTTTGCACTTTATGACTCACGTACTCCCTCTGATTTTCCGCACTACGCACACAAAATCACGCACTCATAACATTTCTACAGAGGGAGAATTGACAATACACATTCTGTCTCGGCATTTAGAACAGTAGACGATAATAAGGATTTAGGATACAATATTCCATGCCATTGCTAATGTGGAAAACTTTGACAAAAAGAAAAGAGAAGAGATACAACACTTCTTGTTCGATTCCAACGCCATTGAAACATTACCAAATGGCTACGGTTAATCATAAGCGGTAAAATACCAAAAGCAGTAAGCACAGCAAAATAGAGAAAGCAATAATATTGTGCATCTCATTGGTTATATGCCACCTTTAGTTACTCTTCCATACAGAAATGAGAACTAAATACGATTTCCTTCAACTGAACCAAGTAAGATAAATCAGGAAGAACATCCAACAAAATCAGAGTGATACCCTAGAATATATGAACGAAGAACGATGAAAAGCTCTACAGACAACAACAACCCAGTAGGATCCCATAAGTGGGGATCTGGGAAGGGTAGAGTGTACGCAGACCTTACTCCTACCCCGGAGGGTAAAAAAGCTCTACAGACAATTCAAGCAAAATCAAGACAGAGGGCAGAAGTACAAAACCGCCAAAAAGAAAAAAGTTTCAGAATTAAATAAAAAGAAATGAGCACAAGGCAGTTGAGATGAGAGATAGGTACAGAGCCCCCAACTAAAGTTCCAGCACAATTGCACTGAGCTTCAAGAACTTCAATCCTCCTTTACAAACAAAGTATACATAACAGACCTTGCAAGACCATAACAACTGTAAACTTAATTAACATAGAGATAGTTGTTTGAATACCAACACTGGAGAAGATGACAATACAGATACAACAGGGTCACAGAAAGACAAAGCGGACCAAGAAAAGGAGGAGAATAAGGAGCAAGGTGAAGAAGATACAGCTGAAGAAAATGATGATGACGTGAACAGAAAATATGAAGCTGAGAATGAAGAGGATCCAATTATAGACGAAAGAATAACAATTGTGGAGAAAAACAGCTCAAGAGTGAACATATTGTTGATTAGCTTGAGAAAGTTTGATTACGTTTATCTAGAAAGAAAGGTTTTATGGATCCAGTACCTAATAATGTTCACATGAGAAAGGAAAATCTAGGAGAAGTCTCACCAGGTCACCTCCTATATCCAAGAGAATGAAGAAGAATCTCAAAGATATGGAGTACCTAATAATGTTAATTATAATTAACTGCACATGGAACATGGTTCAAAAGGAGCCTACAAAAACTTTTACACAGAATTTGCCGAGCTGTGTTCCACAAACTTCGATAACCCCTAGTGAGCTGTTCTAGCCAACTCGAATATGCCTGATGAGTGAAGGTTTCAGGATACCAAACAGAAAGACTTAATTAAACACACTTACCAGTTACCATGACTTTAACCTCAAGTACTTGTAAAAGCAGTCAACAGCATTATAAATCACAACGGCTACGAATTATTTAAGATAGAAAGACAGTACCTTCATTCAAGAAAAAGCCAAAACAAGCAACATTTTATGAGTTAAATTATCAGAAAGATATGGTTGTCGGATATGCCCGTCTTGACAGCTCCACGATAAAAATGTTGATAGAAACTAGAAAGTTTCAATCATAGGTACAACGTCTAGAGTGAAAGAGACAAACACTTCATGGGATACCAAGAATCCATAACACTTGTCACTTGGCATGCAATAAGGGTAATGTCAAAGAAAGAACATTGATAATTACAGAGATAAGTTAAAATTTCACAAATTCATCAGAAATAAATCAAAAGATAAAATATAAAGCGCCATTCTAGTGTCAACTATATGAACAAGGAGAAATAAAAAGCTCATCAGACAATTCAAGCCAAATCAAGACAGGGCACAAGTACCGATAAAACTGTTGGGTTTGTTATTTAATAAATAATAACAAAAGAGGTATGAATGGGAAATGGTGGGAAAAGAAATGGAGGGATGATCCGCGACCCGGTCCGGTCTAGCCCGTTTTTTTTTTCCGGATTAATTTAAACTCGTTTTAAATTTCCCGCAAAAATTTCCAACAGCCATGGTTGTTCTGAAACAGTGTCACACCTGTTCCAACAGCCATGACTATTATGAAAAGTTGCAAACCTCTTCAGAGGGTCACACCTGTTCCAACAGCCATGACTGTTCTAAAAGGTCGCAAACCTCTTCAGAGGGTCACACCTGTTCCAACAGTCATGACTATTCTGAAAGGTTGCAAACCTCTTCAGAAACATCACCAAGTTGGCTATAAATAGACCTTCAAATCCCAGAATATTTACTTATGAAATTTTCTGATTATCTTCTTCTTCTTCTGCACTAAAATTCCAGTGTGTTTTGCTGCCATCGAGTGGTTCGCTGATCATCGGCGTTTTTGGTACCAACACTCCGGTGAGTTAAATCGTTCTATCCTGGGAGGATATATTCCATAACCTCGGGTATTTGAGGGGAATAATTTCCTTAAGGACACACTGTGTATTCAGTGGGCTCGATTTGTTCCTTCAACGTTTCAAAAATTATTTTGAAGTTCGAATATTATTTTTCAGAATTGTTTCTACTAACTTTCTGTTTTATTTTTTAGAAAGATTACTGTTTTATTTACTTACAGCAATACAAATATATAACAATGTCAACTACAAATTCGAGTTAGAAATCGAATTTTATCTGTGGCTCCAACAATGAAACCCAAATCTCAAGTCTATTACATTAAAATCAATATTTTTTTAAATCAATATTTCTTTTAAAAAAGTGTGGCATCGTCGGGATCGAAAATTGAATTGCAATCACTGTTTGGGAAAGATTTGGGTGGAGTAATGTTCAAACCACCATTGCCGGCAAAGCTTCAAAGGTTGAAGTCGAAAAATTACATTTGAATATGAATTTCATGTTCAAATTCAAGTGGGTGTTATAGGTCCTTGATGGAAATACTTGCACAAAGCTGAATTTGATGTTTGGAATGAATTGAAAATTAAAATTGATTAGGGGTGGCTTTGAATTTAAAAAAGTAACTAGAAGAGAGCTAAATCCTAAAAAGAGTTACAAACCTAAGAAGGAAGAAGACGAAGGTAGATTTGCAATTCTAAGTATTAAATTTTTTAAGTTGAGGACACGTATCGCAACCTCATTGGTGCGTGATATAGAGATATTTTATGAGACTGGTCAACTACAAAAGTAGTGTGTAATAGGCACACTTTTGAAAGCTTGAGTGCGTAAGATAATTTTCGTCGTCAGAAAGTGTGTAACAGGGATTTGGTTCATAGTTCAGGTGGCAATCTATGTATTTTGCCTTAATTTTTTAATGTATCTAGCCGATTGATATACATCAAGATGTGAGTCTTCCCACATTACTGTTCGCTCTATTATGAATTCATTATTACCTGGAGTAAATAAATTTATGAAACTAGTTTCTCGCCACGTGCGTTGCACGTGTATATCGAGTCATATTGTGAATGATTTCATAAAATACTATCAATCTTATTAAAATAAAGATTCAGTAAATAATGATACACGAAAGAATAAAGTGCTAGTTTCTGTAAATGATTCATCTTGATTGTTGTATGATGACCTGTTTGTCATAGTCAAGACGATTGGATATTATCTAAACCTACGAAGATGAATAATTACATTTTAATTAGATACATATGTTTTCTTATTTACTTTGATTTCATAGGTTTACATGTAATGAAATGTATCTCAATTGATACTTTCTTATAGATGATATTCCTGATGTATTTTGCTTTCATATGTTTCGGTTTTTTATATGATTAAGAATTTTGTTGATCAACATTATTATTATTCTGGATAGTGCAACGTAAAATTGGACAGGTAAGGAAACATGTGGATCCCCAAGTAAGTTATCTAGGGATTTTAAATTTTAGATAAGTTACCTAAGGATTAAAGATTTATATGTATATTACTTGCGCAAGAAATTTTTTATTAAATAGTGTGAACAAAAAGAGTTTACTTGGAAAGTTTCATGGAAACAGGGCGGATGCACCTTTGCGCAAGCGGTGTCATCCGACACCGTTTCGTCGAAATTTTTTGTTTGATATATATACTATTAAATTTATAATATTCTAAATGAGTCAGGATAAAACAACGAATGACGGTGCTTGACTCAAAGCGTGTCCTGTTCCTTTGGTTAAGCAGCTTGATTAGAGTGGGAGGTAGGCGGTTCGGATCTCAACAGTTGCATATGCACACATTGGCTTTGCTACCTCATTTTCATTCCTTTTCTTTTTAGTAGAATTTCTTGAAGACGTTATTCTCTGTAAGTTGGATTCGTGGAACTATTTAGGAGTAGTTTTAATTAATATTTTAATTTGTAATTCAACTTTAGTTTCAATTGGGAGATATCTTTGTAAAGCACCAGTTAATCTTTCAAAATCGAGTTTAACATCTGAAAGTACGTCTAACTCGGAAGAAAGGATCAATAAGGCGAAACCATATTTACACCGGAAAAGAATTGTTTTAAGTCCCTTGAATTTATTTAAATTTGAGTGGTTGTATGATGCTTTATATAAATATGTAGTACTATATGAGGTCTTACGAATACATTTCAAAAAGTGAAAACTAGTCGAAGAAAGTTATAATATTGCAGTTGTACTGCATTTTATTGATATAATTTGATTTTTTTAATATAGCATCACTGTTATATTTGTTCATTTGTTTACTTCTTTAAATGTCGACACCGCTTATAAAAAATTTTGCGTACACTCCTGCATGGAAAAGAGTCCGCAATAATTCCCCATGAAAAACTTCATGTAAATCCCTAGGCTAGCATTTTGAAATAGATTTGGTTGAAGCTTGAAAAAATGAGTTTTTTAAAGATGAGATGAAAAATGGTTTTTGAAAGTTGAAATTGTGTTTGGACGTGTATTTCACTTTAAAGGAATTTGAAGTTTTGTGAGTAGAAAACTTCAAAACTTACGTTAGAGTTGTTTTTGGGATTTGAAGATTTTATTGTTAAAATCTACCAAAAAATGGTTAAAATCTAAAAACAAACAGATATTTGATAATAAAATTTTAAAAACAATCTCCCAAATTTTATGACCAAATGGGAGCTAGGACGCTTTAGGCCATAACTTGTGGACAAATGTGATTTTCTAGGAATTTTATACGATAATTCTACAAGACTATCACGATGCAGGGGCGGATCTACATAGAGCCAAGGGGGTGCGCTGCCACTCGCAGACCTCGGCCGAAACTCTGTGTATATATCTATATGTGCAGAAGAAATATTGTACATATAATAAAATGGAACCCTAATAAACAAAACAGCCACTGGGTGCCAGTGGTAAAGTCCCGAAATTGTCTCCCTGCTAGCGGAAGTTCGAGACCAGTGCAACACATAAAAGTATTGGAACTTTTATTAGTACTATTGGACAATTAATGTTAGGCGTACGACACTTCACATGTTTTCTTTCTTATTTATACTTTGTTTTACCTTTTGTATACTTTTTTGACTTTTTGACTTATTTAATATTGTTTGACTTTTCTATTGTGCTTTCTTTATCCACTAAAATACAAAAGCTACCTTATTTCACCAAAAACTTTTCCCACCCAAAACCCTCCGGTAAAAACTTAAACTTCAATCATTTAACCATGGTAAATTACATGCATTATCATCTAATTAAATTAATTAACCATAGTGAGTTTATATAGTTTGGTGTAAACACCTGGTGTGGGTACCAAACCCTTCTCTTCTACAGCGCTGCTGCCCCAAATTTGGGGATTCTTGGATTTTCACTGTTTCAGTCCGTCACTCACCGCAGTTGGCCACCACAGTTTGGTGTCCACTTTTCCATTGCACCTCCTTGTTGCTGCACCGCTACTTTGTAATTTGACTGTAAATCTCTCTTATTCTCTTGCTTCTTTTTTTTTAATTTTTTTTTATGTTGGGTTTCTCTGAAAATAATTTTTTTGGTGGTATAGCTAATATTTAATAATATAGACTTACAAGTTGCCAAACCCCTTTGATCCTTTCATTTTCTCCCTTGTTTTCCTTTTATTCAATTCAGAATTGGTTTTTTTTCTCTGTTCCAATTTTTAATTTATAGTTTATTGTGTTATTGTGTATATTGTACTCTTGAATCTCTGATTGTTTTAGCTTTCGCATGATTTTTGTGTAAACATATGCTAAGATAATGTGTTTCATGATCAGATAAGCTTTTAAAGCATTTTGTTGTCAGATTTTTATTTTCATTATTTGTTTTGCGCTTGCTATTGATTCCTTGATGGCATTTATTGGAAGTTTAGATTTTCAGTCTTAATTCAAATTTATACCAAAAATGTATATGACATCCTTGAATTAATTATGAGTTGGATTGAATATTTGTTTTGTAGGAAAGATTGAGATGGATAAATTTGTCGTAAAGATGAATTATTCTCAACGAAGTTCTAGTTCTAGTGTGCCATCGTTGAATCAGGCGATAGCTCTAGAAATTCGTACGAATGTCAATCTTTCTCATCTTATCGATGAGCTCGACTCAGAATCATTTAGCACCGACCCAGGAGAAAGAATACCCATTGCTAATTATAGCCCTCGATTACGAGATGGGGTGAGGAGATATTACATTCAAAATGGGCCTTGTCAACCTACCAATCATCAATCTCCTAAAACTATAATAGGAGGGAGAATGCGCCAATTTAAATCAAGTTGGTTCAAAAGTTCATTTTCAAGATGGTTGGAGTATAGTGTGAAAAAAGATGCCGCATATTGTCTATGTTGTTATTTGTGCAAAAATGAATTCGTTCATGAAAGTGCGGGTGAATTTTTTACAAAAAGTGATTTTAGGGCTGAGAGTAAGGCTCTTGAAAGGTTCCGTTTGCATGTCGGTGAGATTACTAGTGTCCATAATAAATGTTTCAACAAGATGCTAGATTTGTCAAATCATCAGCAATCAATTCAAGTTGTTTTAGACAAGCATTCTGAGAAGGTAAAAAGTGAGTACCGAATGCGCTTGGAAGCCTCAATTGATGTTGCAAGACTTCTCTTGCATCATGGATTACCTTTCCGAGGTCATGACGAAAGTGAATCTTCAACAAATCAAGGCTTATTTCTAAGCTTTTTGCGGTGGCATAGGGACAAGCATCCGGATGTGGGAAAAGTAATATTAGAAAATGCTCCACAAAATGATACTTTAACTTGTCCTATGATATTGGTATTACTGCTGAAAATTTTATGATGTGCGCTAAGTTGTCATAATTTGTTTTCGTTCGATATTATTTATCTATATAAATCGAAAAGATGAATTGCTAGATTCGAAGCACAAAGTTGATCAAATCGACTATATATTTATCCCATTTGGACCGTATAAATAATAATACATCTATGTATAAAATAATATGGCACCCGGAACCTTCAAATCCTTGATCCGCCTCTGTCACGATGAAAATCCAGAAGTACATCCACAAGAACACTTTTATGCTAGAAATCCCCATGAAAGCTCTAGTGAAAACTTTCCATAAAATTCTTAGGTAAATTTTTCGATTAACTCGTGACTTTGTTCAAAATCCCCAAGAAATAATTTGAGGTTACTTTTCCGGAAGAAAATACTAATGTGTAATTTATTTTTATTTAATCACAAATTCTATTCCATACAACCTCATTGTGCCTAACTCATGCTCTCTTTTTTGGATATATCATTCCGCACAATTCTAAAATAAGAATTATAACATATAAAAAAATCATAATATCAGTATATAACAATGTAAAATTCGTAAATGAAAAAAATCAAAAATCTCAATGTGAATCCTTAACAATACAATCAACTATCTTAATCTTGGTCAACATCACTTTCGTTCACATTATCAAAGTTACCATCATTTTAATTATGAGGATATTAATTATCTTCATGGATAAAGTTAGTGCATTCACATGTTCCATTAGTACTTCAAAACCTCCTATTTGTGTTACCCAACTTTTGTCTTATGTCACCAACCTTTTTACTTTTGTCTATTGAAAGTACAACCTTAGGGATCTAATAATCTCATCAACTTTTTTCATTGTAGCATATGTTTGTCACGATTCCGATTTTCCACCATCGAGATCGTGATGACGCCTAACCTTCCAGTTGCTAGGCAAACCAAGAATAGAAATTAAATACGCTAACCCGTTAAGCAATTCACTGGATGACAATAATTTAAAACATTACCAATTAATAGAGTGCGGAAGTTTATAATTATCCAAATACTTATACACGACAACCCAGAAACTCGTGTTACAATTCACGAACTTCTAAGAGTCCCTCCAATCACTGGTTGAAAGGAAATACATCTTTGAGTTAAAGTAAAAACATTAAACTAGGATAACTGGAAGGGGACTCCAGGGTCTGCAAACGCCGGTAGATCTACCTTGGGTCTCCGGTTGGACTGAAGGCAGCAACCCAACTCTGATCAATACGATCCAGTACCGAAATCTGCACAGAAAGTGCAGAGTGCAGTATCAGTACAACCGACCACATGTACTGGTAAGTGCCGAGCCTAACCTCGGCGAAGTAGTGACGAGGCTAGGACACGACAATAACATGAACCTGTGCAGTTAAATCATATACAAGAAGATAACGACAAATAGGAATTAAGCAGATATTAACGGGAAGGGGAAAACATGCTGAGGGGAATATCAGATCCTGAAAATAGTACAGTAAAGAAACGCAATAAATAACATGCTTTGCACCAACGAAAGTAATGACATAGTCAACCAGTGCACGACATCACCCTTCGTGCTTTTACTCTCGTTCTCACCATAAGAAACAATAGAAACGGCACGGCATCACCCTTCGTGCATTAACTCTCTCATAATATGGCACGACATCATCCTTCGTGCATTATCACTCCCAAAATATTTCACGGCATCACCTTTCATGCTTTAACACTCTCCCTCACCAAGAATATGAACAATAACAACAGGGAGATAGAAATATCAAGAATCAGTCTTACTTCAACATTTAATTCCACAATACTAGCCTCAACTCTGAGTTAATACTCAATCAGTACCAAATTTTGTAAAACATGATAAGAGTTGCTCAACACATGGAATAACAAGTCTAAACATGAAATATATGATCAAAGAGTACAATAGTTACAAGAATAAGACTAAATCGCATGCTATGACTCAACAACAACGTATAGGTACTCGTCACCTTACCTATGCATTGTACTCTATATAAAAACACGTAGCAAATAGGCAAGTAATACCTAATCCCTCAAGCCAGGGTTAGACCCAACACTTACCTCGCCTCTGTGGGCCACTCAAAGCTCAATCACAACTTTTCCCTTCACACAAGCCTCCGTACCAATAGAATCTAGCAAATTACCAACCAAACGATTCAATTTAAGCCATAGGAGCTACCCACGATAGCAAGGAATTCAATTTAGGTTATTTTTGAAAAAGTCAACAAAATTCAACACCCGATCCCGCTTGGTCCAAACCCGAAATTCGGATCAAAACCCGATTACCCATTAATCCCCGAGCCCGGATATATGATTGGTTTTGGAATCCGACCTCAATTTGAGGTCTAAATCCCCAAATTTTGAAATTCCTAAGTTCTACCAAATCTCCAATTCCACAATAAAAACCCTAGATTCTAGGATAAAATCTTGTAAAGAGAAGTAAAAGAGTGAAAGAAATGAGTTAAGAATCACTTACATATGATTTGGGGCAGAAGATGTGTTTGGAAAATCGCCTCTTATGTTTTAGGGTTCGAAAAATTGAAGAATGAATGAAAAATCCCGCCTATATAGCACCCTATGATCCTCACTACGCGGTCCGCGAAATCCCCAGTGCGGTCGCAAACCCATACCGCGGTCCGCGATATTATGGTTGCGGCCGCAACCTGAGCCTTACCCTACCGCGGTCCACGAAGTCCCCACCGCGGCCGCGTTATTCTACCGTGGTCCGCGAATTTCACTTCGCGTCCGCACTCCTAAAATAAGACCTGCAATTTCTGCAACTATCCAACACCAGGCCTTTTTCTAAGTCTAGACATCCCGTAGCCTATCCGAAACTCACCCGAGCCCTCGGGGCTCCAAACCAATCATGCACACAAGTCTTAACACATCATATGAACTTGCTCGGGCGATCAAATCGCCAAAATAACACCTAGAACTGCGAATTTAACACCAAATTGCTTGAAATCTTCAAGAGAGTTTTAAAACTTCTAGCTTTTCAACCAAAGGTCTGAACCACGTCAAATCAGTCCCGTTTCTCACCAAATTTCACAGATAACATTTAAATATCATAACGGACTTGTACCGGGCTTCGGAACCAGAATACGGGCCCGCTACCAACAAGATCAAATTCTTTAATTTATTAAACTTTCAGCCTTTTCAATTTCCTTCAAAAATTCATTTCTCGAACTAGGGACCTAGGGATTCGATTCCGAGCATACGCCCAGGTCCCAATTTTTATACGGATCCACCGGGACCATCAAAATACGGGTCCGGGTCTGTTTATCCAAAACGTTGGCCGAAGTCAACTAAAATTAACTTTTTAAGCCAATTCCACATAAAGGCTCATGCAAATCGAGAAGGAATAAAAATGAGGTTTTGAAGGCCTCGGAATACGGAATCGAGTTCTAAAATATAATATGACCCTTGGGTCATCACATTATCCACCTCTAAAACAACCGTTCATCCTCGAACGGACATAGAAAAATACCTGAGCTAGAGAAAAGATGGGGATATCTGCTCTGCATATCGGACTCGGATTCCCAGGTAGCTGCCTCAACAGGCTGACCTCTCCACTGCACCCGAACCGAAGGATAACTCTTCGATCTCAACTGACGAACATGCCGGTCTAGAATAGCTACCGGCTCCTCCTCGTAGGTCAAATCCTTGTCCAACTGGATAGTGCTGAAGTCTAACACGTGGGATGGATCGCCGTGATACTTCCAAAGCATGGACTCATGAAACACTGGATGCACCGCCGATAAACACGGTAGCAGCGCGAGTCTGTAGGCCACCTTCCCCACTCGATCAAGGATCTGAAAAGGCCCGATGAACCTAGAGCTTAACTTTCCCTTCTTCCCAAACCGCATCACACCCTTCATGGGTGACACCCGAAGCAACACTCTCTCTCCGACCATGAATGCTACATCACGAACCTTACGGTCGGCATAACTCTTTTGCCTGGACTGAGCTGTACGAAGTCTATCCTGAATGATCTTAACCTTGTCCAAGGCATTCTGCACTAAATCTGTACCCAATAACCGAGCCTCCCCCGGCTCAAACCACCCAACCGGCGATCGACACTGTCTACCATATAATGCCTCATAGGGAGCCATCTGGATGCTCGACTGATAACTGTTGTTGTAGGCAAACTCTGCTAACGGCAAGAACTGATCCCAAGAACCTCCAAAGTCAATAACACAGGCACGGAGCATATCCTCCAAGATCTGAATAGTACGCTCGGACTGTTCGTCCGTCTGAGGATGAGATGTTGTGCTCAACTCAACCCGCGTACCCAACGCACGCTGTACTGCTCTCCAAAAATGCGAGGTAAACTGCGTACCTCGATCTGAAATGATAAACACGGGCACACCATGAAGACGAACGATCTCACGGATATAGATCTTTGCCAACCGCTTCGAAGAATAGGAAACTGCACCAGGAATGAAATGCGCTGACTTGGTCAGCCTATCCACAATAACCCATACCGCATCGAACTTCCTCTGAGTCTGTGGGAGTCCAACAACGAAGTCCATAGTGATACGCTCCCACTTCCACTCAGGAATCTCAATCTTCTGAACCAAACCACCAGGTCTCAGATGCTCGTACCTTATTTGCTGACAATTCAAACACCAAGCTACATATGCAACAATATCCTTCTTCATCCTCCTCCACCAATAATGCTGCCGTAAGTCCTGATACATCTTAGCGGCGCCCGGATGAATAGAATACCGGGAACTGTGAGCCTCTTCCAGAATCAACTCACGAAGTCCATCCACATTAGGCACACAAACGCGACCCTGCATCCTCTAAATTCCATCATCTCCAACTGTGACCTGCTTGGCACCACCGCTGCTGCACTATGTCCCTAAGGACAAGCAAATGAGGGTCATCATACTGCCGATCTCTGATACGCCCAAACAAGGAAGACCGAGCGACTGTGCAAGCCAAAACATGATTAGGCTCAGAGACATCCAACCTCATGAACTGATTGGCCAAAGGCCGAACATCTAATGCAAGCGGCCTCTCACCTACTTGAATGTACGCAAGGCTGCCCATATTAACTGATTTCCTACTCAAAGCATCGGCCACCACATTGTCCTTCCCGGGATGATACAAGATAGTGATATCATAGTCTTTCAATAGCTCCAACCACCTTCTTTGCCTCAAATTGAGCTCCTTCTGCTTGAACAGATATTGCAAACTCTTATGATCCGTGAACACCTCACACGACACACCATATAGAAGTGCCTCCAAATCTTCAGCGCGTGAACAATGGCTGCTAACTTTAAGTCATGAACTGGATAATTCTTCTCGTGAATTTTTAACTGCCGCAAATCATATGTAATAACCTTGCCACCCTACATCAATACCACACTAAGTCCAATGCGAGATGCGTCAAAATATATTGTATAGGGTCCTGAACCTGTAGGCAACACCAACACCGACGCCGTAGTCAAAGCAGTCTTGAGCTTCTGGAAGCTCGCCTCACACTCGTCTGACCATCTGAACGGGGCACCCTTCTAGGTCAACCTGGTCATCGGGGATGCTATAGATAAAAAAACCCTCCACAAATCGACGGTAATAGACATCCAATCCCAAGAAACTGCATATCTCAGTAGCTGATGTGGGTCTGGGCCAGTCCTTGACTGTCTCAATCTTCTTAGGGTCCACCTGAATACCCTCTGCCGATACAACATGACCCAAGAAAGCAACTGAACTCAACCAAAACTCACATTTCGAACACTTAGCATATAACTAGCTATCTCTCAAAGTCTGAAGAACGATCCGAAGATGCTGCTCATGCTCCTATCGATCGCGAGAGTAGATCAAAATATCACCAATAAAGACAATCACAAAGGAATCCAAATAGGGTCTGAACACTCGGTCATCAAATCCATGAACGTTGATGGGGCATTTGTCAGCCCAAATGACATCACCAGGAACTCATAATGCCCATATCGAGTCCGAAAGTCTGTCTTAGGGACATCGGATGCCCTAATCCTCAACTGATGGTAACCAGATCTCAAATCAATCTTCGAAAACACTTTGGCACCCTGAAGCTGATCAAATAAATCATCAATCCTCGGCAATGGATACTTGTTCTTGATGGTGACTTTGTTCAACTACCGGTAATTTATACACATCCTCATCGATCCATCCTTCTTCTTTACGAACAACACCGGCGCACCCAGGGTGAGACATTAGGTCTAATAAAGCCCTTATCAAGCAAATCTTGCAACAGCTCCTTCAATTCTTTCAACTCTGGCGGGGCCATACGGTATGGCGGAATGGAAATGGGGTGAGTGCCCGGAGCCAAATCAATACAAAAGTCAATATCCCTATCAGGTGGCATCCCCGGCAGGTCTGCTGGAAATACCTCTGGGAACTCACAAACAACTGGTACGGAATCCATGGAAGGAACCTCTGCGCTAGAATCACGACCATAAGCTAAGTAAGCTAAGCACCCCTTCTCGACCATACACCGAGCCTTCATATAAGATATACCCCTACTAGAAGAATGACCAAGAGTCCCTCTCCACTCCAATCGAGGCAACCCCGACGAGTCTAAGGTCACGGTCTTGGCGTGACAGTCCAATATAGCATGATAAGGTGACAACCAATACATCCCCAAAATGACATCGAAATCAACCATATCGAGAAGCAGAAGATCTACGCGAGTCTCAAGAACTCCTATGACAACCACACACGAATGATAGACACGATCTACAATAATAGAATCCCCCACAGGTGTGGACACATACACAGGAGCACTCAAAGAATCACGAGGCACAACCAAAGCAAAGTAAGATGATACATGCGAATAAGTAGATTCCGGATCAAATAATACTGAGGCCTACTTACTGCAAACTAAAACCATACCTATGATAACCGCATCAGATGACTCAGCCTCAGTCCTGGCTGGAAAAGCATAACATCGGGGCTGGGCCCCACCACTCTGAACTACCTCTCGAGGACGGGCCCTGTTTGGCTGGCCTCCACCTCTAGCGATCTGACCTCCACCTTTAATGCCTCGACCTCCACCTCTAACTAGCTGAGCGGGCGGTGGAACGCTCGGTGCCGGGACCATGGCACGAGAACCCTGATGCTCAGAACTGGTCGATGCTCGAGGGCAAAATCTAGCAATGTGCCTCGAATCGCCACAAGTATAACAAGACCTCGTCTGCTGAGACTACTGACCCTGAAACTGACCCTGACAGTCTTGGTAACCACCCTGAAAACTCTGGAGCGGAGGTGCACTAATAGGAGCTGGTGGTACACTGTAGGGTGGCTAATCGGAATACTGCATATGAGGGCCACAACCACCTCGAGCACCGTGGGATGCTTGGAGTGCTGAATGAAATGGCCTGGGAGGGTGGCCTCTACCAAAAGAACCTCTGCCTCCAGATGAGGCACCACTAGACCCACCAGAATGACGAGGCCTCTTCTCAGACCCCTGACCACTCCCCTGAGCTAAAACTATCTCAACTCGTGTGGCCACATTGGCTGCATCCTCGAAAGAAATCTCGCTCCCTGTCTCCTTAGCCATCTGCAACTTCATAGGCTGAGCAAGTCCCTAAATAAACCTCCTCACCCTCTCTCTCTCTCTCTCTCTCGGTAGGAAGTATAAGAAGAGCATGACGGGCCAAATCAACAAACCTAGTCTCGTACTGAGTGACAGTCATAGAACCTTGCCGAAGATGCTCTAACCGCCTGCGATAGTCCTCTCTCTGAGTAACAGGAAGGAACTTCTCAAGAAATACCTGAGAAAACTGGTCCCAAGTCAAGGCAGGCGACCCAGCTGGACTAGTCAACACAAAATCATTCCACCATCTCTTGGCGGACCCTATCATCTGGAATACAGCAAAGTCGACCCAATTGGTCTCCACTATCCCCATGTTTCGCAACACCTCATGACATCGGTCAAGATAATCCTGTGGGTCCTCAGAAGCTACCCCACTGTAATGAACCGGGAAAAGCTTGGTGAACTTGCCCATCCTCATCAAAGCCTCAGAAGACATAACTGATCCACCAGCGGCCTGAGCCGCAATAACTGGCTGTGCTGCTAGAGTCTGAAACTGAGGAGCCATCTGCTCCGGAGTGTGGGTAGCGGGAGTCTGGGCTCCTCCCCCAGCCTGAGAGACGGCTGGTGCTACAGGAAATGTGTTAGTCTGAGCTACGCTCTCCATAAGGCCCACTAGACGGACCAAGCATCCCGAAGTACCGGGATAGCGATGAACCCCTCGGGAACCTGAGCTGGCCCTGCCGGAATGGTCTGGGCCGGAACCTCATCATCAGACTCCATCTGAGGTTCCGCTACTGGTGCTGCTGCTCGAGCTCTAGGCTGAGCCTTGCCTCTGCCTTGGCCTCTAGCACGGCCTCGACCTCGTCCCCTGCCCCTCGTAGGAGCTACCACTAGGGGCTCGGGCTGCTGATCAACTGATGAATAGGCAAGTAATACCTAATCCATTAAGCCAGGGTTAGACCCAATACTTACCTCGCCTCCGCGGGCCACTCAAAGCTCAATCACAGCTTTTTCCTTCACACAAGCCTCCGGACCAATAGAATCTAGCAGATTACCAACCAAACGATTCAATTTAAGCCTTAGGAAAGCCTTAGGAACTACCCACGATAGCAAAGAATTCAATTTAGGTCATTTTTGAAAAAGTCAACAAAAGTCAACACCCGGGCTCGCTTGGTCCAAACCCGAAATTCGGACCAAAACTCGATTACCCATTCACCCCCGAGCCCGGATATACAATTGGTTTTGGAATCCGACCTCAATTTGTGGTCTAAATCCCTAAAATTCGAAATTGCTAAGTTCTACCCAAAATCCCCAATTCCACAATGAAACCCCTAAATTCTAGGATGAAATCTTGTAAAGAGAAGTAAAAGAGTGAAAGAAATGAGTTAAGAATCACTTACATATGATTTGGGGCAGAAGATGTGTTTGGAAAATCGCCTCTTATGTTTTAGGGTTCGAAAAATTGAAGAATAAATAAAAAATCCCGCCTATATAGCACCCTCTGATCCTCACTACGCGGTCCGCGAAATCCCCAGCGCGGTCACGAACCCCCACCACGGTCCGCGATATTATGGGTGCGGCCGCGCAACCTGAGCCTTACCCTACCGCGGTCCGTGAAGTCCCCACCGCGGCCGCGTTCTTCTACCGCGGTCCGTGAATTTCACTCCGCGTCCGCACTCCTAAGATTTGAGACCTGCAATTTCTGCAACTATCCAACAATAGGTCTTTTTCTAAGTCTAGACATCTCGTAGCCTATCTGAAACTCACCCGAGCCCTCGGGGCTCCAAAACACGCACACAAGTCTTAACGCATCATATGAACTTGCTCGGGCGATCAAATCGCCGAAATAACATCTAGAACTACGAATTTAACACCAAATTGCTTGAAATCTTCAAGAGAGTTTTAAAACTTCTAACTTTTAAACCAAAGGTCCGAACCACGTAAAATCTTAACTTCTAAATTTCACAGATAACATATAAATATCATAACGGACCTGTACCGGGCCCCGGAACCAGAATAGGGGCCCGATACCAACAAGATCAAATTCTTTAATTTATTAAACTTTCAGTCTTTTCAATTTCCTTCAAAAATTCATTTCTCGGGCTAGGGACCTCGGGATTCGATTCCGGGCATACGCCCAGGTCCCATATTTTTATACGGACCCATCGGGACCATCAAAACAGGATTTCGGGTCAGTTTACCCAAAACGTTGACCGAAGTCAACTAAAATTAATTTTTTAAGCCAAAAATTATTATTTTTCTCAATTTTCACATAGAGGCTTTCCGGAAACGCACCGGATTGCGTACTCAAATCGAGGAGAAATAAAAATGAGGTTGAAGGCCTCGGAACACGGAGTTGAGTTCTAAAATATAAGATGACCCTTTGGGTCATCACAATGTTGATCGCTCGTGTACTTTAAAAATCGATCTAAGGAGCTAAGACCTGCCGTCCTTTTTTTGTTCCTCATAAACTTATTGCACCAGGATAGATTATGAAGGTCTTCATTGTATCAAATATATCAGACATTGTTTCCATATCAATTAAGAACATCCTGCATTATAAAGTAAATAAACAAAAATACAATTTAGCATATTCTTCACCCTTATATGAGTTCCTTTTTAGGATCTTCTATGCCAAGCTTTTATGTGGAATTCGTTTAATGTCGATCGTATAAAATATTTCACATATAAACAAACAAGCCTAAGATCACTTGTTATACCAAAACACTATAAGATGTTGAAATGCAGGGGGTCCGATTCGTTCCCAGATCCCGCGCATAGTAGGGTGCACCGGACTGCCCTTTACTATAAGATGTTAAAACTTAACTTGTGGCTTCTCCAACATAAGTTCAGCATCACCAATCATGTGTGAACACTGAACATCTTGTATAGGATAATTTACTTTTACTTTTTCCGCAAACATGTTATACTCGAGTTAGAGATCATATCATTGTAATTTATCTCCACACACTTTCAAGATTTAAAATTACTTAAACCTCAACTGAGAAAAATTGGTCCTTGTTTGCCACTTTCTACCATAGAAACTTGACTCAGCAAAGCAACCAAAATCTCCTTAATCTCCCACCTAAAAAAGAGTAAAATAAAATCTTGATACATAAAAAGAGAAAATATCTTCTGGCCGGAAACATTCCTTATGTAATGGTTATTAATCCTATTGACTTAGCATTTTACACAGTTAGTCAGTTAGCAAAAGCAAAATATGACAAGTATTGAACCTAGATCCATTAGTCAGTTATCATAGCATAACAATCGTACTCCATAATTTGTAATTTTTAATGAAAATAGTATAAATATAAAATAAATTAATGAAGCTAATACAAATCTTAGAAAAGTAACAATAATAGTGTAACATACCATAGCAACTTCATCTACTATGGAAAAAGCATCGTCTCCCAGGAATATACAGCTAAATAGAATTTAAAACGGTAACAGGATTTATTACAGTAAAGCACATTGTTATTCAAAGTTATCTAGAAAAAAAATCATATATGACTATCCTATTATGTAAAAAATCAAAACAGTAGAATATCAAGTTATAAAGAATGCAGAAATTAATAAGTATGGTGAGGCTATTTAAATTGATATGGCGGATATATTTCCTAGTTGGATCGTAGTGGTGTTGTTGCATCCTTTTACTCTTTGAGACATGTTACGCTCTAATATAGTAAAGTTGTTTGTTGAAAAAAAAAATGATTTTATCGTCTAATTTCGGTGTGCCCAAGTCGAAAAATAAAAGCATCTTTCTTGTATAGAATTTAAAACATATCATTAACGTCCTTTTGTTAATTTTATAGGATTCTTTTTCACATACAAATTAGCTTTTTCTTTTCGTTCTCTAAGAAAAGTTAGGATATAAACATTGTACTCATTATAATTATCCAGTTGTATTGTTAGAAAGGAATACCAAGAGATTTAGAAAGTAATATAATATCTCAATTGAATCAGAGAAAAGATACGCAAAAACTAAAAAATCATATTAGAACTCACGTTATAATTGTCTAACAAAGGAGGAGAAAAGATAGTTGCCGTTGGTGAACGCTAGTGATAAATTACACGACTGAAATGAGAAAGGAAATGACTGTTATTTTGTTTTCTGTATCAGTAGGAAGAAGTTGGAGTAATATTTCATCTGATCCTCGCATGAAATAAGCAGGTGTAAAGTTGACTGCAACTTGCCATGGAAATACAGAGTCACACTGGACACTAATGCTTGAGAATTTGATATCGTGCTCAGGGAAAAATAAAATTTGATAATAAGATAACAAATGTAGGGACACATCCAAGGAGTGCTATAACTTTTATTTCATCAAACTTTAGTGAAGTAAATAATAGAAGACAACAACAGTTAAGTAACAAAATTTTGAAAAGATACCCTATTCTGAACATTATTAGTAGCTTTTGAGAAGAGTTGCATTCTTTCACACAAACATTGTTATTTTTGTTATTTTTTTGATAATATGAACTTATTTAGAAGGATATTTTGGTAATTTAACTTTTATTTTTAATAGAAATTTATTTAGAAGGATATTTTGATAATTTAACTTTTTTACTTTTGGAGTTCCTACTTTTATAATAACATTGATAGATAGATAGATAGATAGATAGATATAGATAGTTATACAACAACATCAACCCCCTAATTATCCCACTAGTGGGGTTTGAGGAGAGTAGAGTGCACGCAGACCTTACCCCTACCCTCCGAGGTAGAGAGGCTGTTTTCGGGAGACCCTCGGCTCAGAGACAAAAGATCTGTAATAACAGAAGAAACCAGACAGATAGTATCAGCATCGTAAGAGACAACACATAAATGGAAGGAAATAATTATGCTAATAATAACATTGAAAAAAATAAAAATAGTGATGAACAAAAATCGCTAGCAGTCTTAGACAAAATACTATCAGACTAGCTGGAACAACGAGGAAAAACGCTGAGCTACCCCCTAACCTACAACCCTAATGCTCGACCTACACACCTCCCTATCCAGGGCCATGTCCTCGGAAATCTGAAGTCGCGTCACGTCCTACCTGATCACCTCGCCCCAATACTTCTTAGGCCGCCCTCTACCTCTTCTCGTACCTGTCAAACCCAATTGTTCAGACCTCCTAACCGGGGCATCTAGGCTCCTCCTCCGCACGTGCCCGAACCATCTAAGCGTCGCTTCCCGCATCTTGTCGTCCATGAGAGACACGCCCACCCCCTCCCGAATAACTTCATTCCTAATCTTATCCAGTCTACTGTGCCCGCACATCCATCTAAATAGTTATAGATAAATTATAACTAGAGATCAATTGAGATATTAGTATATCAAGAACTAAAAGAGTTGCTTTTTGGATAAAGCATAATACCAATGACTAAAAGTAAAATATATTTTTAGATAATAAAGCAAAATAACTTGCTATCTTGCCCAATTATGTCGTTTTCTTATCCAAAAAGTGAGGTTTTATAAATCTATAATAAGAAAATAAATTATTTGTTGCTTTCTTATTTTATTTTGTTTTTTAAAAATACAACTAAATATTTGAATTGCAAAGTAATGCATAATAATTCATAAATAATTCTCTTAAAATCAAATTCAAGCACTTAAGAAAAAATAGAATTAAGCAACCCAAAATAAAATCAAACCACAAACTAGATTGTTTTCGAATCTAAACGCACATATAACTAGGAAAACTAAATGTTTTTGATAAGTGTTCTCGAAGTGAACCTGTTAGGATTGGGAAATGGCTGTCTGAAGGAGATGAAATGAGCAGGCTTTAGGGTAAATAAGGGGTAATAAGAGAGGACACACGACAAGTAGAGGAGATAGTTAATAATAGATCAATGGCCTAGATAAGAAGATAAACCAACGGATGAGATCAAAATATAATTTTATCTATTGGTGCATGATCACGCCCAACTCTAGTCCTAAAAAGGATAAGTGGTCGCTGCAAATATAATCCGGTCTAAAAGTCCGGAGTCGAATCCCACAGAGAACTAAGTCTTAGCTGTATCTGTTTAATATCACCAAGAAGACAAGATTGAAAATAAATAAACAACTGAAAACTAACTATGTTTGAATTGTAAACAATTAGAATAAAGGTCTAAGGTAATGGTTTCCCCGTTGTTGATTTCCTTGGTTGTATGTTTCTTATAGCGTTGACTTAGTTGCCTCTATCAATCATGAACTCTCCAGCTATCATAAATCTCTCTCAAGCAATTATGATAATTTACTAGACGCACTCTCTCAAGCTACGCTAACTAGATTCGCATTACAGTTCACTTAGATCGCACCCGAGGTATCGTTATCTCTAATTCAACCTCTAAACCCTCGGTTATGACTCTCGCCTATACTCCGGGAGTGATGTTGTTCAAACAACTACCTAAATATGCACTCTCTCTCAAGCATATACATAATAAATAGAAACGGCTAATTGAGGATCCTTTCAATTAACTACAATCAAAACATAGTTGAACAAATAGAGATTAAACTAATTCAAATCTATATTACTCATAACAACCAATTCATCCCCAACGAGTTTCACCAAAACCTTAGATTAGAAAAGTTAGCTACTCATGAAAATAACAAAAATCACAAAAGAATTCATATTCAAAGGTAAAAGAACAAAGAAGAAGATTAAAGATTGATGCCCAATGATCCTCCTTGCCTCTTGCCCTTCCTTCTGATGTTTTTCACTTCCAAAAATCATTCTCTTTTGCTCTTGGCCGGCCTCTCTCGTTTAATATAGGGTTTAGGGCTTAAAATCCCGTGTTTTGCACTTTAGTCCCTGAAATTTACGCGTCCTGCCGCGGCCCCACTGCGGTTACGCCAGGACCGCGGCCAGAATGGTCCTCTGAATCTTTGGTAATGTTCTGCCGCGGTCCTACCGCGGTCCTACCGTAACCGCAGTTTTTCACCCTGTTTCATTTGGAATTTAGAAAAATGTAAAACATGAAAGTTGTAGCCCTTTGAGTTAGATTTCCAACCATATATTGCGGAGCCCAAATGGAGTTATGAGCAAAAAGGTATGTCTATTTTACTAGAAAGTGCGCAATATGCCTCATCGAGTCTTCGTTTGTTCTCAACTATCAAATTTGACCCCCGAACACGATCCCGGCTTAATTCCTTGAGCTTTTACTCAGACTTCAAAGCTTCAAATCACTTAAATTCATTCCATAACATCTATATAGCTCGAAATCACTCCTACAAGGCATAAAACACACAATTAGTGCAAAATACTAGCGATTAAAGCGCAAACTCAACTAAAGTGCAGTAAATTAGAGTGTAATAATCGACTAAATACGCAATTATAGCCTATCATCAACACCCCACACTTACACCATTGCTCGTCCTCGAGCAATCAAGCTACACTTTTTATTTTTATAGACACGACCTTTTTAGACAATTCTCCTAACTCATCACACCAAGAGTATTTAAAATAGACTAAGCACAAAAGTGTAACATCTTCACCTCAAGATTTGACTCACAAGTACCACGCATTATTCACAACTCACCTACTTACTCTAACATAGAGGTCACTGACATTACCTTTCCTTCATGAATCAAGTGCCCTCACACAACACAAGAGAGTAGTTCCACACAATAAAATTTAAGAACACTTAGGAACTCAAGATAGAAAGAATTCACTCACTCTCAGAAATAACATTCATATGCCACAAAAGATGCACCATAAGCTTGCCCGTAGTGTACTACTCCACTAATCGAGCTCATTCAATCTTGGATCAATTAGGACTTTATTTGGTTGTAATGTAGGCTACAGGACGTGTAAGATATATTTAGATATAAGAGTGACTACACCTCCCTAAGCACTTTAATACATACATTTTAACATTTAAACCCCATACTTATGTCAAACCAAAATTCCACCTTCACATCAATGTAAATTACCCCATTCTTCTTTAAGCACACTTACGTCAAGAGCCACCACTTATCAAGGAATTTTTTTTTCACAACAATCCAACTATATTTTTTTTTCAATTCAAGTGGCTCTTCCTTTTTCAAAACAGTGCACCTTTCTCCTTATTCAATTAGTTCCACTCAAAAGCCAAACCAACCACCCCACACTTTAACTTTTACAAAGTTCATAACAGTTCAAGTGCTCATGAGAGGTGAAAAGGTTCAAATAGATGGTTAATTCAAACAAATGAGTAAGGCTTGTAATGTGGTTGCCAAAGAAAAAGGATTATAGGCTCAAAGAGGTTAACTACGATACATAACAATTAGGTGGGTAAAATATACATATCTGGCTCAACAAGAAAACGCCTATATCACTTCCAAGACTGAACAACACTACTATTTCGCTTTGCAAACACACGGGGCAAGTTCTAGGCATCACAGAATAACACCAAACCTCACACACACATGGCACATAACTCACTCAGGATTGGATTCATCAAGACACTCTAGTAAAAGCAGTTAAGCAAATTTAAAATCATACAATTTAAGGTACTTATACAAGAGTCAAAAACTGAGCCTAAGCGTCACAACCAAAGTACTCACTATTCTCAAGGCATAACAAAGTCAAGAGATATTGCTTCAATTCAAAACACAACACAATGGCTCCTACTCCCCAAAAAAAAAACTAACTACACCCGGTTCAAATAAAACCCTTGGAAAAGAACCGTGGCACAAAGAAAAATCAAGGGGGAATTATTACACTACCTACAATTTTTTTTTCTTTAGACTTAAATCCCTCAAGAAAATTGTCTAATAGATCCATCGTCGGGAAAAATCCAATCTTTTTAAAAAAAAAATACTATTTAATTAAACTAATACAGCTAAAGTAGCATGAAAAGTCACCCAGACAATCTCATCGCCCCACACTTAAAATTTTGCATTGTCCCCAATGCACGCCATAACTAATAAAAGGGTAAAAGAGACTCCCTGGTAGGACAAAGGCCGAAGCACTAACAACTCATGGGGTACTCAGACTTCTCCCAAGCTTGGTCCTTCGTGCGGGTACCTCACACTTAGTTCCAACCATTTGATTTGTTATTGCATCCTTCCAATACCTTTGCTTTCCATGCTCCTAAAAAAAATTAAAAAAAATTGACACTACAAAAATAATACAATTAAAAAAAATAAAAAAAAATAAAAGAAAGCAATAAAGTTGGGTTGCCTCCCAACAAGCGCTTGATTTAACGTCGCGGCACGACGCGAATCATTTTTTGCCTCCACCTCGAGCTTATGAATTGAACCCCCAATTTTGATTCAAGCTTATGATTATGGTCATGGGGCGGTGGAACGAATCTAACTGGACCAAGGAAATAATGTAGTATTCTGCATTCTTTGGCCTTTGTATGAGGTATGTAATCCTGGCTTTCTGGCAAGAAGAATTCCAGAATATATGCACCTTGTTCCTCATTCCTTGACTCTTCGATTGGTTCAGATGACTCTATTTCCATATCATCATCCAAACATAATGTGGAAAAATGCTTGGAGTGTGAACCAATGCGCTCAAACACATGAACTTCAGGACTCTCAACATCCTCAACATCAGTGATACTAGAGTCAACAAAATTTATATCCTCAAAGTCCTTGGCTGGCTCTAGTCTCACTTCTTCAACATTGACATCCTCAAATTCTAGTTGGCTAGGTTGTTGATGTTCTACTCTGACCTCCCCAATTAACACCTTAAATTCATGCTCTTCTTGGATACTATCCTCAATATTGGCTTGTTGAGCATTAAAAGCTCCAACCACTTGATTCAATTGAGCCTCCAACTTGCGAATAGTTGCCTCTTGCCTTTGTATGTGCAATTGTTTCTCATTGTTTTGTTCTATAAGGCACTTTAGCATATCCTTGATCTCTTTCAGGTCCGCATTCTCAGGTTCTTTGTTCCTATTAACTTCACAAGAAAAGGTAGAACCATCATAGTAAGGGGTTGGGGAAAAATAAGAAATATAAGCACAACCATGAAGGTGACCATTTTTACCACCACACACATCACACACATTCCACAAATAAGATTGAGTTGGTGCACATAACTCGCTCTTAGGAACATTTTGAAAATTTTGCCACGGGTGGTTTCCTTCACAATATGTATGGGGATCAATAGTGGAATTATCCACACCTAAATTCCCATAATTCCAAGATGCCATGTTTCTCAAATCAACAGTTATAAAAAAAATACAAAAAAAAACAAACTAAAAGTTCAAACTTGAACCCTAGCAATATATACAGCTACAACTACACCGTTAGTTCCCCGGCAACGGCACCAAAATTTGATCACGCCCAACTCTAGTCCTAAAAAGGATAAGCGGTCGCTGCAAATATAATCCGGTCTAAAAGTCCGGAATCGAATCCCACAAAGAACTAAGGCTTAGCTGTATCTGTTTAATATCACCAAGAAGACAAGATTGAAAATAAATAAACAGTTGAAAACTAACTATGCTTGAATTGTAAACAATTAGAATAAATGTCTAAGGTAATGGTTTCCCCCGTTGTTGATTTCCTTGGTTGTATGTTTCTTATAGCGTTGACTTAGTTGACTCTATCAATCATGAACTCTCCAGCTATCATAAATCTCTCTCAAGCAATTATGATAATTTACTAGACGCACTCTCTCAAGCTACGCTAACTAGATTCGCATTACAGTTCACTTAGATCGCACCCGAGGTATCGTTATCTCTAATCCAACCTCTAAACCCTCGGTTATGACTCTCGCCTATACTCCGGGAGTGATGTTGTTCAAACAATATGCACTCTCTCTCAAGCAGATACATAATAAATAGGAACGGCTAATTGAGGATCCTTTCAATTAACCACAATCAAAACATAGTTGAACAAATAGAGATTAAACTAATTCAAATCTATATTACTCATAACAACCAATTCATCCCCAACGGGTTTCACCAAAACCTTAGATTAGAAAAGTTAGCTACTCATGAAAATAACAAAAATCACAAAAGAATTCATATTCAAAGGTAAAAGAACAAAGAAGAAGATTAAAGATTGATGCCCAATGATCCTCCTTGCCTCTTGCCCTTCCTTCTGATGTTTTCACTTCCAAAAATCATTCTCTTTTGCTCTTGGCCGGCCTCTCTCGTTTAATATAGGGTTTAGGGTTAAAATCCTGTATTTTGCACTTTAGTCCCTGAAATTTACGCGTCCTGCCGTGGTCTCACCGCGGTTACGCCAGGACCGCGGCCAGAATAGTCCTCTAAATCTTTGGTAATGTTCTGCCGCGGTCCTACCGTAACCGCGGGTTTTCACCCTATTTCATTTGGAATTTGGAAAAATGTAAAACATGAAAGTTGTAGCCCTTTGAGTTATCTTTCCAACCATATATTGTGGAGCTCAAATAGAGTTTTGAGCAAAACGTTATGTCTATTTTACTAGACAGTCCGCAATATGCCTCATCGAGTTTTCGTTTGTTCTCAACTATCAAATTTGACCCCCGAACACGATCCCGGCTTAATTCCTTGAGCTTTTAATCAGACTTCAAAGCTTCAAATCACTTAAATTCATTCCATAACATTTATATAGCTCGGAATCACTCCTACAAGGCATAAAATACATAATTAGTGCAAAACACTAGCGATTAAAGCGCAAACTCAACTAAAGTGCAGTAAATTAGAGTGTAATAATCGACTAAAATACGCAAATATAGCCTATCATCAGTGCAGAATTTAGAAGTAGTTAGAAGACTTGGGCTGTTATAACAGAATTGGGCTGGGCCAACTAATTCAACTTTGGACTGGTATTCATTTCCCTCACTTTCTCTCTCGTTTCTTCTCTCAATTATCTCTTCTTCTTTTTTCTTCATTTCCTAATTCTTTCTTCTCTTTTCAGGTTGAATTCATCAATAGAGTTGCAGATTAATTCTCTAGATTTGTAATTTCAACAGACTTGTAATAATCATTCGATTGGATACTGAATTCTAATAAAGTTTCTTCTATCATTTCTCAATCGTTCGTACAGTTACAATTCTAATTAGTAAGTCCATTACAATTGGTATCAGAGCACTTTCCTGGCCAAATCACGATGACAGGAGTAGAAACAAGGTCTAAATCTACAGATGAATCAGTCAAAAAGTTGGAAGCTCAATTACAAAGTTATATGATATCTAATGATTCGAGAATTGATGAATTAGGTAACAAAATCGATAAGTTGTTGGAGAAGATGATCGCGCCACAAGGAGGAATCCTGGGAGTGCACCAGCTGAAGGAATGCAGATTATGGGGTCGGGTAGTCGTGCTCGAGCTGGAGAAAATGGTGAACCTTCATTAGGTCGATCTCAAGGAAACTTCTATCATTCCAAGTGGGAAATCCCATATTTTGAGGAAGTAGATCCTTGTGCCTGGTTGCGTAAATGCGAGAGGTACTTTCAGTACAATCACATAACTGATCCACAACAGAAACTGGAGGAAGCTATTCTTCACCTTAATAGTAAGGCAGAATCCTGGTTCTTTTCCTATCATGTTAGCAAGGGTATAGTTAGATGTAGGGGTGTTCGTCGGTCAGTACGGTACGGTATTTAGACATTTTGGTTCGGTATTTTTGGTATTTGGTTTCTTAAAATCTTATACCAATACCGTACCTAATTAAATTCGGTATGGTTCGGTTTTTCTCCTTTCGGTTTCGGTTTATTCGGTTTGAATACTAACTAGTGCATAGAGCCATAAACTCTAATATTCTTAATTAAAGTACTCAAAAATACAAAACTAGAAATGTTTGTTGACAAAATTTTTGTCCAAAACTAGAAAATATCGACCCAAAAATAGAGAGAATTGTATATAAAGAATATTTGATCATTAGAAATGTCTTGTTACTTGTTTAGAGTTAATTGATGGACTTAGAGAATAGAGGAAAGTAAAATTTTAGATTTTTTAGATTTATGTTATAATTGATAATATGTGTTTTGTGTAATATAATATATATTTTGACACGGTATCAGTATTTCAGTATTTTATTTTAAAATACCAAATACCATACCTAATACCAATATTTTAAAAAACTTAAACCAAATACCAAAATACCGTATACCAAATACCAAAATTTTCGGTTTCGATACAGTAATTCGGTATTTACCAAATTATGCACAGCCCTAGTTAGATGGGCAGATTTTACCACAGAAATCTGTAATAGATTTGAAGGCGCAGCTAACAGTAAATTGAATCTTATTGATGAATTTAAAAACATAGAACAAAAGGTGACTGTTAATGAATATTTGGAGCAATTTGAGGAATTGAAGGCTTGGGTATTGATTAGGAATCCGACTATAACTGAGGATTTCTTCTTAGAGTTTTTCATTGAAGGGCTCAAGGAAGAAATTAGACATTCTGTTAAGTTGTTAGAACCATATTCACTCAGTAAGGCTGTGGAAAAGGCTAGACATCAGGGGAATTTGATAGAGTCCTTGAACAAGAAGGAAAAAGCACAAAGAAATAGGAGTTTAACTACAAATTACTCTGCCCATACCACTAGAGTACCTAATAGCTCAGTGGGTAATCAAAGTAACAAGTTATTTGAGACTAGGAGGGCCCAAGGACTAAGTTACAAGTGTGGAGAAAAGTATCACCCCGGACATCAATGCAAACAGAGACAATTAAATGCTATCTCTGCGACCACTGATCAAGGCAAATGAGCCAGGGGAAGCAGGGATTGAAGAAGCAGAGCCATACTTACAGGATGAGTAAGTAGTTGATGAAGCAATCGGTCTAAATGCCTTGCCAGGGACCGAGGTTCCTAATACTATTAAACTGAGAGGTGAGTCTAAGAAGAATAGTATGTCTATTTTGTTGGACTCAGGGAGTACACACAGTTTTTTAGACATAGAAACTGCCAAGAAAATGGGATGTGCAATCAAGGAGACCTCTCCTATGAGGGTTACTGTGGCTAATAGGAATCATGTGATGAGTTATCACACTTGTCCCACCTTTAAATGGAAGATTCAAGGTGTGGAGTTTGAAGATTCAGTGAGATTGATTAGATTGGGAGGGAATGAAATGATTCTAGGAGGAGGCTGGATGAAAAAACACAACCTTGTACTCCTAGATTTTATAGAGTGCAAGGTTGAAGTGACTCACAAAGGGAAAAAAATGGAGTTAAAGGGGATTTACAGTCAAGGAAAGCTAAAAAGTATGTCTGCTTATGGGGTGAAACAACTACTTAAAAAGGGAAAGATAGTTCGGGCTCATCTGTTTACTATTTCAGCTACAGAAGAGCAAGAAGAAGGGGAAATAGCACAATCCTCCATCAGTTTGCTGATGTATTTGTTGAGCCTACTTCCCTACCTCCCAAGAGGAATCATGACCATCACATCCCCCTGAAATCAGATGCAAATCCAGTTAGTATCAGGCCATACAGGTACAATTTTTTTCAAAAAAATGAAATAGAGAAACAAGTCAATGAAATGCTGCATAATGGTCTAATACAACCCAGTCATTCACCTTTTTCTTCTCCCATGCTATTGGTTAAGAAGAAAGATGGTAGTTGGAGGTTTCGTATTGATTATAGAGAATTAAATAACATGACCATTAAAGATAAATTTCCAATCCCTTTAGTGGAAGACCTAATGGATGAGCTATGTGGATCAAGTGTGTATTCTAAGATTGACTTAAGGGCAAGTTATCACCAAATCAGAATGGGGGAGGGTGATATATACAAAACTGCATTTAGAACTCACTTCGGTCATTATGATTTGGCTTGACCAATGCACATGCCACCTTCCAATCTTTAATTAATCATGTATTTCAACTCTACTTGAGAAGGTTTGTCTTAGTATTTTCTGATGACATATTAGTCTACAGTCCTTCTATGTCATCTCATGTCATTCATCTCATAAAGGTGTTGGAGACATTAAGAACTGAACAGCTCTTTGCTAAGTTGTCCAAATGCTCCTTTCGGCAACCTAAGATGGATTGCCTAGGTCACATTATCACTAGTCAAGGAGTGTCTGTCACACCCCTTTTCTACTCCCCGAAAAATATGTATGTGTATGGATGTTATGGTGGGTTAAAGAGTTTTTCCAATTGAAGTGACAAATTTGAGTAGGGATTATTTTATTTATAGAGTCGCCACTTGGAATTGGTTTTCGGTGTTCCAAGTCACCTTTTATTTGAATCCCTAGTCAAAGAAAAGTTTGACTCTATTTTTATCGGTCCGCGAAAATAAAGTTCGGGTAAGGAATTCTTTTGTCCGGGGAGAAGGTATTAGGCATTCCTCGAGTCCCGTGGTTCTAGCACGGTCGCTTTATTGACTTAAAACTTGGCTTGAGCTAATTTTGGACAAACTATGATTTATACGATTTTCATGTTTTACCTATCTGCTTTTATCTCTTGATTATTAGAAAAATAAATGTCATAATCACACTACGCAAACGAATGTGTGATCTAGACGAGATTTTATTGACTTAGTCATAACAGCACTATGCAAGCAAATCCGCAGTCATGACAAAGAATTATTAACACGCTATTACTTTGATAATTCATTACATTTAAGAAAGAAGAAAGAAAAAGAAAAATTAATGTTTGGAGTTTATTAAATGTCAATTGCCGCTGCTACGCAAGCAAATCTACAGTTATAAGCAGGGGATTAATTAAATTAAAAATTAACTAAAATTACTAGGTGTGGTATGAGATTATTGAATTAATTTATTGAAGGTTAAAACAACACGCTACGCAAGCGAATCCGTGAATGAAAAAAAAAAGTTAAAGCGGGCTTATTAGTTGCTCTGCGCTTAAATAAAATAAATAAGTTATCAAAAAGATTATTACTAAAGAAGTTCGCCTTATTGGATCTTATTGAAAGAAACCTGATTTTCTAATCAACTAGGCCGGCTAATGGTTATCTTAGAAAATGGGCCAGCTGATATACTCAATTGTTTTTACATGATATGGGCTTTATCAGCCGCCCTACTAATCAAAAGTAAGCTACCACTACCCTAAGTCATGATCAAACCCATAACAATTTCAGATTTTAACAACATCAATACCACCCTATTGATTTTGAACCAAAATAAATCACACAACTAACGATTGACGAAACAGAAAAAACTTAAACTAATTAGATTAAACAAATTGATTTGTACAAACTAAACATAGAACAAACAAATGAATTCACAAACTAATGCTCGAAACAGATTTTAAACGAGAACTGTTAATTATTCGTCAACGACTAACAACAACTAAATAAACGACTATTAATAGCCGCTAATCAGAACCTAACTGTATGGAAACAACTGATTCATCTTGCGATCACAAAACGATTCATGGCTGAATCAAATAGAAAATCAAGCAACTACGCAAAAAATGAACTTGATCTATCGAATCGACAAGGATCAAAACGAGCAATTCATTATCGACAAGAAACATACGATTCAAACTGAATCTAAACCCAATTAGAGAAGAAAAAATCAGAAAAATAAAAAGGGAGCTAGGATTTTACTGTATACTCGAGTATCCGGGCAATGGCGATAGGTAGTGGTACGACTCAAGCGAGTGTCTAATGTCGATTATTATTGAAACCACGACTCCGGAGAATTGGATGCTAGCTTCGATAAAAATCGACAACAGAAACTCGCTTGAGGCCGAGGTGGAGAGAGAAACGGGAGGCAGTGGCGATTGAGGGGTGACTGTGACGGCGGCGGATCGGCAGAGGGGGTCGCCGGAATTCCGGTCGCTGGAATTTCGGGTTAAAACCAATGCCAAATTGTACCCCTTGATGAGATCTATCTATGTATGTAAAAATTAAGTGGAGAAAAGGGCTCAATGTTCTCGAATTTATGAAAAAAGTTGCGGCTAGGGTTTCGTTCTTTTGAAGATTTGTGGCGTTTGAGAAGGATTCGAGGAATTTGGGGTTTGGATATGGGAATAGGAGGAAGAGACGAAGAGGGGGTGAAATTTTGGTGGCGTTTGGAGCTTGGCCGCCGCCGGTGGGCGATTCCCGGCGGCGGCTCTGGGCGGCGGAGAGGAAGAAAAGAGAAGAAGAGAGAAGAAGAGGTCTAGGGCTTGGGCATGTATGGAAAATGAGGCCAAAAAATCAGATTTTCTAAAATTATATACTTCCAATGACATCAATTTTGGACCATTGGATCAAAGAAAATAGGTGGCCAGGATTTGATCTTGATTACTTAACCAAAACGACGTAGTTTCAATCTAAAGCTAAGTCGTTTTGACTATCTCCTGGGAGCCCCAATTGGACCGGATCACTAGACTCTTTGGGCTCCTAATTTTGGGCCAATTTTGGTTCAATTTTAGTCAAAATACACTAGTCCAATCCTTTAACCCCCATATCAAATTATTTAACATAATCTAATTTAAAAGCCTAAAAATACACACATAAGAATTCTAAAAATTATAATGTAAAGAAAGAGAAAAGAAAAAGAAAAAAAAATACATGAGCAAAAATTAGGCATTTACAGTGTCTACTGACCCTTCTAAGATTGAGGCCATGTCTAAATGGCCTATTCCTAATTCAGTTAAGGCCCTGAGGGGGTTCCTAGGGCTGATAGGATATTACAGAAGGTTTATCAAGTCATATGGAATCATTAGCAAACCATTGACAAACTTGCTGAGGAAGAATGCCTTCTAGTGGAATCCAGAGGCTGAACAAGCATTTTCCAGCTTAAGGAAGCTATGACGGCTGAACAAGCATTTTTTTAGCTTAAGGAAGCTATGACAACAGCCCCTGTACTAACATTAGCAGACTTCACTAAACCGTTCATCATTGAAATTGATGCTCGTGATACGGGTATGGGTGCAGTGTTAATGCAGGAAGCAGACCTTTTGCCTTATTTAGTAAGGCATTAGCCCCTAGGCACATGGAGTTATCTACTTATGAGGAGTACATGGATGTATTATCTGTTGTTGACAAGTGGAGACACTACCTACAGGGGAGTTATTTTATTATAAAAACTAATCATCACAGTTTGAAATATTTGTTGGAGCAAAGAGTGACTACTGCATACAGCAAAAAGGTCTAACCAAGTTACTAGGGTTAGACAATGAGATACAGTACAAAAGAGGGGCTGAAAATAGAGTAGCAGATGCATTGTCCAGAAGACAAGAGGAAGAGTCTGAATTATGTGCTATTTCTACTGTGGAACCTACATGGATGAAAAAGATAGAGATGACTTATGAACATGATCCCATAGCATCACAACTCATAACTGAGCTGATCACAACACCTGGGGCCAAACCTAAATATACTTTAACTCAAGGAGTTATCAGGTTTGAAGGGAAGATTTTTGTGGGCAGACGAGTTAATCTGAGGCTTAAGATTTTTGAGGCCTTACATTTATCTCCCCTAGGGGGTCACTCTAGGCAGCAAAGGACCTATAAAGGGGTTCAAGCTATCTTCTATTGGCCTAATATGAAAGCTAATATTAATAAATGGGTGTTTGAATGTGACACTTGCCAAAGAGTCAAGACTGAAAATGTGCACCCTGTAGGGCTTCTGTAGCTACTTCCTATTCCTGAGTTTCCTTGGCAAGACATAGCCATGGATTTTATTGAAGGACTGCCTTCCTCGGCTCAAAAGAATGCTATCCTGGTTATTATTGACAAACTAACTAAATATGGACATTTTCTGGCCTTAAAACACCCTTATACAACAAAGGATGTGGCCAGTCTTTTCTTGAAGGAGATTTATAAACTTCATGGTCTTCCCAAGACCATAGTATCAGACAGAGATCCTATTTTTACTAGTCAATTTTGGCAGCAGTTGTTTAAGACTTTGGCCACTAAACTTACAATGTCCACTGCCTATCACCCACAAATAGATGGATAGACTTAGAGATTTAATCGTTGCTTAGAATCCTATCTCTGATCTATGGTGTTCTCTGATCCCAAACAATGGGTTACATGGCTTCCATTGGCTGAGTGTGGTACAACACCAACCACCACAGCTCCCTAGAGAGTACCCCTTTTCAGGCTCTTTATGGATTTGCCCCACCGCAGATTCCATTGGGTTCTCTTCCCCATTCCTCACATTCACAGATTGGAGCATGTATTGCACAGAGACAACAGATGCTACAACAGCTCAAGGAGAATTTAGTATAGGCCCAAGCTCGTATGAAATTCTACGCAGACAAGAATATGACTGATAGAGTCCTCAACGAAGGCGACCTTGTCTACCTTAAGCTTCAACCTTATAGACAAGCGTCTATGGCGATGGGGAAGAACTACAGTAATGAAAAGAGTAGGGTCGGTCGCTTACCAGTTGGATCTGCCTCCAGGTTCACAGATTCATCCCGTCTTCCATATATCTCAGCTGAAGCGTCGAGTAGGACCTTCGATACTGCCCAACCATCAACCACCAATATGTGACAACGAGGGTCGTGTTCTTGTGCAGCCACTGCCCGTTTTGAAATGCCGGATGGTGAAGTTTAATAATGCTGTTGCGGTTAAGGTGTTAGTCCATTAGACTAATCTGAGTATCGACGAGGCAACTTGGGAAGATTGGGGGTATATTAAAGGTCAGTTCCCAGCATTTGCAGCTCAGTTCCGACCTTGAGAACAAGTTCGATTTCAACGAGGAGGTATTGTTAGGATTGGGAAACGGCGGTCTGAAGGAGTTGAAATGAGAAGGCTTTAGGGTAAATAAGGGGTAATAGGAGAGGACACGTGGCAAGTAGAGGAGATAGTTAATAATAGATCAATAGCCTAAACAAGAAGATGAACCAACGGCTGAGATCAAAATACAATTTTATCCAATGGTGCAGAATTTAGAAGCAGTTAGAAGACTTGTGCTGCTATAACACAATTGGGCTGGCCCAACTAATTCAGTTTTGGATTGGTATTCATTTCCCTCACTTTCTCTCTCGTTTCTTCTCTCAATTCTCTCTTCTTTTTCTTTCTTCATTTCCTAATTCTTTCTTCTTCTTTTTTCCAGGTTGAATTCATCAATGGAGTTGCAGATTAATTCTCTAGATTTGTAATTTTCATTGTAATTTCAACAGACTTGTAATAATCATTCGATTGGATACTGAATTCTAATAAAGTTTCTTCTATCGTTTTTCAATCGTCCGTATAGTTACAATTCTAATTAGTAAGTCCATTACAGAACCTTTGTCGAGTTTATACATATATAAAGCGTAATGTGACTATTTTAATAATAATAAGTGTGTAAATCAACATAGTTAAAACCACATGGAATAATGTGTAGTTACTCATTTTGTTTATTCTCATTAATCCCGGTTCTTAAAAAGAGAAATAAAATATCAAAAATTGCATATATCACTACTAAAGTAATGCGAATTTCCCACGAAATATTATTAGTGATAATTCCCACCAAAAATTTGACAAAATCAGTGGGAAAGTGGGGACAAGAAAATTTTACCAAAATTTCAATAATTCTCACATACTCTCCCTTGGAACTATTTAGCGCCTACAACGGCGAAATTTGTTTCCTAGAGAAAAAGAATTCTCAAGGAAAACAGTGGCAAACTAAAATTTTTTCTGAATACTTTTAATATTCCAGCAGATTCTCTAGGAAAGTAAATATTAATAAGGATTTCCCACATTATTCAGACATTCTTCATTCTCCATTGTCTTATCTGTGAACTTAAACATCAATTTCCTCCAGCAAGCTTGCGATTCCGGGAATCCCTTCACTCTGACGAGTAGGTAAGTCGATCTCTTTTTCTCTCTCTCATTTCCCCTTTCCCCGATTTTCCCCCAAAATATATCTAGGATTCCGCCACTTTATCGAACCCTAGATTTTTTTATGCTTCCTCTATTTCATTTATGTAACTGAAGGCAATTCCGTGATCCTTGTGCTGTAAATAAAACTCAGCAATAGTAGGAAAAGGATTTTGGTGGTTCAGAAACCAAATCTTTGTAAAAACCAAATTCCAGTTGTAGAACTAGTTAAACTCGTCTCCATATTCTTTCTTTTGTTTCATGCTTCTTTTCCTCTTAGAGAAGGGCTTGACTTTGTTTTAATTAACAATTTGATGTTTTACACTAGATATGTAGGTTTAAGATGTGCATAGTTAGCTGATTGGACAGAACAATTTTAAGATGTTTAACCTAACTTGTGTGTTTTTTTTAAAGGTAAGTTTATTTCAGAGTAATTTTACTCTCGTTATGTTTCAATGGACCAGCATTCTATGTTTGTCTTGCATTTGAAAAATAGAAATAAGTCAAACAATTTCTCTGTTAATATATATATAATTCAATGGTGTTACTGTTGAATTAAGAGGATAGTAGATACCCACTTGCTGCTATGAATGAGATGTATTCTCATCTCTGGCGATGTCTTTCTTTCTCTATTTGATCTGTGGCTATTATTAGCTTGCTAATCTCATTTTGAACTCAGAGACTGAGAATTTTGTATTCATCATTTTAAGTTTCCTCTGTAAATATTGAGTAGCACTAGTTTCACATATAGTTTTATCTGCTTTTACCAATCCTCTAGGCATCTGATAGTTTTCTTGATAAGTAATAAATAATTTTATTAATTAAATAAAAAGGACTAAGTTAGTGCCAAACATAGTTACAAGTTATGAAAATTTCCAATTATATCTAACAAGGCATTCACATCCTTTACCCAGACAAGGTTCCCTAACAAACATGTGAGCAATTATAGATGAAGTTTGATAACTCTAATTTTGTGAGTGACTACCGGATTAGCGATGGAGTTGGTGCATGAATTAATGTTCATTTTAGTTAGAGACTGGTGAAATTTATTAAATAAAATTGAAGTCAAAGGCCAAATTACAATGTAAAAGAGTTACTAAAGAAAGATTTTGCTTTAGGGGGGGGGGGGGGGGCAAAATGGGAGCCACAAGGTATCTCATGACAAGGGGATCTTATAATTCACACCAAACAGAGTTTATTTTGCCAGGAAGGTAAACTAGTTTGCTGCAATTAGTTAAGAGTAAAGTGATCCCAAGTAAAAAGTTACAACATGCTAGTACAGAAAAATGGGAGCCACAAGGTATCTCATGACAAGGGGATCTTATAATTCACACCAAACAGAGTTTATTTTGCCAGGAAGGTAAACTAGTTTGCTGCAATTAGTTAAGAGTAAAGTGATCCCAAGTAAAAAGTTACAACATGCTAGTACAGACTCAGATAGTCGTTATAGTGGTTGAGTTAGATTTATTGAGCTTATTATTGATAAACATAACATGACAGCAGATTTGGTAATGTAGTTTGATGTATTAATGTTACAAAATTTCCTTCAACAGTATGAATAGTGGCAACATTGCATCATGATGGTTGTTAACTGTGGTTGATCATACATGCTGTGGTTGGTTGCTCTTTAAACTTTGTCAGCAAACAACTCTTGTGACATTATCTCCTCTTATTCTTTTTGTGACTTGTCCTGCTGTCAGATTAAGTAGATTAGAAAAGGTACACTACAAAGACCTGAAAAACAAAACATTTTCTCCATAATGAAGGGTAAACTAGCGACACTACACCCTTATTCGATTAACACGACAACTTGCTTTATTCAACAAATTTCTGTTCTCCACTATGCATTTGTGGGCATTGAGGGAATTGTTATGCTTCCTGTTTGCTAGTACTGTGAGTTTATAATTTTTTGTCGTGATGATTAGAACATATTTTTCTTTCCAACATACTCTGAATTAGTCATTCTTCTTTTCACGCTGCAATTTGAAATCTGGTTCTTCTTTTGAACATACATATATATATATATATATATATGTATGTATGTATGTTCAAAAGAAGAACATATATAATAGAACCTAACTACAAGGAAATGTGTGGATGTTTTGACTTTGCTACTTATTATAATATGAAGCCTGAAGGGGCAACTGAGCTCCTTTGATTTTATTTTGTTGTGCCAACTTATGCTCTAGGCAAAGAGAAAAATGGTACAAGCCAATGTTGGATATATAATTGAACGTGTAATGTGGTCAGAGAGCAGCAATGAGATTATATTCGACATCCTAAATCTCATATTGAAAAAGGAACCCCTTGATCACCTGAAGAGATAATTAACTAAGAAATATCATTGATGTACTTGTTGTAACAGTAGAGAGCTTTTTGTCAGAATTACACACAGCTTTTATAACTCATATTCTTCTTCTTTTCTAGGTATAGAATATCTGGTTCATGTCTGCTCTTTATTGCGTGCTTTTGTCATGTGTTAGTTAGGTAAATGCTCTTTTCAAAATAAGATATTAAATTGGATCTTAAGGTCAGATTTGTATTACAATTGAATGATCTTTTTTAAATGTATCTTTGGATTGAATCAAGCTGTTGCAACTATAATACTTATGTTCGCATTGAATGTTGCAACCATAATACTCATATCCACTTCTCCAGTTCTCCTATAATCAAAAGATGTTTCTCTAGTTCCCAGAAGTACTGTGTGGCAGAATTTATGATATTCTTTTTCAACCGTAATCAGCAATTGATATTTTGAATTTAATACTCCCGGTAAAACTTGTCTTGCTAGGTTATCATTTCTTTGCTATAAGGAGATATTGATATAGGGGGCAGTTAAAGCTTACACCCAATATACTTTGACCATTAAGAAACTGAAGTAAGTTCTCTATGTGATATTATATTCTAGTCCATTTGCATTTTATGTTAATTTATTGAGAGACATTGCAATCTGTTAGAATTTTGTAGAGTGAGAATTGCATCTTTACCAATTCCTTTGATTACAAGTTTTATATTTTTTTTAAGAGCCATGATATTGATGCACGATAAGTATGTTAGAATCTTGATTTGACTTGGTATATCTAAAACTGATTTCAAGCCCGAATTGCATTTCAGGACCAAACGAATCGAGAAACCATAAGAAATGATGAGCTCAGTAGCGAAGCATGTATCCACCATCTTCAATCGACCGAACGTAGCCTTGTTGAATCCACTAAGTTGGGAGCAGCAGCTACAACAATGGCGGGGCATACGGGTGAAGGTGCGGAACAACAACCTAGACCAAGCACTGTTCTTGATGCAGAGGAAAATGCAGTCCAGCGGAATGGAACGCCTCATAAAGCGTGAACAGCTTCACCATATCAAAAACTCGGAGAAGCGCGTCTTGGCTCGTAAGCTCCTTGAACGTAAACTCCGTTCTCAAGACCTCGCTCGTAAGCTCAAATCCATTCTCATCAAGAAAGTCAGGTATGGAAAACAAAAAATGAATAATTTTCGACTTGGAGCGAAATAGATAGTGTTCGATCCACGCTCACCGCATTTTCCCCAGACCCCACTTGTTGGGAACATACTGGGTTTGTTGTTGTTGTTGTTGAGCGAAATAGATATAGAGGTTTCATATAGGCTCGTGGTGGATGTAGCCCTTTGGTTATGGGTTCATCCAAACCCAGTATTTTCGACTTGGAATATAAATATGTATGTGTATACCTACTAAAGTCTCAATAAATATTATATCTGAACTCATAATTTTAGAAGTGCAATGAGTTCAATGTTAAAAAATTTAAAGGTCAAATCCATCGAGTTTAAATCCTAGATCCTCCTTTGATATAGCTGAACCCACTAGTTTGGGATTGAGGGTCTAGGTGTTGTTCATGATGTTGCTAAAGTAAGGAAACGTTACTGGGAAGACTAAGAATGTTGTGGATTTTATTTGTGCCAATGATGGACCGTGTTGGGGAGATATCAAGCCGGTGTTATGATAAGCACAAGCTAAATGACATGAATTGATTGCCGATATTGACTAGAATTCACTGAGATAGTTCTATTCCTCAAGGAGGGTTGGAAAAAGTAGAAAAATAGCAACTTGAGAACTTGTAGCTGACTAAGTTGTGCTATGATAGTGTAGGAAAGATTGCAATGCTCTAAATGGATCATGTTTGTAATGGAGCAAGCTGCTTTTATGTTAATCACACGCTAAATGGCATGAATTGATTGCTGATGATGACTAAAATTTGCGGAGATAGTTATTTCCCTCAATGAGGGCAAAAGAGAAAGAGAAAGAAGTTGACTAATTTTTGCTATGATGTGTAGAAAAGATTACATTTATTTCAGTGCGAACGAGTTGGCTTCGTAATAAGCTTCAACTGCTTAGAGCGCATTGTTGCATATGGGTGGCTTACTGTGAGGAGTTCCAGTTTGCCCTACCTTCTGCGCACATGGTTTAGTTTTGCTTATTCAAGATGGGTGAAATTGTAACTGATGTTTAGTTGCGAAGGAAGTTGATTGACTCATATTAGTGAATAATTTCCAATTTTCTGTACGTGAATGAAGTTATCGTGTTTTTTTTAATGAAGAAATTTCATTGATAAGTGTTGAGACATAATTAAGTAAATAAAAAGTGTGTCCTCTCTAACAACTTATATAATTAAGCTTTTAGATGAGATGGTCGCACACTTCAACATGGTTTTATAGTAGCAGAGGTCCTGGGTTCGAGTCTCACTGCCATCAATATTAAAAGAATTTTCATGTGCTTGGCTCATCTAAAAGAATCAAGCACTTACGTGAGGGGACGTATTGAAAACATAATTAAGTAAATAAAAAGTGTGTTCTCTTTTACAGCTTATGCTTTTAGATAAGACGGTCACACACTTCAACAATAAGCATCCAGAAGATGCAAATAGTTACAAATAGTTACAGAAGGAAATTAGGTCCAGTAGGTTGACACTAGGTAAAGCTTAGGGAGCTAACAAAATCTATGATCTGTTCGATACTATTCACATCGTATGAGTTGCTCCAACAAAAAAGCTTTAAAAGACACCTAACATTTAAGGAGTGAATAGAAGTTGAGATTCCATCAAAGCATTTACGGTTTCTCTCTGTCTAGGTACACCAAAAAAATGCATGCAGGAACCATTATCGCATACCCAAAATACACCAGAACATGCTCCAAATATCTCTTCTACTTTACAATGGAGAAAAAGATGGAAGACATTCTCTGCTTTCTACTGGCACATGTAACACCTATTGCACAGTTGAATGCCTCTTTTGCCACGGTTATCTTGACTCAAATAAGCTTTGGCAAAGGGTAGTCCCCGTTTAAATATGCATGTGCATATCTAATGTAACAAAAGGTGGGGGTAAAAGGAGTCGAATACTAAAATCGTAATGCAGATAAGATCTAAATGTGTGCAATGTTTGCAGGTTGTTTAATCACTGAACTACTCTAGTGCCTTGTCATTGGGTGTATTTTACATACTGATGACTGAAGGGCAATTTTATCTGATTTGGAATTAAATGTTTCTTTCGTTTGGTTTATAAGACAATGATATAAGAAGTTGATGTCAGTTACACTTTACCCTATTTACAAAAGGGAAGAGCTCAGGTGTAAACATCAGAAGTAACCACATTTTCTAACAATACGTGGAATTCATGTATAAGTGCTGAATTTAGATAAGTTCCTTAAGTTGAGATACAATGTATGCAAGTGTTTAGATTCTCTTATCTTTGTCATGTCGTTATTCCAAATTTGAATATCCTAGCTTCCGAGTTTAGGATCTCGCGGGCATTTCAGTTAAATGAAGGGATTGGGCACATGGAGAAATGCAAGCGCTATGTAGTCTATTTGTTCAATCTTTCTGTCTTAGAACTAGCATTCGTTCACGAAATGACTAAAATGATTCTGTTGAACATTAGCCATTTCTCGTCCTCGGTCACTGCTCATTGGGTGTAAGGGATATTAAACATACTAGTCTGTCGTCGGTGCTCTTGTTCTGGACTCACCCCTCCAATTGAAGGGCCAAAAGCTGAGTGGTGCATGGAGAGTGGAGAACTATAGGGCCCGAAGGGATATGAAGCTAAAAGGTAGGGTGAGTACGAGGTCATGGGTATCTAGCAAGCTAAAAAAGGAGACTAGGAGCTTTTTGTTCTTGGAAGGAAGTGTACTTTTTCCTAGTTTTTCTTACTGAAGATCATGAGTTACTCATGTCGGAATAAGACTAAAAAAGGATTATCTTGTTTCGTTGTACTCTAAAATATTAGAGGCAATAGAAAGCATGGTGTCCAAGGACAACTAGACACCGGGTGAAGAATTTCTCCAAAAATGGCATCTAATTGTTATCCACACCACTGAGCAAAAGAAAAAGGATATATTGGGAAAGGAGATCTGTGCACTCAGCTGTTTTCTTTAGCTGACCGATGTAATCCTTTTTGTCTCACTCTAATTGGGCACAAGCTTAATAGTAGAGCATGAAAATATTGGGGAAATTACGTCCTTGTAGAAATTTTTAGAGCAAATGAAAGTGATACATTCAGTCTGTAGAAAGGTTTCTACTTTTCCTTTCTACTATAAACATCATTTTATATAGCATATGCACATGGATTTAGAGAGAAGATTGTGAAGCTTTTAATGCGTGAAGCTTTGACTCCCCATTTATAAGAAGGGTGTAAAAGCGTAGGTATTGCTAATCTCAAACTTGAAGATAGGATCTTGCATCTGTTGCCATCCTTTTGGCATTGCCTCTTTCCCTTGCTCTTTCAAGTTTTGTGATGTGTGCCATGTATGGAGCTTCATGTCTATGCCTAAGCAAACTGCACTTGAGATGTTTGCCGTTTGCTACTCACATTTAATTGTAAAATTATATTTCGAGCTGCGAAAAGTCATTTTATGACTCAAAATTCTTCTCCCAGAGGGAAAAATAAGATATGCATTTGTTTTCTGTTCACATTTCGTGGGTTTTGAAGCATTTTTTTGTTGGGACTCTCAACTACTATAGCTTTGCATGATTCTTTGTATTATTTTCAATATTTTTAGCCAGCGTTCTTTCTGATTAAAGTAAAACACTTTTCTCACATTGGCAGTTTCCTATATATGACCATTCAAAACTGCTTTCATTTGTAAATTGACGGCCATGACTGCTCTGCCTGCAGGGGTTTATAAAGGAGAATGTTCCAGCAGAGTTTCTTTATCAACTTTCTGGACTTGGCTGGCTGATTGCTACTGAATCACCATTTTCTTGCACCTTCCTACGTGGACTACACCTTTGAGAATAATGTTTTGAATTTTATGAGGTTTCTCTCCTTGATGTAGAATTTTGGCAAGTGTTAATAGAAGATCATTGCTAGTTTGCTACAGGGTGTCTTTTCTTTTTCCTTCTTGGGACTGATGCTTAATTCATCAAATTAGATTGTAAAGAATGCACGAATCGCCATAGCCAAATCTGAGGAGGAAAAGTAGCTGGAGAAACTGATGAAAAAGATAGTTACAACAACAACAACCCAGTAAAATCCCACCAGTGGGGTCTGGGGAGGGTAGAGTGTACGCAGACCTTACCCCTACCCCGGAAAAACAATAAAAAGTTACCTTGATGCCAAAATTATTAATTATACTGTGTATCTTCTTCTAGCATGTATGATGGCGTTTGAGCAATGCTTTTGATGTTAGGATTGACATTTTTTCGGGAAAAGAAGAAATCTGCAACACCAGCAAGAGTTCAACTTCAGTATGAATTCATTTTATTATTTTTCAGAGTGCCAAAAGATAAAGTATTAATAATAAATAAATGTAACATAGGTATATTTTAAGTTTGTTTCTTTTTTATTCGACGTAGCAATGCAGTAATTTCGATGTTCTCTAGAGCAAAAACCTAAAGGTCGCTCGGTAGCTGGTTATATGGTAAGTTATTCATGTATTAGGAGTAACATAACTAATATTATGCTTGGTATTCATTAGTTACTTTGTACAAAAGTCAGCATAGCTAATAAAATTTATGCATGGTAGAATGTTGAATAACTAATACATGTATTAGTAATACATGAATTAAACAATTAAATGACCAAATATTTATTTTAAGTTACACATTGTATAATTAAAGTAAATTAAAACAAAAAATAATTTTTAAATTACAATCTATAATTTACTAATTTATGCTTTACTAATCCTTACATAACTAATCCCTTTATAATTAAACAATGTATAACAAAATCTTGCATAATTAATCTCTACATAACTAATTCCTACATTACTAATACTTGCATAATGCTAAGTTGCTAACCAGCAACCAAACGACCCGTGACCTCTTTGTAAATGGAACATTGTCAACACGAACAATAACGTGCCAAGAATTCAAATTTCTCAAAATTAAAATATGCATCTATTTCTTTTGTTTTTCCAATTCTTCTTTTTCTTGGGGGGGGGGTGGGGGGGAGTTGGACTTTCAAAATTCTTCCGGACGGGGATGATCAATGATGATGCAAATAAAGAAAGCAAAAAGAATCTATTTTTCTCTTAGGGTGTGTTTGGTATAACGGAAAATATTTTTCAAGAAAATGTTTTCTTGAAAAACAAGTAGTAATCTTATTCATTTTCCGGTGTGTGGTATGCAAAATAAGGAAAATGACTTCTCAAGAGTATTCATAAATAATTTAGATATAATAAACATGAAGCCATAAACTTTCAAACCAACAACCTTCTGAACCCACATTTTTCATAAACTTTCGAACCGCTAAACTTTCGAAACCGCAGAATTTCTAAACCGTAAACTTCCAAACACATAAACCTCCGAACTCATAACTTTGGAACTTGTAAAATTTTAAACCTTTAAACCGATAAATAAAAAACTAAAACTGAAAAATATATTTAAAAAAAATTTCCCGGGGGGTGGGGGGGGTGGGGGGGGGGTCGCAGAAACACTAAAAAAATAGAATTTGAAATTACAAAAAAAAGTATTGTTTTTTTAGGGGGGGGGGGGCGCAATTGGGGGGTGGGTGGTGCAGAAAAACGAAAAACAGAAATTTGAAATTGCAATAAAAAAATAAGGTAAAAAAGTAATATTTTTTTAGCAGGAGGGGGATGGGGGTGGGGGTCGGGTTGGGGTGGGGTGGGGTGGAGGGGTAGTAGGGTGGATGGTAACGGAAAAAACTAAAATTTGAAAGGAAAAAAAAGAGCCTTTTGGAGAGAGGGGGTGGGGTGGGGCGGGTTGGTGAGGGTAGGGAAGGTTGAGAAGGAGTTTTGAAAAATGTTTTCCCTTGCCTTGGTAAGGAAAAATTGGAGGAAAATGAGTTCATAAGGAAAATGTTTTCCAAAACATTTAAGCCAACCAAACATGGAAAAATGGAAAACATTTTCCGAAAAATGTTTTCCTTCGTACCAAACACACCCTTAGTTCTCATAAAATTATCCTCTAATTCTTTTATTTTTTTCAATATTTTGGATGAGGATGCAGAATGAGCAAGTAAGATAACAAGAAGAAAAATAGCTGGTAGATTGAGGTATAAAATAAAGGACGAATGTCACTCACTTCGGGCCAAGCTTAGGTAAAAGAGTCCACTAAGTTCACTAGTGTATCAATAAAGTTCCAATAAAAAGCTCAAGTGAGAAAGTCACAATTCATTGAATAAGATCTGACTAAAGGTGAGAGGCTTTTAAAGTCTGTATCGGGTAGCTACTTGGCAATCTTTAAACAGCCACCTAAGTGATACTACCTCCGTTTCATTTCATATTAAATGAGATACTTTCCTTTTTAGTCTGTTCCAAAATAAATGACACATTTCTAAATTTGGAAATAATTCAACTTTAAACTCCTCATTTTATCCATTTTACCCTTAATGAGAAGCTTTTATAACCACACAAAAGTCATGACCCCACAAAGCTTTACCCCTTATGCTTTTAAGACCACAAATATCAAAAGTCTTTCTTTTTTTTCTTAAACTCCGTCGAGTCAAACTACCTCATTTACTTTGGAACGGAGGGAGTATATTTTTTTTTGGTAATAAACGATTTATTCATACAACAACAAACTAAGAGTTATTACAACTAGAGCTCAGTCTAGGTAACATAGTGCCTAGACTGTCTCTTTTTAGTACATGAACAACAAAAACAGGCGGAATAGCATAAGTTTGCAAAATACAAAAAGTGCCCAAGCTACAACCATTTTTAGCTAACAGGTCCGCTACTCCATTAGCCTCTCTAAAAACATGCTTCAGTTGTGGATCATTCACCTTCCGCAATAGGTACCTGCAGTCATCAATCAAGTTTTGGTAGAGACAGTTATTAGATTTTAGGAGATTTAATAGTTCTAAACAGTCCGTCTCTATTACTAATGGGAGGAGCTTCTCTGTTAGTGCTAGCTTGACTCCATGGAGTAGGGCCAGGATTTCCATATATATGTTAGTAGCATGGTCGAACCCCATGTTGAAACCTAAGATCCATTGACCCCTATCGTCCCTAAACACCCCTCCTATTCCTCCCACTCCTGGATTTCCTACACACGAGCCAGCAATATTTAGTTTATAAAAGCTGGGATTGGGCGGTTCCCATCTTACAAGGATAGTTTTCTTGGGTGGTTTTAAGCAAAGATTTTTTGCCATGTAAAGAAATTCCATGGCTTTGCTAATGGGTTGGCTTAAGGTGATAGGAGGTTTAATTCCTTGAAAGAGAATTCCATTTCTGAAGTTCCAAATATGCCATAGGAGGAAAGGGAGGAAGTCTGACCAGCGTAGGTGATTGTTGAAAGATTTCCTTGACCTGAGTTGTTTTTTAAGCCAATTATACAGGGTATCTTTTCCTAAGGAGTTCTGAGAGAAAGGATGGTTTATATTGATTTGATCCCAGATATGTCTAGAGTAGTTGCTTCGGAAGAAGATATGTTCTATGTCCTCAGTTTCCCTGTTGCAAATGTTACATGTGTCTTCGTGGCAAATCCCTCTTTTGGTTAGCATATGCTTAGTGGGTAACCTGTCCCAAATGATTGTCCAAAGGAAATATTTCAATTTGTTTAAGGAGTTGATTTTCCATAGCCAAGTGTAGTCCTTTCCATTGCATATAAATTCTGAGACAGCTTCATAGGCAACTTTAACTGAGAAGTAGTTGTGACCCTTTGAGTCCCAAGCGTATGAGTCAGTAGTGGGCCTAGTTTGTTTTATGTAGGTGCAGTTTATCTTAGAAACTATGTCAGGGGGGAATTCGAAAGATAAGTTTCTAAGGTCGAGTATTCCATTTTTAATAACGCAGGAGAGATTTAGGTCGAGCTCTCCAGCTGGGATGGGGCCCTGGATGCAGTCTCTAAGTGCTCCTAATTGATTTATCCATTTATCGTGCCATAGGCTAATGGCTGTCCCATCTCCTACTAGCCATTTGGTGTTGGCATTGCAAATTGCAGAACCCTTCCTAATGAGCTTCCAAGTATGAGAGCCTATATTCTTGCTTTTCCTATGGTTATATTTACTAAAGATAGTTTTGGCCCATAGGGCTTCTTTTTCTTTTATATATCTCCAAGCTAATGCCGCATTGAAAGAGGAATTTTTCCAATGGGTGTTAGGAATACCTAAGCCCCTTGCTTTTTAGGCATCGTGACTATGCTCCATTTAACAAGGTGGCATTTCTTTTTTTCCTCCGTGCTACCCCATAGGAAGTTCCTTTGAATAGATTCTATCTTGTTGAGGGTTGTTTTGGGGAGATATAAATCTGCATGACGTGATTCGGGATTACGGCTAGGGTGACTTTTATGAGGGTTGTCCTACCGGCCATATTAAGGAACTTAGTTTTTCAGCCTTTTAGTCTATTATTCATCGTGTCTAGGATGAATTGGAAGTCTGTTTTTGTAGGATTGGCATTGGGCATAGGAAATCCTTGGTACTTACCAAAGTTATTAGTATATCTCATTGAGAAGCAGCTGCTAATATGATCTTTTATATCCGTAGGGGTATTCCTGGAGGACACAATTTTTGATTTCCCAAAATTGATAGATTGCCCAGAAGCATTGCAAAATTTGTTAATAGTGTCTATAATTGAGTTATAGCTCTTTTGGTTGGCTTCAGCTAGGAGGATAAGATCGTCTCCAAAGAATAGATGGGAAAGCTCCGGCCTTTTGGGAGTTATTTTGACGGGAGTCCATCTACAACAATCTATTTCGTGGTCGATTAACCTAGAGAGCATTCCCATACATATGATAAAAATATATGGGGAGAGGGGGTCCCCCTGTCTAATACCCCTAGATGGTTCAAAAAATTCAGTTCTTGATCCATTGATAAGGATAGCCGTGGTGGTGGTAGAGATGCAAGACATTATAAGATCAACGAGGTCATGAGGGAAGTTAAGAGAGTTAAGGGAAAATTTGACAAAAGACCATTCAATTTTATCAAAGGCTTTTTCCAGGTCGATTTTAATCATCATTTTGGATTTTTTCCCTTTAGTTTTCCTGAAGTGGTCTAGAACCTCATTTATGATTAAGGCATTATCAGCAGCCCTTCTGCCCTGAATAAAGCTAGTTTGTGTAGGGTGGATGAGATTTGGTAGGAGGGCTTTAATGCGGTTAGCAATAATCTTAGTAACGACCTTATAAGCCGTGTTGCATAGGCTTATGGGTCTAAACTGCCTGAAAGTTTCAGCATTTTGACATTTAGGTATTAGACATGCTAAGGTGTTATTCATGCTCTTAAGCATTTTTTTGGATTTGAAAGAATCCTGACAAAAGTTTATGAGATGATTGCTTGTCTCCTTCCAGTATTCCTGGTAAAAGAAGGGATGAAGCTCATCCGGCCCCGGAGCTTTGTAGGGTTGAAAGGAATCTAACGCCCTTTTTATTTCTTCTGAAGTGGGAATACTACTAAGGTATGAATGGTCTTGGTCACTAATTTTTGAATTGTAGGAGAGGAATATATTATTGAGCAGAGATTGGTTGTGACCCGTAGTATAGAGGTTTTGGTAGTAGGTAATAATTAGGTCTTTGATG
>NC_032000.1:27961820-27966953 GCF_001879085.1 Nicotiana attenuata | reverse complement strand
CCACCCCTAAAAAGGAAACATCCAAGTAATTCCAGCTTATCCTAAGGAAGCCTCATCACGCATCAATTGGGACTAACAATTGCCCTCAATACGAATGCATCATTAACACATTTTTAAACTTTTAAGAACTATGGATCAAATGTGAAACAAGAGCATCAAGGTTGACTCATTTCATCTAGGCGCTTTTCTCAAATACCTTGGTCATTGTGGAGCCCAAACTCACACATCCTCAACTCTCCCTAAGCGAACCTCACCTTTTAGAGTAATGACACACAACCCGAGGTTGATGGATTTTTCACTCATTTCTCTCACAAAGAAGGTCATAAGTCCAGCTTTAGGTACCATATGCTTGCCCCTTATGTAAGTATCCACTAATGTAAGCTTCCCTCAACTCAAGATCATATAGGGCTTTTGAGGAGTCATTGTGAAGGCTTTTGGGTAAAGGTAGGACATGTTTTTGTTCATTTAGGTTCAATCTTCCCTTTAGCACTTCTTTTGATTCATTTTGGCATACTTTTTGACTCATTTGAGTATTTCACTTCTTTCAAGGGGTTAGAGAGACACATTGTCACTCTTTCTTTTGCAATTCAAACCTTCCTCCTTTTTCTACTTTTACACAATCTTTTTCACTTTGTTTTCTTTGTATCCCCTTTTTCGGTTCTTATTCACTTTTGTATTTCTTTTTGTCTTTTTCTCTTTTTCATTGCCTCCCTTTTCTTTTGCTTTTGTGCCTCTTTACCATATTGATGCCTTTCTTGTCTCAACCCCCCCAAACTTAGATATTTGCCATTGCTCAAGGGAAGATTTGGGTGCCAAGAGAGGGTCTCATTGAGAACGGGTATAGGCTTGTAGCTTTGGTTCATGAAAGAAGAAAGTTTAAGGCTCAAAAGGGTTGAACTAGGGATCATTTCATTGGTAGGTCATGGAAATTGTTCAAATTTGGAAGTTCGGACCAAGGAGGGCCTATATTCACTTCTCAAGTCAAGTTTCACCTATGATTTCGCCTCAACAAACATTCAGGGAAAGTTCTAGACCATCGGCTTGGATCTTAGACTCACAATTCAAATTCTCACCACACACACTCAGGGATTGCTAAAGACATCGAGTTGAGAGCCCACAACGACCTTAGTTCCAATTCAAGCGCACAATGGCCCCACACGACCATATGATGATTGTTTGGTCAACACAAGAGTCTCAAGGCCACAATTTTCACCATCCTAAACACAACATTATGTCTTTGACCATGGGATCAAAGGCAAATGTGTTAAGCCCAAGTGAAGCTTGCCTGAGGTCCTCTTAACTACGAAATATTGAAAATCAAAAGAAGAAAAATCAAAAACAGACTCAAACCCTTAAGAAGGTTGTCACGCCATCTATCATTGGGAAGAGCCACCCGGTTCGCACAACACTCTACCCTTGGAAAGAACCGTGGCATTAAGAAAACCAAGGGCTTATTGAAAACACTAAAACCGAAACAAAAGGCTACGAGCCTCACTACTAGGCTGAAAATGAAAAATTTGAACAAAAATAGAAGAAAAAAAACCAAATGAATATGTACAATGGGGAGTAGAATATACAACGGGATGAATATATACATAAGAGTCTAAAAGTAGCCAAAGCTAAAAGTTATATACAGGCCAACTATTTAAAAATCCAAGACAATCCAAAACATAGACTAGAAATGAAATAAATATATACAGTCATCCAGTGTATCAGAATCAAAATGGTAGGGCGCACCCCTACGAATAAAAGCTGGCATTGTCCCCAATGCCAACTACCAAAATAAGCTCAAAAATAGAGTAAAAGGATATAGAAAGGCCCCTCAAGCCTAGTCTACATGCGTGGGGTCTCCTGTCGTCCCTGGATCCTCTGTAGTAGCCGGGACCTCAGACTGGTCTCCGACCTGCTGCTGCTGTGCTGCTGGGACATAAGCTGGATCAAGGACATGCTGAACCACCTGTGGAACACTGGATGTACCCTCATGAACCTGGGCCACCTCTATCACAACTCCCTCACTGCTAGGGAGTTTCCTCTTCTTCCTCGGCCTGGGAGTCTCCTCCTACTGTGGCTGAACTGCTGCTCGATCTATAGTTGGCTCCCCGAAGAGTAAGTCAAGTGGCATCTGATCCGCTAAAAGCTTATCCACATCCTCCCTCAACTTCATCACTGACTCCTGGGAAGCCTTATGCTACCTCAACTTCCTGTGCTCCCTAGCTAGTTTACCCAATGTTGTGCTGTGAGCCCTAACTGCCTTAGCCAAGGCATAGTGTCTCCATCATCTTCTCCTGGTTGGCCAGGATCTTCTTCAGTGTCTCCTCAATAGAAGGAGGGATCCCAACTGTGGAAGGGGCTGACTGTGCCTGAACTACAGTGGCCAAGTTTGACAACTTGGATGTCGCAGCTGACATCCAGTTGTTCAAACTGGCTAGAGACTGAGCAAGCTGGTGAGCAGTGAACCGGTGAGCCTTCGATGAAGGGACATCCGGGTCTGCTGCAGTAGATGGACCAGCAATAGTAGAAGGGCCCTGAGGCAATGTCTCACTGGTAGCAGGGATGGTGGAAGGCTCAGTGGACTGCTCAATAACCGCTGGCTCCTCAGACTGGCCAGGTGCGGTGGAAGTGGATGCCTGAGGCTTTTTGGACCTCTTTGGGTTGTCGGGACCCAACTGATTGTACCATGAGTAGGGGGCCACTGGATCTACCTAGACATCAAACCTCTTCTTCTTCACCTTCAATTCTCTAAAGTACAGGGAAAGAGTGTTCGGGAAGGGGTAGTTTGTGTTGGTCTCCTGCCCGACCGTAGAAATCACCCTTGACATGATGCTGCCCACATTCAGAGGAAAACCAGCCATAATAGAAGCCACTAACACTGCATGGGGAATAGGAACTGTGTGATCATGAGTGGAGGGGTCAAGCCTACTACACACGAAGGTCAACCAACCCTTTGCTTCAAAACTGAACGTGTTTCTCAGAATCTTCTCCCCTGCTTTCAACCAAACTGGGACAGTGCCCGGGGCTGCCAAGTGCTGGGCCAACCACGGGCGAACCTCTTCTTTCATTGCCAGCTTTTCTAAGTATTGGGTTTCGTCCTCTTCGTTGAACCCCAAGAACTCATTCAGAGACTTCCCATCAAACATCACTACTTTGTCCCTCACTTGTGTTGCTTTTGAGTCTTTCACTACATGATAAACATTGCAGTAAAATTCTTTCACCATATGTTCATTTGCAACTATGCAACGTTCCTTGAAGAACCCCCAACCCTCTCTAGTACGGAATTGTGCTTGCACATGTGGGTTTAGAGGAAGAAGATCAGAGTCAATAAATTGCCTCTACGGAATCAATTTTCTTTTGGGCCACCACTCTCGAAATCTGTGGAAGGCTATTTCACTTACAAATCTATCAGCCCATGCTTCCGGTTTTCTTGTTCTATCAACACCACCAAATTGGGGCTCACCCCCCTCACCATATCCCGCACTCTCCCAGATAATGAAGCTGTGGGGGAGGTGGTGTATTGTGCCTCACTTCCTGCTACGGACTCATCAGACGAATCCGAAATTACATTGACCGGTCTCTTGGAGGTAGGTGAAGGTGGAGAAGTGTCATGTTGTTGGAATGGGTCAAAGGTGTGAGTGGGGGTTGATTCTGAGGTGATGCTCCGGGAGGGTGCATACTCACTCCCCGAAGAGTGGGAGGCAGCCCTATCAGCAGCCCGTATCAGCTTACGGGTCTTTTTAATGTTTGCCCGGGCCTGGGGAGTGAGTTTAGCAACCCGTTTTCCTTTTTCCCCATGGGAGGAACCACCCCTCCCGGGTTGTTGTTCTTTTCCTCCTCGTTGCTTAACCATGATCTGCAAAGAAAAGTCTAACATTGTTAGTTGAAGCATATGCAGTGTATTGGACGGTACGGTTGAAAGCATGATTTAGAAACAGGGTTACAGAATAGAAGGGGCGCAGACCGCGCAAAAGTGCCACGCGGACGCGCTGGGGTAGCGCGGACCGCGCTTAAGATGTTCCAGAGAAACCCCTCTCTGAATCTCACCGACGCGGTCCGCACTGATTTGGACCGCGGCCGCGCTAGGCTGGCACGGACCGCGCAGAAAGGACGCGCGGATGCGTAGGGCAGACAATGAACCGAGTATGGGGATTTTCATTTAAGTCCAATTTTTTTGTTCAAATTATGGGTCCTAATTGTCCCTACTCAGTTACTAATCAAGAATTCATGCCCATTGTTTCACATAAACACACAAAATCTACCCTAAGAAGTAAAACTAAGAAAGAAAGAAGAAAATAAGAAGTTATACTAACAGGAAGCAAATAAAATAAAAAAATTAAACTATGAATGAGATTAGTGAAGAATGTTACCAGGGGTTGTGAAAGTTTTAACTACTTGAAGCAACTTCTTTTGATGCACAGTGAAAATTTAGAGCTCAGGTAGAAAATTGGCGAAAAGGTTAAAATGAAGCCTAGGTCTCTATTTATAGAAAACACTGTGGGACCCATTACTTACCCACCAGCGCGGCCGCGCAGAAATGGCCGCGGACCGCGCTGGATTTCCAGCATCCTTAATTGCCTGAACAACCCACGCAGATCGCACTGTTTTGGTGCGCGGCCGCGTGGGAAACTTCAGAGAGTATGTAATTTGGGCTTCTCCCGCGCGGACCGCACAAAAATGTCACGCGGACCGCGCAGCAAACTTCAGAGACTCAGCTCCCATTTCACCAACCTACACGGACCGCACTGTTTTGGTGAGCGGCCGCGTAGGCAAACTTCAGAGACCTTAAAATTTTTGCTACTTTTGCCCTGCACTGGTCCAACATCAACCCTGCAACATCTCACAAACCATGAGTTGAAAAATCCTAATCTACAACGGAAAAATAAAAAGAAGGAAAAAGACATGGGTTGCCTCCCAAGAAGCGCCTGATTTAACGTCGCGACACGATGCATTTTACCATTATATCACTTCAAATGAAGGAGTGCCACCACGTGGCTGTCATCAATCTTCCCCAAGTAATGCTTCACACGATGCCCATTGACTCGGAAAACCTCACCATTTTTGTTCTTGAGATCAATAGCACCAAATGGGGTCACCCCAACAACTTCAAATGGACCACTCCACCTAGACTTGAGCTTTCCC
>NC_032000.1:27859044-27961795 GCF_001879085.1 Nicotiana attenuata | reverse complement strand
CAAAGTCATATGGCGGCTCTTCGGGACGAGATTCTAGCCTTCAGCAAATGCCAAGGACCATTGCACGAGAATCTGGGAGCGATATAGAACATGTGAAGGAAGTGCTCTACACAACGACATGGAACTGAGGCGATGATCCAGCAGCAACTTGTCTTATAAGGGCATCAACACCACTAATCAAATGCATTGTGAACCAATTGCCGTGTGGGAACTTTATGAAACTTTCTTACCTAGAGGCATGTGACGTACTTGATGGAAGACACCTCTTCGGCATGGCAAAGCCGAGCGAATGTACCCTAAGGTGACCAGGTCATCCATTGCACAAGGAGTTGAGTGACCATGGCCAAGCTATTGCCGAACTTACAACAATAATGAATCGTTTGGCGAGAGGCGCAATTTGCAACAAGACGAAACCCGCCCCAAGTCAATGCAATGGAGAATGTTTCTATGCTAAAAAAAGGAGGCAAAGAGAGGCAACAACAACCTCAAGGTAATGTGAGGGACAGTTTGACAACAACAATGATGTGGTGGTTATTCAAACGAGTGTTTTGATGATCAAAGTGAGGGAATGCAATATGTCAATAACTACCAAGGAAATAGAAATAAAAATCAAGGGAATAACACATGGCGCCCCAAGGCACTTGGGTAATCAACAAGGAGGCGCAATTGAATAACATAAACCAACAACAAGGTGGTTAACAATTGGAACAATAACAAATCAGGAACTAACAATTTGGGGATCAAGGTAATTAACCAAGGCAATTGGAGTGGGAACAACAATAAATTGGACAAACAACAATAGAAAATCACGGAGGGTGGAATAATGGTGGTAGAGGGCAAGGCTTCAAAGGCCCCCCCGTTCCCAACAACCAAACAATCCACCCCCTTTCAGTCATAAGGGCCATAGTTCTTTGGATAGTTGATATGGGACGAAGAAATGTGATTCGAAGGCAGATGAATAATAAAGAATCAAGATTCTGAACGCAATCATATGGCTTCGCATAGACACATCTTATCGGACCTAGAGAGTGCAAATAGGACAAATTCTCCAGCTTTAAATAACACGAGCCAAGAAGTGCGCTACTCAAGTGATAGGCGGTAAGGTGAACGCGAAGGGGTAACAATCATGTGATGGCGGTTACAACTAGGAGTGGAAGAGGTCGGAGTGAGTGTGAGCATGCCTCAGGTTGAAGAGATCAGTTGTGAGATGATGAAATTGAGTTGCATGCTGGATGATTGCACTTTGGACTGTTGAACAATGGTGATTGAAGAACTAATAGCTGAAATGATGTCGGACTTGATAATGATTGATAGAGGTCGGGTAGAGACTCATGATACCGTAACCCGTCTACTAGGGAACACATTATTGATATAAAGCCGAGCCGGCGTGCCAAGGACAAGGAGCAACTCTTGCCTCAAGACCACCCCCACCATATACCTCAGCCGGTTAGCAAAACAAAAGAACGACAATCAGTTTAAGAAATTCCATAGACATGATGAAGAGCCTCATAATCATGTCCCTTTAAGTGGATCGACTTGAAAAACAATGCCTGGGTACACAAATTATATGAAGGATTAGTCACCAAGAAGCGTTCTAATGGATGGAAAACAATAAAGATGACGCAAGCCAAGTTAGTGCGATTGTGCATTCTATGGACCCGAAACTAGAAGACACTGGAGCTTTTACTTTTACCTGACACTATTAGGAAGTAGCGGAACTTTTGCTTAGTAGCCTTGTGACATTGGGGGCTAGACAATTAATCTGATAGTGCCGTACTCATATCTTCAAGACCTTTGGGAATTGGGCAAACCTAGGCCAATCCTCAAATGGAGACTTCAAATGGCTCGGACCGGTCGAATGAAGAGAGACCTTTAGGTTGATCGACGTAGTGCATCTGTCGGGTGGACAAATTTAAATCTGCGCCGACTTGTCATATTTGGATTGGGAAGTGGAGTTTCGACAAGTGCCTATTAATTGCTTGGAAGAACCTTTTCTAGCTTACGGGGAAGGCATTGTGTTGATAATGGGAAGCAGGGAGTTAAACATTCGTGTGGGGTGATGAGAAGGTGGATTTCGATGTGTGACAAGTCAATTGAGGGAAACCCAATATAGTACGGGAGGTTGTTCATGGATTGTGGACATTGTACACGGCGTGGTAAAGTAGAAATACACAAGTGCTATTGATTACTGTTGTAAGATCCTCTTGAAGCCATTGCTTCTTAACATGGGATGCCATATGAACCATAAGAATTGCGTAGAGGTGAAGATGGCGTGAATGCATTGCATGGAATAAGGGTTCATATATCATATGAGCCTAGGAAAACTATTTTGGATCTTGAAAACGCAAAAACTCGCCACACACAAGCCATACAATTGGAGGAGCCTCACGGTGCTGGAGATGAACACAATTCCTCCACACCATCAGGCTAATGAAATTCTTGGGCTCTAATACGTACTCTTCCAGTCAATTGGTGTCTCTTCTTTCCTTACTAACTTCGCAGGTTGAGTCCAGCTGATGAGGTCCTTCGAAAAAGGAAAAGGTCAATAGGTGGACTTTCGGTGGAGCGATCCAGGGGAAATAGCTCGCATTTTGCATGCATAAGATCTACCTGTGGAGGAAGGATGCACGGCCTTCATCTTGAAGCAATACAAAAGGAGACTCAACGAGGTGAGCAAGAAGTAAGTAAAGAAGTAGGTATCAAGTGGCTTGACGCGGGTGTGAGTTTAAACGAATTCCGACAGTTCTGGCTCTCACGGTCCAATGTGTGCAAGGAAGGGTGGAAGCGGGTCGGTATGAGGTAAAATACAAAGAGGAAGGAGGGGAAGGCAAAGAAATAGTATAGGCGGAAATTAAAGAGAGAAAAGAACTTGGCAATAAATTTGTCCGCCAATTCATCCCATGTGGTGATAGAATGATTTGGTAACCTTTCTAACAGTCCAACGCTTTACCCCGAAGAGAAAACAGGAAAAGCCTCAATCGCAACGCATCTTCTGACACGTTTGTTTGTTTGCTGCCCCAGCAAGTATCTACGAACCCCTTCAAGTGCTTGTATGCATTTTAGCCGGAGGCGCCCGTAAAATATCCCCTTTGCTCGAGCAAGGTCAACATGACATTTGTGATTTGAAAATTCCCCGCCCGGATTCGGGGAGGAACGATGGCACTCGCGTACCCTTGATTAGGAAGAACTCTTGGTACCGCTCTTGGCGGTGGCGGAGGAGGGTCTGGAATAGGATTGTTGTCATTTGCATTAACATTGGCATTTCTACCTCTCCGTGGTACTTGAGGTACTAGAAGCTCATCTTGCTCAACATCTTCAACCTCCTCCCCCGCCAAGGCATTGCCAAGAGGGTCATTTCCGTTTAGAGCCATGTGTACCTGATGGATCAACACAAATAAAGTTAGTAAAAAGAAGGAAAGAGAAGCAAAACACAAAACTAGCTACACAAATAGTCAACACCGTAAACTCCCCGGCAACGGCGCCAAAAAGTGATCGCAACGGACTCAACCTTAGGAAGAGTGGGCGCTAATACTTTTACCCAATAATGGTATCGGGGTCAATTTCCACAGGGAGCTAGAAAGGGAGTTGGATATTTGCTTAGCCTAGAAATGCATGTTTGCTTCTAATTGATCTTCTATCATTTTTGGGTTTTTATGATTATCAACGACAATTTAACAACTACTAATTATAACTAAATTATGCTAAGATATTAATTCTAGGTTGTATACAAGATATAGAAAGACACTAGGGTCGTGGCATTTACCTAGGTGGTCAACTAACGGGTAGAGATTCCTAATACAAGAATGATGATTATGGGGCTTATGCTATAACCGTTGCACGATTGCACTCACTCTCACACCTCTCGGTAGAAAGAGTGATTTTGCCCAATTGACTCTCTCGAGACCAATTGGGTAGGCCAACAAGCCCAAGTAACTTAGGATTCAAGTTGGGTAATTACTCTCTCGAGGTTTAACCCGTTAATTGGGACTACCATTTTCATGGGTCCATCCCAATTCCTTGTTGGGTTAATTTTGGAGTCATAGACACTCTTTCTCAAGAAGAGTCAAGACCCACTAAGCTAGACTTAGTGTTTGCAACCACCAAATCCTAGTTAAATCATAAATTAACCAAAATAGCAAACACCCAACATCATTCAAGCATTAAACAATCACACCCATTAATTACCCACACTAGGGTTGAGCCACAACCCTAGCTAATGGGTTTAGCTAGACATAAGAGCAACATAAATTGAAGAAGTAGTAGATAAAATCAACATATTAATTAACTAGGATGTTAATCTACAAGAATCCACGAAAAAACAAGATGAAAATACCCAAAATAGGCTAAAAATTGAGTGTCACGAGTGCTGCTGCTCTCTGATATCTCATTCTTGACCTAGAAATAATAAAATATTCTATTTATACTAGGCTAGAAAAACTGGACAAAAATACCCCTGCGGGGCTGGCGCAGACCGCGCAGAAATGCAGCGCGGCCGCGTAGGGGTCTTGGACTTCGATCACTCACTTCTGAAGCTGGGGACGCGGACTGCGCAAGAAGGTAGCGCGGCCGCGCGGGCTGATGGGCGCGGACCGCGCAACAATGAAGCGCGACCGCGTGGACACAAGCGCTGGCCGCGTGGAAAGGAGAGCGGACCGTGCATGGAAACCCTTGAAATGTATACTCTCTGAATCTCCTAGCGTGGCCGCGCAGCAAATCAGTGCGGTCTGCGCTAGGTCCTCTTGTCCCCACTTCAATGATTTTTGACACTTGAGCAGGTTTCACTCCGTTTCGAGCCGATTTTTGACTTTTGTCATTTTGTCGCTCAAACCTGCAATCAAGCGCACTTTGTAAGCATTCAGGGTCTATTTTATGACAATTCATACATAAAGCATAGGCAAGTATGGGCATAAAACGTGTTAAAATCACAGTTATCAGTTGTCCTACCGACCATATTAAGGAACTTAGTTTTTCAGCCTTTTAGTCTATTATTCATCCTGTCTAGGATGAATTGGAAGTCTTTTTTTTAGGATTGGCATTGGGCATAGGAAAGCCTAGGTACTTACCAAAGTTATTAGTATATCTCATTGAGAAGCAGCTGCTAATATGATCTTTTAGATCCGTAGGGGTATTCTTGGAGAACACAATTTTTGATTTTCCAAAATTGATAGATTGCCCAGAAGCATCGCAAAATTTGTTAATAGTGTCTATAATTGAGTTATAACTCTTTTGGTTGGCTTCAGCTAGGAGGATAAGATCATCCGCAAAGAATAGATGGGAAAGCTCCGGGCTTTTGGGAGTTATTTTGACGGGAGTCCATCTACAACAATCTATTTCGTGGTCGATTAACCTAGAGAGCATTTCCATACATATGATAAATATATACGGGGAGAGGGGGTCCCCCTGTCTAATACCCCTAGATGGTTCAAAAAATTCAGTTTCTGATCCATTGATAGGGATAGCTATGGTGGTGGTAGAGATGCAAGATATTATAAGATCAACGAGGTCAGGAGGGAAGTTAAGAGAGTTAAGGGAAAATTTGACCAAAGACAATTCAATTTTATCAAAGACTTTTTCCAGGTCGATTTTAATCATCATTTTAGATTTTTCCCTTTAGTTTTCCTGAAGTGGTCTAGAACCTCATTTATGATTAAGGCATTATCAGCAGCCCTTCTGTCCTAAATAAAGCTAGTTCGTGTAGGGTGGATGAGATTTGGTAGGAGGGATTTAATGCGGTTAGCAATAATCTTAGTGACGACCTTATAAGCCTTGTTGCATAGGCTTATAGGTCTAAACTGCCTGATAGTTTCAGCATTTTGACATTTAGGTATTAGACAGACTAAGGTGTTATTCATGCTCTTAAGCATTTTTTTGGATTTGAAAGAATCTTGACAAAAGTTTATGAGATGATTGCTTGTCTCCTTCCAGTATTTCTGGTAAAAGAAGGGATGAAGCCCATCCGGCCCCGGAGCTTTGTAGGGTTGAAAGGAATCTAACGCCCTTTTTATTTCTTCTGAAGTGGGAATACTACTAAGGTATGAATGGTCTTGGTCACTAATTTTTGAATTGTAGGAGAGGAATATATTATTGAGCAGAGATTGGTTGTGACCCGTAGTATAGAGGTTTTGGTAGTAGTTAATAATTAGGTCTTTGATGGGGTTTTGATCTTGGAGCCAATTCCCAGCTTCATCTTTTAGACAAATAATTCTATTTTTCCTTCTTCTTTGCATCGTGGTGATGTGGAAAAATTTTGTGTTGGCGTCACCATCCTGGATCCATTGAACCCTGGATTTGAGCTTCCAGAAGTCCTCCTCTTGCCTGAGTACAATATTATACTCGTGTAGGAGTTCGTTTTCCAGGTTTATGAGGAATTGACTGTGGGGGTAGTTTAGTGAGGTCTGGATGCCTTTTAATCTAGCTAGTAATTCGCTCTTCCGTTTGAAAATATTACCAAAAGTATTTTTGTTCCATTCGATAGCCTTGGAACAGAAGTTGTCTATGGCTTTAGTAATATTTGGTTGGTCAGACCAAGAGTTATCGACCAATGCTCAAAAGGTGGGGTGAGATAACCACATAGCTTCTATTCTAAAGATATTGCTAGTAGGGAAGCTTTTGAATATGTCTAATTTTATTGGACAATGATCTGAGTGGATTCTAGTTAGATGCTTGACATTAGCTTCTTGAAATAGTTCTAACCATTCCGTGTTTGCAATGCATTTATGAAGTCGTTCCATAATTACGTTTTTACAATTCTTGCTCTTGTTAGTCCAGGTAAACTTTGGGCCCTTAAATCCCAAGTCCACAAGGCCACATTGGTTCATGCAATCTAGAAATTGTGAGACTCTATTATAATTTATGGGTAAACCTCCAAATTTTTCTGAGGCACGAGTGACTTCATTGAAGTCTCCCGCGACTAGCCATGGTCCTTTATAGTTACTTGCTACTATTTTTAAATTGCCATAGAATTGATCTTTCTTCCAAGAGGTTACGAGCATAAATAATAGAACATAACCAACTTTTTGTTAAATTTCGTACCTTTACCATGGCGTGTATCTCTTGATCCGTTCCTCCAATTTGGTCGACCATTGTGTCTCCGTTGTTCCACATGAGCACAATGCCCCCTGAGTTTCCATTAGCAGGCATTTGGATTAGGCTAGAGTAACCGAAATCCTGTATCAAGACATGATGGTCTTCCATTTTTGTTTCTAGCAAGGCCACTATGCTAGGTCTATGATAATCCAGCATAGTTCTAAAAGCTCGTCTAAATTCTGCGCTATTTGCGCCTCGACAATTCCAGATGATCATATTCATACTTATGTTTCTGCTTGAAACTCCCCTTTCATAGCTACTGGTGGGGCTGTGGCTGCTCCTCGTGCTCTCCCGTTGTGTCCAGTAGCGAGTGAACATTGTTGGGACTAAAACCACTGCATGCTGGTATAAACCTGGGGGGTTCATTTTCCTGATGGAGATGGAGCACTTCCTCAAATCCACTGGGCAGCTTAAGATGTACCTTTTTTCTTTTCTTGCTTGGAAGGCCATTGTTTTTGGGTATCTTAACATCTCGTGCTCCATTATTCTTTCTTGGAATTTCTTCCTCTTCTTCCTCCTCTTCCATCAGAGCTTGGCTCGAGTTTTGTAGTGTTGGAAGAGCCATCTGTGCTTGGCTCGAGTTTTGAAGGGGTGAGGGTGGGACTGTTCTGGGCGTAGGGGCTAAGGGGGTACTGCTGGGTTGTTAATTCTGTCCGGATTGGTGTGGGGTTGACTGAGCTAGGGTAGTTTGGAAAGTAGGAGCTAGGGTTGGAGGGTTTGCATTGGACGGGTAGAGTGGTAAGTTGGGGTTGGATATGCTGTACGTGGGTTGTTGGGGCCATGCATGGGAGCTCCATGATGATGGGTGTGGTCCTAGATTCAGTGTCATAGGGTGAAGCTGGTGGGAGCTCATCCATGGTCGAATCATGGCATTGTTTAGGCCCAGCTGCATCCCTTCCACTACAATCTGGGCTAGATAATATGGATCCCCTATTTGGACTATAAGATCTCTCCCCTCTTGTTGTAGGCTTATGTTCAAAGCATGGCCCATGAGACCCCATTCCAACCAAGATTGGGGAGCATGGTCTGGTTGTATGGGCCTTGTGGTGAAGATCAGAGGGGTTTGGGGTTGGTTTGTGAGCTGTGGCCTCGTCCAAACATTTCTTTGTGCCCTTGGAAACCTCCTGTTGTGGTTGTTGGATTGTAGCCTTGGCATCTTGTGGTTTGTTTTTTCTTTTGGTTATGTCTTGTAGAGTAAGGGATTCGTTACTAGTATTTGAGTGCCTATTTGTATCCGTTACTTTGGTAGTAGGGCCATTAAGTGTTGAAAAGGTTTTGCCTATCCTAGGAATCAAGATGTCTTGTTCATTAATGGGATTTTGACTTGGGGTTGACAAGGAATGAGGTTGATTTGTACTATGGTTATGTTGTAGAGGACTGGTGGCTTGCAGGGGTGAAATGGTGGTGTTAGTTTGTGGGCTACTAAGGTTTTGCATTAGTGAGGAGGATTGGTTATTTGTAGGTATAGTAGGGTCTATATCCATTGATTGTTCTTTGTGGCTTTCCTCCGCTGGTTCTACTACTAAAGGGCTTTCTTGGATTTTTATTTGGGAGGAGTTAATGCCCAAGGATATATATGAGTTAAGGGTCGAATTAATGGGGGAGGGTTGTATTTCCGGGTTGGTTATATCATGGTCCCTTGTGTAAAGGCTAGAGATTGTTTTGTCTTGATGATGTTGATGTCTTAGGTCTTTGTGTCGGGTATTGTCCTTTTGTTGGCTTTGGTTTGTAGGGGAACGTGCAGAATTACCACCTAGAGGCTGCGTATTGTCCATTAGGTTTTGGTTTTCCTCATTATTCAGTGGTTGCTTCTGGGCAATTGCAGCATCTGCTCTTTGCCACTGTTGTGTACTTTGGCTAGGCTTTTTGGTAGTCAATCCTTTTTGGCTAGGTTATGTGGATTATTTTGATATTTTTTGTTTTTTCTTTGGTGGGATACAATTGTCCATTGGTCAATCTTTTGTGTGATAGCTTCCACCATGTTTGGTTTGGGCAAGATCTTGGATGGATTTGTACCTTCTTGTTCGGCCATCTTTGGATTTTGGTATGGACAACTACTTAGGTTATGTTCAAGCCTGCCACAATTTGTGCATAGGAGATTGAAGCCCTCGTAGGTAATTCGTTGTATATGTTTGCCGATCACAATGTAGGTTTTGAATGGTTTTTCTATGGGTACTAATACGCATAGTCGAGCATACTTACCTCTTAGCGCGGATTTGGTGCAGACATCAATGCGTATTAGTTGTCCTAATTTCCTCCAATTTTTTGGAGTATATCATAGTCATAGAATTCAGTGGGTAGTTCCGGGAGTCTTGCCCATATAGCTGAGTATGTTAGCGCAACTTTGGAGGCTACAAATCTGGGCTCTCATTTTCTTACTGTGAGGAATTGATTCCCCATGAACCATGGTCCTTCATGAAGAGCCTTGTTATAATTCTCCTCCTTAGCAAATTTTATTAGGTAATAGTCGCATCCTAGCTCCACCAGAGATAGGGTTTCAGTTGGTCTCCATATCGCATGTAGTTTTTTTTGAAGAAATTGGTAACCAACTCTCCTGCCAAACATTTTGATAATGAGAGCGTTGGTCCAGTTTTTGTATATACGCTCCTTATCCGACGAGGTAATGGGAATGAAGAACTCTGGGTTAGGGTAGTTATCAGTTTCATCTTCCGGTTCATAGGAGTCCATGTTTTGTTGTACTGTAACTTGGCTGCCCTCTGGTTCATTGTTAGCGATATTACTTGAAATCAAGGTGTCCAAGAAGGATATCCTCTTCGTAGGGTTTGTTTTGTCGTTTGCTCCTGTTGCTAGTTCACCCGTGGGTTGATCTCTACTAATTTCCATGTCCATTGGTGGGGGGGGGGGGTAGTGAGGGAAGGCCTGGCGTTACCATGAGGGTTACTCGCTCATTTGTTAATGCTTGTGTGGTCTTCTCTCCTGTTAAGGCGTTGAGGGGCAAATCTTTTTGGTTCAAGTTGTTTAATTCCTTAGTGTTCATTTGGGAAAGATGAGGAAAAGAAAAACTAGGGAGTCTGATGAGGGATTTTTAGAGAGAAGGTAGAGCATCTCTCTCTCTAACCCATAACTACTCAAATGTTAAATTCCCTAAGTGATATAGTACATGTTAGAGTTACAATCACTGAATTGTAAGTAAATTCCAGCTGATAATCCATGGACTTTCAACCCCATAAAATTATGAGGAAGAAAAGAAGTTCCATCTATCACCTTCAAATGTTGAAAATTATTCTCCTGATATTTTAGTAGAGTTGAAATTAATGTATTCTAATTTTACATGTTGGATTTGTATTAATAAGTACTTAAATCTTTCCTCTCCGCTTGTTAAAAGAATTTATAACATATTTAAGAATGCTTGCCTTATTTTTCTTTTAGCCAAATAGCACAACAAAACAAAAATATTTTTGACACTATAAAAAGTAAAAATAGCAAGAGCTAGTCAGTTTTCGGATCGGTAATTAAAAAGTAGCCAGTGTTTGCAAAATTATTGAAAAATAGCCATTATTGAAGTTCACATGTAAAAAGAACTCCAGCATATTATGTTGGAATATTTTTCAGATTTTGAATAGTATTTTCGTTCAGATTTATCTTTACATGAAAAGAGCTTAAATTTCGATTACTTTTGAACTGTCGCTATTTTTCAATTATCACTTATAAATCTAGCTATTTTTAAATTTCACCCCATAAAAGCTTGGCCAAACAGAACATAAATATAGCCTTTGGAAATTGTAACAAAGAAAATAGAGGGTGAAATGGACTAGTTGGGCAATTTATAGTGAGGTTTTTGCCGGAAACAGCAAGGGTTTTAACTGTTTAAAGTAGAAGAGGGTCTTCAGTCTCTGCCACCAGAAATTGCTCCTTTCTTTGGGTTTGCATGTAACAAATGGAGGGCGTTAGGCTTCGGTTGTTGTTCAAAGACCCTGACATTCTAAGTGACTTACAAAAAACTGAGGGTTTCAAAAGGATTTGGTTCCTTCTCAAACCCCAACTACACCCAACCATCAATGATCTCTCTTCTTATCTTCTCCGCACTTTTCAGCTCCATGCTTCTTGTCCTCATGGCATCCTCCTCTCTGTAAATATTCAATCTTTTTATGTTTTACTTCCATTCTTTAATTGTTTACTGCTTTTGTTTGCTTCAATTCTTGCTTCTACCTTATCATTTCTGTATTCCATGTTGTGGGTTTTGCTTCTGTGCCCTAAGATAATTTTTTTAATGTTTTCTTCCATTCTTGATTTTCTTTTTCTGTTGATTACTCATTTTGTTTCCTTCAATTATATAGTATTATTTTTGGATTCCATGCTGTGGGTGTCTCTGTAACTCCCTCCCTCTTCTTTTTTTTTATTTTCTGCATGTGCCCTAAGTTAAAAGAAAAGGTTGAATCTTTTTTCTTATTCCTTACATTCTTGAGTTGTTTACTGCTTTTGTTTGCTTCAGTTATTGCCTATAGCTGTTCTTTTCCCTAAGTTAAAAAAGAAAAAATTAAACTCTTTTTGTGTTACCTTAAGATTCACAAGTTCTTTTTTCCTGTTGATTTCTGCTTTTGTTTACTCAAATGTGTCCCCTACCTTATAGTAGTAATTTTTGGATTGGGTGTCTTTTTGGTATGGAGTAAAAAAAATAAATGGAAAATGCTTTCCTTGATGAAATCAATTTGTAGTGTTTAGTTACCTTGAATTGGGGAAAACATTTTCCCAGAAAGAATTTTCGAAAAATGACTTTGTTCACTTATAGGCGGAAGTTCTTTTCATTTACAAATATCTCAGTTCTTACTCCATATTTACTTGCTTCAACCAACACTTTGACATCGTTGTTAACCTTTGATACTTGAAAATAACACCAAACCCCCATAACTATTCCCCATCTTCTGGACAAGGGTATATACTCAACCTCAATCAAGCACTAACGTTTTTCACGGAGAATGTCTTCCTCTGCAGCCAAATACACCCTCAATGTTGTGGATTTTCTTTTCTGAGCACTATGGTTCTCATGTGCACTTGATTAGTTTGCATTGTTTCTGTAACCCCCTCATTCTGTTCTTGAGTTGTTTCCTCTTGATTACTGCTTTTGTTTGCTTCAACTCTGGCTCCCAGTTATCATTATTTGATTCAATGCTGTGAGTTTTCTTCTCTGGTGTGCTTGGTTAGTTTGTGGTGTTGAGGGGAACTGAAAAGAACATTATCTCTGGTTTGGGCTCACTTTCTTGTCATTTCATGCAGATGGATGGTTTTGTCTTGCCTCCTTTTGAATCAACACATATTTTGAAGGACAAAGATGTAGTCAGGTTTTGCTTGATTTTTGATTTGTCTCCCGAGGTTTCTCTGTTTCTCATGTAGATTGAACTGCTCTAATCTGATATTTTTGCTTTAGTGTGGAGAAGAAAGGAGGCCATTTAGCTGTCGACGGAAATAATGGACAAAAGGTGATTTTAGCTGTCGAAGGCAATGATGGTCCCAATGCAGTTGAGAATCTCCAAATTGTTGAGAAGCAACCTGAAATAGATGGACCACTGTTATTGGCAAATGAAGCGTTTGGCCATGAATCTTCTGATAGTGAAGATGAGTCTTCTGACAGTGAAGAGTCTGAAGATGATTCTGAAAAGGAAGAAGAGGCAGAGCCAAAGGAAGATACTTCACACCGGGAAAATGCTACAATTTCCAAGAAAAGAAAAGCATCAGATCAAACGCTTCCTAGCTCAAAGTAATTCTTGATTTCTTGTTTTGGTGTTTCTAAACTTGCCTAGATTTGTGGCTTTAAAAATGACTTGTTGAATCCTTTGTTCATCATAGGAAAAAGAAACACAGTTCTGATGTTAAGGAGAAGCTTGATGAGCAGACCAAGAAACTACAAGATCTTACTAGCAAGAAGCAGAATAGATCTGATACAAAAAACAAAGATATGGAGAATAATAGAGGAAATGCTGAGAGTAGTGAGGACAATCCTATTACTCCCAGCACGAAAAAGTATGTCCTTTGGAAGCTGTAATCCCTTTCTATGAGTTATTACGGCAGTATATTTTTTGGTTTTATATGTTCTCTTTCTGCTAACCTTCTTGGTGCATTACTTTTGTACCTGGCTCTGTGCTTGCTTCTTGATTGAGGATCCATTTCCTTCGTATAGTTTCAAATACTAAAAGATAATTAAAGGTATTGACTCTCTTGGTTTAGTTTCTGGCTTTGATTATGTATGCTCTTTGCTGGTTGCTCTGTTGTATAGAATATGATGTTTTTTTGTGTTTGGACTTTACAGTTCTATTTAAAAGGCAAGAACCCATTTTTCCTTCCATGTTCTGCAGGTGAATATTTTGAATTCTTTTTCTTCTCAATATACTTCAAATTTCATCCGAAATTCAACTTTTGGTTGTGGTGGCTTGACAAAGTTAATCTGACATTATCATGCAAAAGGGGGTAATCTGAATTATAAAGTACAATTTGACATTCACGTTTAAAATTGAGAAATTGCTTACCCCTTGCTGTGGAGACCTCTTCTCTTTCGTGCAATGTTTACCTTCTCTGACTCTTGGCTGGTAGAGGCATTTGCAAGTGCGAGTTTTATCTCTTTCTTTATCTTGCATAAATGTATTTGATGTGTCTCTAGCTTGTCTCAAAAGTTCTCTCTTTTTATAGAAATTACGAGGTTCAAAAAAGCAGTGTGGAGAATATAGAGACAACAACCCCCAACTCCGATGCAACTAAAAAAAAGGTTCGTAATATTTTGTTACCTTCTCAAAAGAAAAAAGGTTCATAAAATAGCTGTCTTTTCCCATCCATTTTCTGTTTACATAGAATTCTTTACACAATTGCTTCTATTGGTCAGCAGAATTTGGAAGAAATAGTCATAAACTTTGAAAGATTAATATTTGATCTTCACTAGACATGAGATGCTTCCATTGGTAATTCCGTAGTTTGCTGCCTTGGAATTAGTTTTCTAAATATGTTACCTTGCTGCTACTTGTTATCAGTACCCCGTACCCCTTTCATATTATCTGTTGCTATCTCCGATGTAGTTTTCTAATTATTGTTTTGCTATTACTTGCTATCAGGACTTCTCTCACCTTCTTTAGCCGAGGGTCTATCGGAAACAGTCTCTCAGCCCTTCTAGGGTAGGGGTAAGGCTGCGTACATCCTACCCTCCCCAGACCCCACTTGTGGGACCACACTGGGCTGTTGTTGTTGTTACTAGACATGAGATGCTTACATAGAAAGGCGAGATATTGCAATGATTATTTACATGGGGCACTTGCTCTCAGTCAAACTCACACAAGATTGATAAGATTCTATAGTAGGAGGATTACTCAATTCCTATGCTTGTGTGTTGTAGCAGGCTAGCTGGCCAGACACCATCAGTGGAAAAATTATATTGCAACGTGTACTTTTTTGGGTTTCAGTAAGCTAAAGATTTCATACCAGCAGTAAGTGGTGCTGGTATTACAAAAATGTACCTCCTCCTTTATCCTATCATATAACAAGTCTATAAATTCTTCCATGTTCCTAATCAGCAATAAAAGACATTTACATCAGAGGCCTAATACGCTGAGACACTTGAACTTCAAAGGGTGACCTGCGGTCGTCATTCCTTGGCCTTCCGTTCCACAAAAACCATGCTATACACTATACAGGATGGTGTATTCTTCCAAATATTCTTCAGCTCCTTTGTGAGCTTGCATCCTTGCCACCAATGAAACAGGTCCTGAGTTATTTTAACAAAGCAATGACACAGGTCCTTCCTCAATCAACAATCGGTAAAACTAGATCCCTCAGCTGACAAGTCACCTGACAAGTCACTGTGCATTTTGTAGTAAAAAATGATCATTGTCTTCAATACCAATTCCACTGCACAACAGCAGACCCATTTCTCTGGATAATTTCGAACCCGTTTAAGCTTTTCAATTGTAGCATTCCATATTGCACTGTGTACTTTTTAATCAATCAAACGGCTCAATCCGAAACTAGTTGGTGTTCGCGGTATGGATCTTCTGACTCCATTCAGAGGATTCATCATAGATTGATTTAAATTGTGCTGGCATTTTGTACAACAACAACAAACACAGTGTAATCCCACAAGTGGGGTCTGGGGAGGGTAGTGTGTACGCAGACCTTACCCCCACCTAGAAGGTAGAGAGGTTGTTTCCGATAAACTAAAAAGATTATATTGCATTGTGAAGTTAGTAAAATACTAGTGTTTTTGGCTAGTTGGAACTTGGAAGTTGTTAATGGTTTAAGTTACTTTATTTTGTATATTAGCATCGACTTGTGCACATTGATAAATACCTTGACTTGTCCAGAAAACGAAAATTCAGGGTGAATTGCATTTCTCAAATTTGCTTTTGAAGATCTAACTTAATTGTCTTCAAGTACTTAACTGTCAATTCTTTCTGTCAGGGTCCTAGTAGAACTGCCAGGAGAAAAAAGGTTAAAAGGCAATGGTTGCGAGAGATGGCCAAAATTCAGGAGAAGAACGCACTTGTTGAATCGGAAGGACTGGTAAGTGATCAAATGGCGCAGATATGCCAACTATTACTGCCATTTTTTTTAAATAAGGATGCCAACTATTACTGCCATACAATGTAACTTTTGTTGGGTAAATTCTTACAGCGGAACTGGAAAGAATTGCAAGCTAAAGCTCGAAGAGGAGAGCCTAGCTGCCAACCAGAGGGGCGAGTGACTGATGAGGCTAATGGCCAACCAAAGGGACACGTGAGTAGTAATATATTGATAAAACTTACATTCCCGTTGCTTCTATTTCATGTGCTGGAAACTTAAATCACAAACGTTGCAGCGAAATTGGAAGCAGCAGAAAACTAAAGCTAAAAAAGAAGAGGTAACTGGCCAACCAAAAGGACTAGTGAGTGATCTAACATAGACAAATCTTTTATTTCTACTTCTGTTTTTGTTGACAACACAGTCTCACGTGTGTAGTTGCATTGGAAGCAATTTCACGGTGAAGATGAGAATAGAGATACAGACCAAGAAAAGCATGCAGAAGAAAAAAGCAAATCGTCTGGAAAATCATGTCAAAATAGTGACACAGAAGATGACGTTGTTCCAGTTGAGATAAGACCTGGTCATATTCGCTTTGAACCTCTGGGAAAAGGTATTGCGCCCCTCTCTGTTTTGATTACACGTTCTTGCAATACACGCATATTTACCTGTAGCTCTTTCCCACTTCAGTAACTATTACACAATCTTGTATTTTATCAAATTATAAGATGATTGATTGTGCTGAAAAGTTGAAGTGGGTCATAATTTGGTACTTGTAGTTGGGAATTGGCATTAATCTTTGTTTTCTGTCCGCGCCAAGGGAATAGATATAACATGCTCAAATTTGGTGTGGCATACTGATTGGTGCAGTGGGCCTTGGTTTAGTACAACTCGTGGATTCTTATCAGTTATTGGTTTTCCTCGTTCGCTAGTCTTCTTTTTCCCTCCCCCTCTTTTTTCTTGGTGACGGGTTCTAGATTATGTATTAATTCCTTGCCCACTCTAAAATATGAATCTGATTCAATGGTGTCAGTCTTGCATCTTCTTAATTTTTATGGAAAAGCTCTAACATAAATCTTCTGGCTGTTGCAGAACTAGTTTCGAAGCAGAGTCAAGTAGAAGTGGTATGTTTTGCTCAAATTGTACTATGATGCTCCTTTTTCTTGATTTTTCCTTGAAACTCTGTGTCTTATTCCGAATGAAAAGTTTTAGATCTTGAAATCCAAGTTTTTGAGCATACCTTTTCTCAAGAATGTGTTACGGATAGTCCCAACATGTCAAGCAATTACAATTTAACTTCAGATCGCTTAAAGGCTTAGTGGATGGTTAGCTGAAAGATGCACCAAAGAGGGAAATAAAGGGGAGGACTCATGCATATTCATCAGTTTTTACTTTTTCATGATGAACATGGAATTAAATGAGATTGTGCTACGAAATAAAGTTATGCAGCTATACTTTGTGGAAGCTCACATAATGCTATTAGTGTTATTGATTTTCACCATATTTCAGATGTTGTATTATTGTAACAACTGGAGAAAAGAAAATACTTTGGCAACCGTAGTTTCATCCAATTGAATATTCGTGTTGTATCTGTCATAATCATTATCGGTTTTTCGTTAGTGTTTCATGGTTGGTGGATATTTCAGAAGTGCTTCACTAACTATTGTAGCATAGACATGTTTATCCTTTACAAAGTAGTGACTATCTGCTGTGATAGGTATCAATAATCTTCAGTAGGATGCTTGATCCTCCTTTTCCTTTTTTCTTCCATTCTCTTTAGATGTGACGGCGCAAAAACCAGAAAATTGGTTGCCTTTGTAAAACTTATTTGATACATTTGCTGCTGGAAATTGCACCATCTTTGATTAGCATAATGATATAGGTTACAGTGTGGGAGACAGGGCTAGTTGTAGGCATGTTGTATGAAATGAAATATATGCACTTAATGGGATAACTTTTCTTTTTTCAAGTGATGAATTTCCATATCATGTGCAGGAAAGTTTCAGGTGGAATGGCATGATGAGCAAGAAAAAGGGTCAGAAATGGGGCCAAGAGAAAGTCTCATTTTCCCAAAGGAATGATTCTCCTGGTTCAAACAAAGAACGTCCTGAGATGATGAATCGTGAGAGACAGAGATGGGGCCAAGAGAAAGCCTCATTTTCCCAAAAGAATGATTCTCCTGTTTCAAACAAAGAACGTCCTGAGGTGATGAATCGTGAGAGACAGAGATGGGGCCGAGAGAAAGTCTCATTTTCCCAAAACAATGATTCTCCTGAGATGATGAATCAAGAGAGACAGATATGGGGTCAAGAGAAAGTTCCATTTTCCCAAAACAATGATTCTATCGGTTCAAGCAAAGGACATCCTGAGATGGTGAATCGTGAGAGACAGAAATGGGGTCAAGAAAAAGTTTCGTTTCCCCAAAACAATGATTCTCTAGGTTCAAACAAAGAACATTCTGAGATGGTGAATGGTGAAAAAGAGCCTCATTGTCATGAATCAGTTGACTTCAATACACTTCCTTTTCTTTCTGGTGTGCCCAAGGTTTGTTCTTGTATTCAATGCATCTGTTCCACTGATATATTTGGTTAATTGAGACTCACACGACGCACTCAGAGTCTAGTATTTATTGATTTGAGTAACACGCAATTTTAGTATTTAGACAAACTGTTCTTCAAATTTGGCAGGAAGGTCTTGTGATTGCATACCGGTTGCTAGAGTTATCATCAACTTGGACCCCTGAAGTTTCCTCCTATCGGGTATATAACTTATCTCCATCATATTATGCACTTCTGATTGATAGGCTCATGATAGTAAATTTGATATTCCCTTCTGTCATATAGATTGGGAAAATATCGTGGTGTAATTCTGAAGCAAATAGAGTTCTGCTGATACCAGTAGCTGAATTTCCAGTCATTTTTAGTGAGGATGAGTCTTCAAAGCAACCAGATAGCTCTATTTATAATGAAGACGGATCTCTGGAGGTACTTCAGTGAAAGTTGGCTGACTCACTCCTATGCGTGTCATCTGTGTTATTGTTATGCATATTTTGAGTGTCAATACTAAACCACATCTTTTTTGCAGATAGATTTTTCAGCACTTCTTGAAGTGCGTCTGCTGAAAAATGGTACTCCAGACTCAGCAGGAGTTCCTGGTCGGGTTATTGAAGGTTCTGCTGCCAATGAGTCCACTCCAGTGATTGAAAGCAGTAAAAAGAAAACTGAAACCCCATCTGCTGGTAATTTTCATTGTTTTTCCCATGCTTAAGGAATGGTATTGTTAAAACATGAAGTGCATGTTTTTTTATCCTTTTCTTTTGGGACCTTATATCTGACTGTTGCAGGTGCTGCAGAAGTAAACAATGGGAAAAAAACACAATCTACCCCTTCAGGTGTGAACGACTAATGTTTTACCGATTACTGATTTATGAATTCATTATTGTAGTTTAATTTCATAGCTAGATCATGACGACCAGTTTCTCTATGTGATTTGCAGGAAATGGCGGAGTGAACCTGTGGGAGCAATTCAGCGAAACTCTAAAGGCCAAGAAGACAGAATTATCTCAGGAAAGTAGTTGGGATAAGCCGAGTTCTGGGAAGAGCTCGTGGTCATATCGATCCATGAGAGGCGGTGCGCTGGGCCCTACAATGGCCATCCTAAGATCCCAAAACAAAATATGAGATGAAGTTGAACTTGCATATATGTTAATATGCTTCATTCTCTAATTTTGAAAAATTGTCACTAATGAAGAGAATGAACTATGTTTTAACTTGTCGATTATGAACGTATCCGGGGAAGTTTTATGTAGACTGTTTCTTAAATTCTAATGAGCTTTGTTGTAAAGGAATTCAAGGATGTGAATAGCCATTCACATCTGCATTTCAGATACACTTTGTTAGTTTTGGTGGACATAATATCCACTTCTCCGTATTCCTACTGTTCAACGGATAGTAGTTAGGTGTTCTTGGAGAGAGATTTTGTATCTCCGTGAGTGACTTCGAATGAGTGTTTCAATTTGAATATCCAAGTTTAGTAATTTGCCGATAATGGTTTGACCCTAAGTATTTAACCAATACAGTATAATGCGAAAGATGGGCCGAATCGTGCGTGTAAGTGTTCAAGAAATTTCATGTTACTTCATTCGTTTTAATTTATGACACCTTTTAAAAAAAATTATATTTCAAAATAATTCAATTTTGAACTTTTTATTTTACGCATTTTTATCGAGAAATTTTTATAGCTACACAAATATAATTATCCTGCAAAGCTTTTATCCTTTAAGCTTTTAAAACCAAATGTTCTTTTCTTTTCTAAACTTTTTGTCGAGTTAAACTACCTTGTATAAATTGATACGGAAGAAAAAAAAGTAGCTATTTCTATTCTCACGGAGGAAAGAAAGATTAGTGAAATCATGCAGTTAAGTGTCCAAGAAATTTCATAACTATTTCCACTAGTGTCATCCCCAAGTATCGCAATATTTGCAAGAGTTTGGCATTTGAAAGAAAGACACCCTTGACTATTTCAATTACGCAGTATTTATGGTTCAACTTTTTGCTTAGCAACTGGCATTCGAGGTTTTTAACTTTTTATGTGATTGTAGGTACCATTTTCTTCGAGCCTTGTGGTATTTGCCAATTTTATGTGAAATATTGGTTCACTCACAATTGCAATTTGCTTTTTACGTGAATTCATGTCAAAACACAATTAAAATATGAAGAATTAATCTAAATAATCGCCCACCAATCGCTTAAACTAAAAATATCAACTAAACTAAAAATAGCCGGAGATGTATAACAATAATAATACGTGTATAACTGTGTATAATTTACATATATCGGCCAAAAAGATAAGCAATAAATCCAAAAAATATTTCAATTTCAACTTTAGATACTCTCTCTCTCTCTTTTTTTTTTTTTTTAAGTTCAATAAAACATTGTCCAAACACCTCGTAATATCAGTAAAGAAATGCTAAATAATCACTCCTTGAAATTTCCACAAGGAAGAAACAGTTGATATCTTAGTTACCAGTTAAATAAAAAGAATGTCTAATAAAATATCTTACAATAGGCATGTAAATTCCAAGATTGAATTAAGGAGCTTTGGTCCTAGATTGAACAATTTATGATGAAAACATAAAAGAGAATTTGGGGTATGTAACAATGCTAAAAGTTCCACACACATATTGGTGGTGAGTGTACTAGGAACAGGAATAAAGGAGCAGTACACTTATTTTCAACAAAAAGTATATATATCTATATATACAGCAGCTTGTTTGCTCTTCCTCAGATAAATTTGTATCACATCACACAAGCAGAAACCTTCAACTTTCACTGCCTGGGATGCTCACACTAACCGGAAGGATTGAAGAAGCAACCGATCGACAACAGTGTTCTATCCCTACTACATCTAATATGTCTTCTCAAGTGAGAAACAAGGCAGATGCTTAAGAAGCTGATCGGGTTCCTCACCTTCTTTCACTATCTGCATTCAACTCAAAATAACAAGAATTAAGTTAAAAAGACAAGAAATTTAACTTAAAGCTAGTCTCTCTACATCACTTGCTTGAAAAGAACTTGAATACAAGTTACAAATTTTAAACAAAAGACCTTGCAGATACATGGGACATTAAAGGAAGCAACAACTAACAAATAAAGAAAGAACACGCATTATCAATTGTTTCCCATTTGAACTAATAAACCAGAATAAGTACCTGAACAAGAGAGCTAGTAGCCAGGCCCTTCTGAATAAGAAAACGGCGTCCAACTTTCTCCCAATGGACATGACCATCCTCACACATGGATTCATTGTTGATCACTTGATTTGGACTTTCCTTCCATTGCACATCACGCCCTACCCAAATGTACAAACTATTTTCATCTAAATTCAAGTCAGGAATGACTATGATATAGACGGACTTCGAATCAAAAACCCCAGAAGCCAAGCTTAATTTATGCATAGAAGGCCACTGGTAAAGACCTAAATCAGTTGTTTCTGCAACTACAATTGGATGGTCATAGAAACTGCCAGATACATCGTCAGGTTGAACTCCATTTGGGAGTTGATTGTCAGTAATCGAACTCTCAGCATCCAACATTAGCTCCTCTTTACTAGTATCAACAAAATCTCGGTCATTAAGGTTGTCACACTCAAGACACTTCATTGTATCGTCTCCAAAGCTAGGGAGAGAAAATGAGGATGTTCTCACCAGCTTTGCTGAAATTTGAGTGGAATCATCATTGCAGCGTAACATCATCCTAGGAGGAGGATGACTGCCTCTGCGCTCGGCTAGTGAGGGGAAAGCTTCTTTGTACAGTAAACAACTGTTTGCCCGTCTAAGAGCACGACAGGTTGGAAATGCTTCCTCTGCTGGAAGGGACGTTTCTTTACAAAGTAAAGATGAACTTTCTTTGAAGGAATCATTCTTCACAAAGTTAGGATCTTCGTATTCAAATCTTGTAGGTGAAGGCTGTGCAGATAGGTATGCCAAGTCGGACCAATTAGAAGATGAGGGAGAAAAGGTGAAAGAACTGGAGTAATCTGAGGTTGAAGGTGAGAGTGAGGGGGATGTGGTATCAGACTTTGGTTTATTAACAAGAAAACAAGAGAGAGAATCAAGTGAGCTAAATGAAGGTGATGGCGATAGCAAAGGCTCAGAATCAAGACCAGAGTTCCCCACATCTCTAAAACTTGGACTGCTGGTTGCATAAGAAGAAAAGGAATCTGGTGAATCACACTGAGGACTTGAAGGCGATGAAGGCAAAGCAGGAGAGACTTCTTTACTTGTGTCCATTTTATCGAGTACAGGACTCGCTTGGCCACCAGTATGACTGTACAATTTGGAGGCTGTGATAAATTCTTTCATTATTCCACTGGAAAACTTCCGCCTCAATCTACTCCATCCATTCTCTCTTGCTGGAAGACGCATCTCAGATTCAGTACCTGATAATGGAAAAGGTGGAACAACCCCACCAGCAAGTGCTTTGTAGAAAATTTCAAAATCAAGGTCATATTCACCAACCTTCTTTTGACCAATATACTGGATGATATTATCAGTAATCATGCCTGTAGTTCCAGCTAACAAACTTGCTTCGACCTTGGTCTTTTCTTTGCTGCAACCACCAGTGAAGAAGCTCCCATGGCTAAGAGCACTCCAAAAATCAGAAGGCTCTTTGCCTTCATTGATAATTATAAGAGGACCTCGAGCCTTTTCATAGCGGATTACCTGAAAGGCTGCGGCCCTGGCGTTATCTGACATTACAGAGTCGCAATGCTTCCCAATCCACACGTATATAGCAGAAGGAATAAGAACAAGGAAGGCTCCGCGAGAATCAAATCCTTCAGCCCCTGCCTCATTCAGCATTTTTGGCACCAAATGAAGGGGATCATATGGGGAGTGAGGTGCCATCCTGTAAATTCTAAGCACAGAACTCGGACTCACAGGTAGAGCATGCACTCGTTTCTGGCACTGCAATAGTTGGCAAGCAAAACCCATATTCGGGTTTGTCACTCCTCTTGCAGCTTTTACATGCTGGAATGCATCTTCAAAGCTTAACCCCTCTTTCCACATAAGATATGCAATAACCAAAGAGGTTGATCGGGACACTCCCTGGTAGCAGTGCACAAAAACTCTCCCACCTTGTTCACGAACATCTTCAAAATAATCAAAGACATCATAGAGAATACTCGTTATATCCTCAGTTGGACTATCCTGCAGCCAGAGTGTCTTGTACACGAGATCATCCTTAAAGTATTCGGGACAACTAAACCCTACACAGTTTAAGACATGAGTGATTCCATTCTCATGGAGAATATCACGATTCTTTGCCACGGTGTCACTTCCTAAATAAATGTGATCCACAATCTTAGAGCATTCCTTATTGAAGAAAGCAAGCTTGTCTTTCTTGAACTCAAATTCTCGCGGAGCCCGCTTAGTAGCTGAACCTTCATGGGTGCTGACCGGTCCAAGCCTAACACCTGGAGTAGGGGGATTATTAGGCCATACGCCAAGATCATCCGACCCAGCACAAGGCCACTCCTCAGCAGTTGGTCTGGTAATAGAAAGAGGCTGAAGGGGTGGCAAACAAGCCCTTGCTTTACTATTCCATTGTGGTTTGGCACTGGACTTAGTAGGGGACCTATCAGACCAGGAAACAGACCGTGCATACGTTTTCCGATTGCCACCAGGTACCCTGTCCTTCTCATCTACCCCCAACATTTCTAGACATCAAAATAACCAATCACAGCCATATAGGGTTTGGTCTAGGAAGGCTCAATTAGTATCCAAGTCTCAACTGAAATTCAAGAAATCCAATGAGAACCCAGCTGAAAGAAACACAAAGAAAGCATCAAAAGTGAACTTGAGGTAAAGAGATCAAATTTTTATCTAAAATTCAAGAAATCCTCATTCTAGGAAAAGTAACAAGAAGCACAAAATGAAAATGCCCTTTCTGTGGCTGCTCAAAGTTGAAAACATCAAAAGTGAACGGTGAGGTGAAAAAGATCAAATTTTTACCTATAATAAAATTTCCTTTTTTGTGGTTGCTCGGAGTTGAAAAGAAACAAACCATTCAAAGATTCAAACTTTATGACAATTTTCCCCCACCTAAAACCCTTGAACATTTCTCCAATATTTTTTGCATGCTTAAAGCACAAAAAAAAAAAAAAAGAGCAAATCAAACACAAAAGACGACTTGGTAAAAGAACGGCAATTATGGGGGGACAGGAATTCAACGAAAAACAACACAACCCACATAATAAAAGAATAAAAAAAGTGCATTCAAATATTGAAGCTATTGAATTGCATAAAATATACTCCTAATAATAAATTAAAACAAACAAAAACAGTAGTCGGAAGAAACTCACTGGACATAAAAGAAAAACTCTGGTGGTTGGCGTGCTTGTAGCAGACATTTGATTCTTGAAAAATTACTGCAAAATTGTATTTGTATAAATAGAAAATGATTGATGATGAAAAAGAGAAGTGAAGGAAAATGAAAAAAGAAATGGGGAAATTACCAATTCAAAGCTTGTTGAAGAAGGAGGAGGAGGATGAGAGAGAAGAGGAGTCGCCAAACAAAAATGTGAAAATGACAGGCTGGCAGTTTATACACTCAAATACAATCGGTCAAACTGCCATGTCACGCATGATGAACTTTATTTTCTTTTTAATTTATTAATAATCTAGTAATCAAGAATAACCTCATTTGATACAAAGGATAATACAAAAAATTTAGTCCTATTTGTATTTACACCAAACAAATCATGCATTTTGCATAAAATTTTATTATTTAATAAAATTTAATTGATATATATTTTCATTTTAATTTTTGACTGTCACAATTAGATTATTTGATTTGATATAAATATCAAGCGTTTCTTCCGTTCTAATTTATGTTTGATTGTTTGAGAAAGAAAGATAGACTTTTGAAATTTGAGGTCTAAGTAAATCATAGATATTTGTGTAGCTATAAATCAATTCATTAAGGATAAAATAAATTTTTAAATAAGAAAATGTGACATCATTTTTGGAATTGACTAAAAACAATGTACTACTCATATAAATTAGGACGGAGGGAATGTTTTTTTTCCGATACTAACTTTAAGTTTGTCTTTTTGAATTTAGAATTCAAATTTGATTTAGTTAATAGAAATTAATTTTAACAAAATGTTTGAATGTTGAAAACATATTCTAGAGGCAAAAGTTTTAGATTAATATTTGAGAATTTTTGTGTTTAGAAAGAAAACCAAAATGTTTTTCTAAAACCAAAACAGCTAAAAACAGATTTTGCAGTATCAAAATGTTATCCAGAAAAGCATTTTCTCAGAAACTACCTAAGCACGCAACTCTTTTCAAAATAATTCTTCAAAAACTATTAGGGCCATTTGGCCATAAAAAAATTTCATTTTTGTTTCAATTTTTTTTTTTCGAAATCAGTGTTTGGCCATGAAATTTTAATTTTTATTTGAAGATGAATTTCGCAATTTTTCAAAAATTTGAAAAATTCTAAAAAGCTATCTTTCAAAAAATTTCACTTCAAATCACTCCCAAAAATTCAAAAATAACCAAAATTGTATTCATTTCCAAACACAACTCTAATCTTCAAATATTATTTTTCCTTGAAATTTATTTTTGTTTTTTCCTGGAATTTTACAATTCTTATGTCCAAACGCTCACCTAATCAAACCAAATCCAAATACCATTTGTTGGGATTGGGAATCCTCCTGAACAACCTTTCAGTGATTTTATAATATAAATATCTTAATTTCTGTTCATGTTAATTTGTAAATTATTTATTGTTCTTTTTTCTTTTATAGTAGTTGTGAAATAAATATTTTGAAACAATTAGTCAACTTTTTTTAAATGTATGATAATCACAAAAATCTTTTTTAAATGACTAGTTAATAGAAGAAAGTTTTTAATTCTGTTTAACTAGGCAAAAAAGTATCTTATTCTTAAGTTAACTATTGAAAGAAAAAAAAATCATTGGATTAACCTATTACGTAGGATTAAAATTCATGAAAAAGGGAGAATATGAAAGACAACCACAAGACAAATGGAAGGAATTTAAAAAAACAGATAAGAAAATTGAGTTATTAGAGTCAAATTAAAACTGCCGACCTACATCTTGGACTTTCTTTATAATCAACCTAAGGCGTGGAGAATTAGAGAAACCAAAAACATTATAATTAAATATTTTTATCGCAGTATTATTGCTTACTCATATACTATATATAAAATTTTGGATTTAGTGAAGGAAAAAATATTTTTAAAGAAAGTTTTTAGTAGGAGTTGTTGCAATCAATAGTCAAATAAATTGATGGGCAACGTTCAAAGTTGTAACCTATACTGCTAGTAGACTCAGGGCTGTGGACTACAACTGGAGTTTGATTTGACATTCAGGGGTCGTTTGGTTGGAATATGATTTATACCGGTATTAGTTATGCCGGTATAAATTATATTGGGGTAAGTTATGCTGGAATTAGTTATGCTGGGATTGTTGTTTATTCATTGTTTGGTATGTTGTATTAAGAATGACAATTGCATAATTTCAAAGAAGAAGGTATAAGTTATACCGGTGCTAATTACCCCACCTTCTATAAGGTATAAGTTATCTCAGTGTTAAAATTAACACCGGGATAACCTATACCTGGTTTGCTAACCAAACAGAGTATTAAGGTGGTATTAAATTTTTATACCACCCTTATACCTTCTTATACCTAATACCAAACGACCCCTCGATATTTCACTTACTATTATAATTGATCTTCCTAAAAAAAGGAAAGAAAAAGAGCAGTTGGGAGTTTATTTAACAGGAGAAAAATTTAATCAAACAAATACTCCATGTTAAGTTGGCTATGGAAAAGATAGTTTTCGATTTTTTGAAATAATTTTTGAAGTAGTTTTACGAGACTTTATTTTTGCGAATAAAATTGAAACTAATGCACATAAGTAGACACTGCTGATGTTTGAACAGTTCAACGAACACCCCACAACTATTGAATTTTAAAGCAGCTACTAACTTTCTAATTAATTAACTAGTTTGGTTTTTATTTTAATTAAAAAAGATTAATTGTGTTATTTAGCTACCTAAACTGAAATAAAATAGGTCTGGCATAGCACATTTCATTTATCGCAAGTCAATTTAATCAATATCTGGACCTAAGTCAGACAAAAGGAATCATTTAAAAATTGATAAATTAAAGGTTTTATCATAGCAAAATGATAATACTAGTTACGTAGCAAAAAGTGATAAACAAAAAAAAAAAAAAAAAAAAGGATTGTGATGTGTGAAGAATGGGATAAAAACGAATATGCGCAGTGCACTATAAGCTTAGTGATGTAGTGATTGTCATTCTCTGGAATATATACAGTTCCCCATTTGGATTATTGCATACATTTTCCAGTCAAGGAAAGTGGGCGACGAAACTTCCAACTTTTCTTTATATATAATCTCCCTTGCCCAAGACAAAAGGCTTTACAATAATCTTCCACATATTAATATTATATTTTATTGAACCTACATGAATAACTCATCCATCATAGAATTTAATTACATATGCGAGTTAACTTTTGCTTTTCCTATCCACTAAATAGACAAAAAGACGGGCTTGGCATAATAATAATAACCGTTGTTATAGTATATGATCAGGAGATTACTAGTTCAAATTGAGAAAATTATCTATCGCAAGATTATAATAAATTACAATAGACTCAATAGTCGATATGATGCAATCGTCTCTTTGATTGCACATAATAAAAGCTTAGTGCACCGAATTTGCAGTTATTTATTGAAAAAGTAGTGTCAATTAATTTAATTTACAATATTACTATTTAAGTAAATAAAAGGGAGAATTACACCCCTTATCACTTGGCTCAATAGCCCATCAAAAAATGGCCCAAGTTTGAAGCCCTTACCCAGTATGGCCCAGGTTGTGTATAATGTGAAAATTACTTTTCACCCATTAGCCCACTCCTTTTAATTTCTTTTTTCTTTTCTGTGTTCTTCTTCTCATTGTGTCCCAACTTTGCATCCCAAACTTTCTCCATCATTGTTATTCTCCATCAACGCTCCTCCACATTCAAAGCCGATAATCACTATTTGGATGAAGAAGAAAAAATAATACATAAAGAATTAGTTTTTTTTTGAGTCATTTGAAGATCACTTCCTTCAATGGAGTGGAGAGAACTGTGTTTGCACTAAAGAGGTTCACTTGGTAGGTTGTTGGATCAACAAACTAGAAAGAAGGTATTGGCATGGTCTCAATCTTATCCTTATTCCACGTGTAATTCTAATTCCAGTGGTTGATTAAAAACTTGGAAAATAGAAGTCACCATTAAAGGTGTTTTAAAGCTTCGATTTCAGAAATTGCTTTTTTTAATTTGTTAGTTGTTTGGATTGGGTGTTGTCCCAATTGATTGGAATCATCAAGAGGAGTTCAAAACTTAAATTTGAAGTGATTTTGAGTAGATTTAAGCTAGATTTGAGTTAAATTTCAGAAGATCCCCAAGAAAGAAGAAGAACATGTGAAGTTTCATTGATATGATTCATCTGTATAATAATGTATAAAGTTATATAAATAGTGTATAATAGTGTTTAAACAACTCTCATACACAATAATACATTATTCACATGTATTTGGTAAATTTCTCACATATTCTTCTTCTTCTACACGTATATACATAGGTATCACGAATTTTTTTTTTCCAGTGCTTATACATCTTTATACACTTTTATACATCTATATACATAATGTACCTCTTTGTATAAAAGTGTATAATGTCGTATAAAAGTATATTAAACATCTCTGACGAACTTCTTATACGATTTCACTTGCAATTCTTGTTCAAAACTAGTCCAAAACTCCATCAAATGACTTCAAACTTTGTATATAACCTACTTAGAGTATTGCTAATAAGTTCAAATTATACCTACTCCAAATTTCTCACAAAATTATATTTAAAATTTAACAAGATTAGCATTGAAGAAGAAGAGGTTTTAGGTTTCTCGCGTCTGTTTTTTGCATTTTCGTTGATGGGATAGGTATGTATAAACTTGAGGAAAAAAGGAGAATGAAAACTCAAGGATCTTTCACGCCGGAAGATATGGAGAATAAAAAAAAAATCGGATATGAGTTTATTGATATTTGGCTACACATTTGCAAACTTATAACTGGGCTAAAATACTGCAAGGTCACCTTATGGAGTGATCTATTTTGTAATACTTCCTAAATAAAAGTAAGATCATATAAAAGCAAGAGTTTTCTCCCATTGCTGATAGGCTACCAACCTATCATATACTTATCTTATTAACCCTAATTAATTGTTAGTATAATTTAAGTTTTGTTCTTTAAGGAAAATAGGGCAAAAGAGATAGAAGCATGCCAAAATCCGAATAGAATTAGACTGGAGAGGAAGGAAAAACATACTTCTTCTAATGATGTTGAACAGTATATACAAGTTAACAACCAACCCTAAAATCCCTAATAAATATGAAAAAGATTACAAAGGATCGTAATTTCCTAGTTTAATACAAACACTAAATATTTACACCGCCTCGTATTTTGTGATTCGCATATCTGTTATGCGAGTCGCATATCAGTTCTGTGCCAAGCAGAATTGCTTGAAAATTACTCCATGAAACTGGTAGGTTTGGATAACTCTGCGGTTAATATGCGGCTTATATATCCATTATGCGGTTTGCACAATGCGCTTCATAATACCTTCCTCAAGTTGGTGCATGGAGATTTTGAATGCCCAACTTGTGATTTTTTTGACGTCTCTATAAAGATATCCGCCAATTGTTCATTGAAGGAACAAAACTGGTACGAGCATTTGTACCGACTATCTCGTCACGAACGAAATGACAGTCCACTTAAATATGCTTGGTTCGTTCATGATAGACCGATTTCTTGGCTATGTGTCATGCTGCTTGACTGTCACAATAAAGATGAATAGGAGCATTATAGTCTAATCCTAGACTAGATAAAGTTCCTTTCAACCATTTTAGCTCACCAATCACCATCGCCATGGAGTGATGTTCTGCCTCTATAGATGAGCGAGATACCATATGATGTTTCTTACTTTCCAAGATATGGGTGATGCACCTAAAGAGATAAACTAGTCTATAAGAGATTATCAAGTAAAAGGGCGACCGACCCAATTAGAGTCATACCACCCATATAGATGTATATCACCTGTACTACTAAACATAATACCTTGTGCCGGACTCCCTTTCAAATGGCAAACAACTCGCAAGGTACTTCCCAATGTTCCTCCTTCGCTGTTGTGAACATAAACATAATAAGAAAGTTTCGGCCGTGTGAAACAAAGATATATGAGGCAGCCAACCAAATGACGATAACATTCCGAGTCATTTAAAGATCACCCATCCGATAATGCTAGTCGATATTTTTGACTCCCACAGGCCTAGCACCCAACAAACCAACCTCCGAAATGATATTCAGTGTATATTCATATTGAATCAAGAAGATTCCATCAAATTTTCTTGAACTATTCCATAAAATATATTTCAAACCACCCAAATCCTTCGTATAAAACACTCACTCAGATAGGTCTTGAACTATTATAACGACCCAATCAGATGTTTTGAGCTTTAACACTTTATTCGGGGGTTTGAGACTTTGAGTAGCTTCACATTATGCATTATAACTTGCGTGTATGGTTGGTTTTGATTATCGAGAGGTTCAGAGTTAATTAGGAAGAATAATTCTCAATTCGGAAGCTTTAAGTTGGAAGAATTGATCAAGGTTTGACTTTTGAGTAAACAACCTCAAAATCGGGATTTGATAGTTTCAGTAGGTTTGTATGGTGATTTTGGACTTGGGCATATGTTCAGATTTGAATTTGGATGTTCCTAGGTTTTTTTGGCTCTAATTGGAAAAAGTAGGAAAGTTGAAGTTTTGGAAGGTTCATAGGTTTGACCGTGAGTTGGATTTGAGGCTATCGGGGTCGAATTGCTGTTCTAGATGTTGAAATAGGTCTATTATGTCATTTATGACTTGTGTGTAAAATTTGGTGACATTCCGAGTTGGTTTGATAGGAATCAGATGCTTGATTTGAAGTTGAAAGTTTATGAACTTAAGAGATTGATCTTGATCGACGATTCTTGATTTTGATGTTATTTGTGGCATTCGAGCCTTTGGATAAGTTTGAATAATTTTTTTTGGGCTTGTTGGCATGATTGAACGGGGTCTCGTTGGGCTCAGATGAGTTGTAGGGTGGTTTCAGACCATTTTGGTTGTGTTGCATTGCTGATTTCTGGTGGTGTTCTGCTGAGAATCGCGATCGCGTTGGAGCTTCGTGATCGCGAAGTGTGTTTTAAGGTCCCTGGTAGTTTGTGCATCACATTCACGCTGAGGTCCTCGCGTTCACGAAGTTGTGTGGTAGCTGGCCATCGCATTCACGAAGTACTGGGGAGGATTGTCAGCAGGTTGATCTCGTCCAAGTCACAGCTCTATTTGAGGTTATGAAACGGTCGATGCAATAGTAATACCCAACAAGGAGTGAGGGTCGATTTTCCACACGGAGCTATGAATGGGACTTAGGAGTATATGTTATAGTGAATGAGCTTGAATTATCACAAATTGCACTTCTACAAAATTTGGTTATTTCTAAGTCTAAGTTAAACTAAGATTACCAACTAAGAATTGAAACTAGGAAATTATTTTTTTTGTTTTTCAAATATATAAAAGGCCTTCGCCTAACGGGTTGTAAACTTTAAAGCTTGTTTTATTGGTCGGGGTGTATTATAGCTATCAACACTCGAGTACCCACTCAATACCTCTCGGTAAGAGAGTGGTTTTGCCCAATTTGGCTTTCTCAAGTCCAAATGGGTATTGAACAAAACGGTTGATAAAAAGCTCAAGTCGGGTTTTACTATCTCTAGGTACAACCCTTTAATTGGGACTATCAATCTCTTGAATTACCCAATTTCTTGTTAGCCAAGTTTTCCTAGACTAAGTCTCTCTTTCTCAAGTAGAGACCAAGTCAAATACGCATGAACTAATGTTTGTAACCATTAATTCTACAATTAAAAGCAAGAAAAATGCTAAATAATAAACACCCAACCATAAACAAGCAATAAATCAAACACCCATTAGGTTTACACTCTAGGGTTTATGTCACAATCCCTAGTGAGAATCTAGCTACTCATGCTTAAAACAGAAGAAATAGAAGAAGAAATGATAATTAAACCCACAATGATAATTAAAATAATGAAATCTATGTTCAAAAATCTCAAAATGGCAAAAACTACTAAAGAGGGTAAAGAAAAACGTCTACTGTGGCTGGTGATATTAAACTTGACCTAAAAAAGTGGAACTCTTCTATTAATACAGAGCTGGAATTTTCGGACAAAAATGCCCTTTCGGAGGTTCTGCGGCCGCACAATTCTATGTGTGATTTGCACTTTACTTTAGCTAGACAGGATTGGAAATTGCGGCCGCACAATTCTGAACCTCGGCCACATCTCTCTCTTTGTGCGGTCCGTACATTTCTGAGTGCGGCCGCACATGGCTCTTCTGCGGACCGCACAAATGCAACTGCGACCGCATAACTGATCTTCTGCGGCCGCACAATAATTGTGCGGTCCGCAGTTCCGTTAAACATGATATGCATGTTCTCTGAACCTTAGCTCTTGACTAACTTCTGCGGCCTCACATTTCATGTGCGGACCACACTTCTCACAGATCTCTGATAAGTTCCAATGCACAATCTGCGGTCGCAGATGATATTATGTGGTCTGCATTCTGTTTTTGTCCTTGAGTTCAGATCACTCCTTCTTGAGTTGAATTTCATCTTGGGGACTCATTTTCTAATATTCCTACAATTAAGCATATTTCATCAGTTTTCGGGAACACAACTAACTGCTTTTGGACCAAAACGAAAGCTAAAAGGCGCTAATAAATAGTCAAAGTTCCCACTTATCATCTACCCAAACTTAAGCTTTTGCTTGTCCTCAAGCAAATAAGGTAATTCCTACCTCCACAACTTAAGAGCTATTCCAGCTAATCAAAGATGCATCAATCACACATCAATTGGGACCAACAATTACTCACAACACTTATGAATTATCAACAAGGCAATGGTTTGAACTTTAAAGCACAAATAGTTCTAATGTGACACTTAGGCATCAAGAGTTGACTTTATTCATCAAGGAATCTCACTCTTTCATGTAGGTCATTGTGGATCCCAAACTCCTCCTCCTCTACTCTCCGTTAGCATATCTTACTTAAGAATGTAGCACTCAATTCAGGGATTTTTGGAAGGTTCGCTCATCCCTCTCAAAAGAATGTCACAAGTACGACTCTAAGTACCATATGCTTGCCCCTATGTAGATCACCACTAATGTAAGTTCACTCGGCTTGAAATCACATAGGGCTTTTTCGGATTGCAATGAAGGTTTTTGGACTAAGGTTGGATATGTTAGCATAGAACGAGTTCATCTTTCCTTAAACACTCCATTTTCTCTTATCGACTCATGTTTTGCCAACTCTTTGAGGCATTTTATTTTTCCTTAGGGTAACTAGAGAGACTTAACATCACTCTTTCTTGGTCATGATATTCATTTTCTCCTTCTTTGTTTTTTCCATGCTTTGCATCGTTACTTTTCTTTGAATCCCTTCAACTCATCAACTTATTCACTTTCTTTTTGCGTTTTTCTTTCTGTTCTCACTTTCTTTTTCTTGCCTTCCCTTTTCTTCATTTCTTCTCTTTTTGTGCCTTGATACCTTTTTCAAACTCCTCATCTCTCCCCCAAACTTATGTTTTAGCTAATTGTTTCTCAAGAGTGTAAAGGAAAGCTCGGGTGCCAAGAGAGGGTTACAACAAAACGGTAAAGGCTTATAACATGGTTATCAAATGAGAAAGATATTAAGCTCAAATGGGTTGACTAGGGATAACAACATTGGTGGAACATGAAAGATTTCAAGCGGGTCAAGGAGAGCCTACAATCACTTCTCAAGCCAAGCAAAACTTAAAATTTTGCCTAGAAACACATTCAGGGCAAGTTCTAGACCATTCGCACGGGTACTTGGACTTGCAACAAAAACATCTCACCTCTCACACAACAGGATTGTTAAAGAGGATAGATTCGAGGGTCCACAGCGACCATATTTAAGATTGAAAATCACCAATGGTTCGACTAAACCACTAGATGATTGCTTAAGTCAACACAAGAGTCAGAAGGTCACTAACTAGAGATATTTCTTTCCAAGAACTTGTTTTTAATCATAAACACGTAGTTAAGTGTGTTGGTATCAAGTGAAGCATGTTTGACTCTTCGAGTCTGAATCAATTAGGTCTTTTTATTCATTATTACTACTATTCTTACCTAAACACCAAAAACGGACTCAATCCCTTAAGAAGGTTGTCACACTATCCATCGTTGGGAAGAGTCACCCGGTTCACACAAAAATACCTTTGGAAAGAACCCTAACATTAAGAAAATCAAAGGCTTATTGTCCACTTAAACACAAAAAGAAACTACTAGATTAAAAAGAAGCTATTAGATTAAACAAGAAGCTACTGAATTAAACATTGACTAATAAGAAAACAAAATAAATAAGCTACAAAACAAGCTACTGTAAGCATAAATGAATATACATAATGAGAGAGGAAAAGATCAAATATATACATCAATAGAGAGAGAGAAAGAGAGAGAGAGAGAGAGAGAGAGAGAGAGAGAGAGAGAAGAATATATACATAATACAAAGAAAGAGGGAAATGTTACCAGTTATTACAAACCAAATGTCAAATCATCCAAATATCAAATAAACTCCACCCCCTCCCGAATAAAAATAAGCATTGTCCCTAGTGCTTAACAAAATAAGAATAAGGAAGGGTAAGAGAAAAGAGGACTCCCTATGTGGCCTTGGACATCTCTGTGTCCATAGCAGCGTTGCCGCCCTCAGCCTCCTCTAACTGGATCTCATCATCCTCGGCTCTGGGAGTAGCTGGGTTGGCGAACATCTCTCGCACCATCTCAACAGTGTCGGCAGCCAGGTCTAGATCCTCAAACTAGCTAGCTGGTGCCACTGGCACTGATGGTGCTGCTGGATCTACCGGTGCTGCTGGATTTGTCTCCATCAACATATCAAATGGAAGGTCTCCAGCGACTGCTATCTTGGTGACCTATCTCCTCAATCTGTCTACTGATTTCTTGGATGCCTAGGATTTCTTCATCTTCTTTACCTGCTTCCCAAGCTCCTCAATTACTACTCCATGTGCTACCAAAGTGTTCATGATGGTTTGTTGGTTCTACAAAATCTTATTCAATGTATCCTCCACTGTTGGAGGAATCTGGGGTGCTGGGGTGGATGACTGTGCTGTAACAGCACAGAATAAGTCAGACAGCTTTGCAGTAATTGTCTGCATCCAGTTGTTTATGCTCGCCAGTGTTTGGGAGACTTGCAGTGCAGATAATGGATGAGTGGGCATATGCACTGGCCTCAAAGTCGAAGTAGAGGGAACTGACACGGAAGGCCCTGAAGAAGGAGGTAGAGGCATGCCAGCTGCACTGGTAGAATGTACTGCTGAAATGGAAGGCATGTCTGTTGACTCTGCAGCTACTACCGAAGGCTCATCAGACTGGCCTACAGTAGTAGTCGGCTGACCCTTATTCTTCTGTTCCTCGGGTTTTTTAGAGAATACCAAGTGAAAGGCTTCTTTGCTCGAACCTTTGTGTCAAAATTCTTCGGCTCCACCCCCGCATCCGTATAGTGTTGGGATACGGTAGAAGTTGTCACCTTGCCTGCCAACCAAAGACATGTTGGCCAACATCACGACACCCACATTGATTGGGTACCCGGCCATGATAGAAGCGACTAGCACTGCCCACGGGATTGGGAGATTTGTTTCATTTTGGCACGGGTCTAGTCTACTACACACAAACATTTTCCATCCCTTTGCCTCAAAATTTAGGGTGTTCCGCTGAATAGGAACCCCTGCTGTGATCCACTACAAGAATCTCAGCTAGCCATGGGCGAGCTGTTCGCCCATAGCCATCTTTTCCAAGTATTGCACCGACTCAACATCCTCCAACCCTAAGTATGTGTTCAAAGTGCTCTGGTCAAACCTCACTTTCAGATTCCCCACCTTCGTCACTTTGGTCCCCTTCTTTATGTGCGCCACATTGGCGTAAAATTCCCGGACCAGGTACTCTTTGGCATCTACCACACTTTGAGTGAACCATTGTTGGCCCAAGTAAATGTGAAGTTTTGAAGACTGACAAAAGAACTCAGACATGGACCAAGTCCATCTTGTGAAGCACAGTTGTGATCAACCCAAACATGTGAGATGGACGTGAAGGAGATAAATCTAACTTATTAGAAGTGATATCTCCTGATCATGATCGAAAAGATTGCATACTGGATAAGGAGAAAGACTCCTTACACAAAGAGAACACGGTTTAGGAAAAGGATAGAGTTAGAGTATGAGATTAACTAGAACTCTTCCATCATGGAAGAGTAGCATCTGTATCCTAGTTAATCTCAAATTACTAACTCCTTAAATATAAGTGTTGTTCTCTTTTACAGGTAATCACATAAGCAGAAGTTAAACGTGAATTGAGAGCAAAATAGCAAGGCAATTGTGCAAGCAATTTATGTGTGATTCAAGCGTGCATTCCTGAAGCTACTTGAACCAGATAGAAGAACCAGTCCCAAGTGTCTATCTTTTATTCTAGTTCAATTGTAGTAGGTGATTTTACATTGTACCTTTCAGCTTTTACAGAAGCAATTGTATTAGGTACTCAGAGTTTTCAAGTTAGAGTTAACTTGAAGTTGTCGTAACAGTTGAGGCTGTGTGCCACAATAGGATTAGAGTTAATCCTAGGTTTATAAAAGAGTTTTTGTAAATACAGTTTTTGGCTCAGTGATTTTAGTGGAGAGTTTGGGAAAATCCTACTAGAAGGTAGGTCGTGGTTTTTTCACCTTCTAAGCCAGGTGTTTTCCACGTAAAATCTCTGTATTCTTTATTTTCTGTACTTATTATTCCGCAACAGTAGTAGTTGGAACACATAGAAGAACAAGGTCCTTCTATAATCAAGTTAAGCGAAAATTGGGTACCACACAAATCACCTCCCCTCTTGTGTGGTATTGAAGTATGAAACATCAACCATGTCCACCCCTTCCGCTCCGAGAATTGTCTCGACATCGCCAGGTTGTATTTATCAAGTTCTTTCAACAAGAACTGACGCTCAAGAGTGAGCGATCTCGACGGCCACCATTCTCGGAATCTATTGAATACAGTTAGACTGACAAACATATCTTCCCAAATTTCTTTCTTCTTCGACCTCTCAAGGCGGGCAACTCTGGTATCACCCTCTCAGCCATTATCCGGGATATCATCCACATTCACAGTAGTAGCTGGTGTGTCGGGGGCATGTGTAGATGAGGGCTATGAGGCCTGACTGTCACTTTTTGAACCCTCATAAGTGATCTCAGAGGTGGAACGTTCATTTCGGAGTTGAAATATCCCCTGAAGCTGCTGTGGCTGTGATTGTCGCACCTCCTTTTTACACACCCGAAGGTGATATAAGGGACTTTTCCCACTTTAAGTGACATTATTCGAAATTGTATTATTTATTCAATTCAGAGTCGCCACTTGGGATAGTTTAATTGGTGTCCCAAGTCACCGGTTTATTTTAAATCCCAAATCGAGGAAAATTTCGACTTTCCTTTTGAAGTCTGCGAACCAGAAATTCTGAATAAGGAATTCTGTTAACCCGAGGGAAGGTGTTAGGCACCCCCGGATTCCGTGGTTCTAGCACGGTCGCTTTAAACTATTATAATTGGCCTATTATCTGATTTTAATACATGTTTTAGCCTATAGTGCATTTTAATTTATTAAACCGCTTTTTAATTCTTTTAGGGAAGATTCAACGTTATTTAAAACACGCCTTGAACCACGTCACATGAAATGCACCCGTGATCCACGACACATTTTATTTAACGTTGTTGAGAATTGGAGTTGGGTCACATGAAATGCACACCCGAGTTTAAGGAAATTAATTTAAAAATAGCGCGGCTAAGCAACTACGCGCTTTCAAGTTAATAACAAGCTTTGCGAGGGCCATGGAAAATTCAACTAATGGCACACCTCAAATTATTTTAACGAAGGATTGCATTTCAATTAATTAAGGCTAAGGATACTTGTATTTAAATCCTAATTTGAAGTTAAAACTAAGGATCCCTTAACTTAAGGTGTGAGAGGGCTAAGCTTTCAAACTAATTCTTAGGGCCCGGAAGAATTCATCTATTGGTCCAAATGTTATATAACTACCATGGTTCAAATTATTAAAACTTATTGGACCAAAAATGGAACTTACATTTCGATGCTCTTGGCAGTAATATGACCAACATGAAAACCTTAGCAACAAAAGTTAAAAATTCAACCATTAACTTGAACAAATCGATCCGAAACCCAAACGGCCCAACTTTGTTTGTGTGACATTTAAACCATATGGCCCAACAAATTAATGAGTTAATTTCAACCCCAACCAATTGCTAGAACACCAAACTATGTCAGATCATTCTTATAGCTCAAAAGTACTTAATCAAATTGAAACATGATTCTAAAATTCATGTAATTAATTCAAACCATACCTCAAAGCACCGAATTAACACACATAAAACAAATAACTAGATCTTGAGAGGCATTCATATATCAACGAAATCTAAGCACTAAATAGCTAAAAATATATGAAAGAAAACGAACCTTTTATAAGCTTTCAATCAAAGTATACAGAGGCACACTGAAGAAGCTAACAACGAACAGACTCGCTAACATAAGACCACGTCGGAACCTCGAAACAAGACCTCGTCGGAAAAAACTTTTCCCGGATTGTTTTCTGCTCAGATTTCAGCAAACAATAGTGGCTTTTTCTTGCTGATTTTATGATGTCTGCAAGCTCGTTTTTGGATGTTAAAAGGTGGTGAAAGAGCTGCTGGTTTTAGAGCTTTGCGACGGTGTTTCGGGCTATTTCGAAGCTGATTTTCGCAGCTCTTCTTAGCAGATTTCACTATGGCTATTCAGGCTAATTTTTGCTGTTTTTTCGAGCAGATTTTCGCTGGGTTTTGGGGCTGTTTTTCAGCAGCCTTTGGAGTCATTTTAGCTGGCGTTTCTGGACTTTTTAGAAGCAAAGTTTCAGCTGTGTTTTTATGGGATTTTAATGGGGGTTGTTGAAGGTTTTGAGCTAGAGTATCATGGAGAAAGAAAAGGATTTGTGGCTTTCTTGGCTGCGAAAGATGAGGCTCGATCGAGTTGTGTGTATGAGAGGTACTGTGTGTTTACATGGTTTTTGGAAGAATTAATGATGAAGAAGAAGAGAACGGGAAAAAGGATGTGGCTGCCTTTATACAAAACGGCTGATTGTGTTTTTAGAGTCTAATGTTAGGTACTATTATATAGGGGTAGTCATTAGGTTAGGGGTATGTGCCTAGGAATTATGGGCTTGAGAATTATGGCTAGGTCCAAAATTAGGCCTAAAATGGGTTGCTCGAGCCCAAGTTTTATTCTTTCCCCGCGAACGATACGATCTCATTTATTAATTAGTCCTATTTAAGTAAAATAACTGTTAAAATAAGACTGACCGTTAAAACAAAACTATTTTTTGGTATTTTTCAAGATTAAAAATGACTACAAAATATTAAGGGAACAATTTTTGTAATTTTCATTTTTTCTTGTAATAAAACGAAGTAAAAGAGTAAAAATTAGTTAAAATAGCTATATTAGGCCTAAATTAAATATTTACGTGCTAAAATATGAAAAATATTGGGAAGAGTCAAAAATCACATGTCTACAGTGATTGAACAGCAGGCTGCTCTTGCACAAAGTCGCCCTCCGATGCTTCCCTAGACAGGACATAAAAACTTAATTCAGCGGGCTCTGTAGCTCTACCTCGCCCGGCTGCCGCCTTTTTGGATATAGCTCTTTGTAAGGCGAGTGGTAAGGTACTCTTTCCTCGACCTTGGGAGGGTTCACCCCTCCCCTTTGATGTATCACCACGACCACGTGATCTAACCATATTCTATAACAAACAGCAGCAGGAGTCAGTTCTAGTTCAAGTGCAGATAAGAAGAAAGTTGCAGAACAAAACATGTTGCAGGGTGGGGAAGTGCGGTCCGCACAATTGCATGTGCAGCCGCAGAGATGAAACTGCGGTCCGCACAATTTTGTGTTAGACCGCACATCTGAAGTGTTACATCTCGCGTTTTTGTATGTTAAAGTTTCGTCTTTAGTTAATCGACGTAGTCTCGGGGATGAGATTATCTTGATATTATACGCATTTATGCTATTTATAACGAGCGATAAGTAAGTGCCGTGAAGGATAAAGGGTAAACGAATCAAAGAAAATAAGTTTTGTCGAAGGTCGATTTAGGATAAAATACGGTCCGAGCTATAATACCCGATATTTATGGGCTAGTGCCATACAAGGTACCCCATAACCACGATAAGTAGGGTGCTCAAAGTGTGTTCAAAGTGAGTAGTATTTTAAGTAAGTTGAGATAATTCTTAATTATATGGGTAATTGGTTGATTATTGGTTAATGGGGGAATTAATCAGTTAAATAAGACAATTATAAATAATTATGTCTTTGAGATAAAGCCTAAGAGGCCAAAAACATGGCAGCCCTCCCCCACCCCACCCCCCCCCCCCCTAAATTAAGATGACTCTTAAGTCTTGCATAAATGTCACACTTTGGAGGACCTAAAGTGGCTTAGTCAACCACTAAGTGGGCCACACCCACTAAAGGTTTCCTACAACTAGCGAGGTGCTCATTTCTTAGTAACAAATGATTAAAAGATCAAGAATCCAATTGAATCTCATATAGAGAGTGGCTGATCGTGAGTTCTTTAAAGAGCAAAACAAATCCGTACCAAAAATTGATAACGTTGGTTAATTGATTTTGTAAAGCGTGAATTGCTAATTCTAAGAGAATCGGTTAAGTTATGTTAAGGCAATCCCTTATTTCCTTTTGGCATGATCTATACGACACAAACGAAACGAGCAAATGCACAACTTTCATAAATGACTCTATTCATAGAAATGCTAGAGATGCATATATTCTTGTTTTCCCATAAGTCTGATTATTCTATCGTCTGTTCATGGGTCTCAGAAAATATGTATGCTGATAAAGTTTATTTCATGATATTAATCAGAGGCATAATGGTCTTATGACACTCCGAAATATTTTATTGACGTACTTCTCATGCATTGCATTCATTTACATTGATGCATGACCAGATGGCGTTATATAAACGTATATATGTGCGTGTATATATGTATGTATGTATATGTATATGAGATATGAGAAAAGGTTACGACGTTATATACGCACCACCACCTGATCAGCTGGTACATGTTGATAATTTTGCCCACAGTGGCCGAGATGATATGATGAGATGCCCTCAGAGGCTTGATGATGTTATGTACACCTATACCTATCCATGACACGACATTTACATGCACGTGCATGACATTATAAATGTTTCAGGATTTACAAAGTTATTTAGACTTACAGGCGGAATTCCTTATTCCATGTTTCATCTATGTCTTATGTATTGATTTTCATTGCTTACATACTCATTACATTTTCATATGGACGCCCTATTTCTCGGGGCCTGCGTTTCATGCCCGCAGGTGCAGGTAGACAAGCTGTTGGTCGCGCTCCTTAGGATCCTTGATCAGCGAGAGTTGGTGTGCTCCATTTGATCTGGAGGTGCTTTTGACCTTGGTACGATATGTTTGTATACATATATGGGTATGATGGGGCCCAGTCCCGTCTTTGTATAGTTGTATATTCTAATAGAGGTCTGTAGACAGTTATGTATAGTTGGATAGTATGTGGCCTTGTCGGCTTCCAGTTTTGGGTATATTGTTGTCTATAGCAGCCTTGCCGGCTCGCCCTACTGTATTCCGCATGTATATGTACATTTGTCTTTTGGACAGGTTTCCCTCACGTATGTTATTCATGTTTATATCTTAGACGCATGCTTAAGGATGTTCGACAGGTAGGACGCGGACACCCGTCGCAGCCCATCCGTGTGGGTCGTGACAAAAGTGGTATCAGAGCAGTTCTGTCCTAGGGTTGTCTACAGACCGTGTCTAGTATAGTCGTGTTTATGGGTGTGTTGTGTACCACACCTATAGACAGGAGGACATATATGATGTTTTCCTCTCTTCTTATCTTAGATCGTGCGATATAAGAATTCATGTTCCTAACGATATGTTATATATTTAGCGATGCCTCCAAAGACTACAGCCGCCCAGAAGGGCAAGTCCGTGGCTAATGAGAGTACTAGTCGAGCGCCATGAGTTACCAGGGCCCGGGGAGAGTCTCATAGTGAGATTCCATCTCTGACTTCACATACCCCGCCCTCCCCAGAAGAGCTCCGAGGGGCACCAGCTCCAGCGCCCGCCCCTGTATGTCCAGCTCCTCAGCCAAATGCACCGGGTCAGGAGATGAGAGATGTTATTCAGCTATTAACTCAATTAGTAGTTGTACAGGCTCGACGTTAGGAGGTAGGAATTGGTCATGCAGATAGATCCGTCAGTGCGAGGGTTCGTGATTTCATTAATTTGGACCCTTCGGTATTCACTAGGACAGCTCCAAACAAAGATCCTCAGGTATTTATCGATAGGATGCAGAGGACTACGAGGGTAATGAAGGCCACTGCATCTGAGTCAGTTGAGCTAGCTTCCTATAGACTCCAAGAGGTTGCAGTTAATTGGTACGGGTCTTGGGAATTGTCCATAGGTGAGGATGCCCCTCCAGCAGTATGGTAGGAGTTTACAGAAGCTTTTCTTCATCATTATCTGCCACCAGAGCTTAGACGGGCCAGAGTTGATAGGTTCTTGACCCTTCGACAAGGTAGCATGAGTGTTCGAGAGTACAATATTTAGTTTGATTCATTGGCTAGGTATGCTCCCACTATTGTATCTAAGATGGAGGATCGGGTTCACCGGTTCGTGATGGGGTTAGAGCCGCACTTGCTTAACGATTGTATGTCGGTCTCACTTCACCCAGACATGGATATTTCTCATATTCAGTCATAGGTTCAGGGTGTAGAGGAGCGTAAGCAGAAGCAGAGGGCCGATCGTGAGCATGATAGGTCCCAGTATAAGAGAGCGAGGTCTTCGAGTCCTTCTGGTGAGTTTTGAGGTGGTTAGAGACAACAATACTCGAGGTATCAAGACAAGCAATGGCTAGCGCACCCCCTCAGTTTCGCGGTAAGAGATTTGATCATTCCACATATTCAGGGCCTGATCAGAATTCCAGGCCCTCAAGTTCTCATTATAGGGGTGAGTCAAGTCAGATAAGGCCGCCCTTGCCACGATGTGCCCAGTGTGGTAAGCAGCATGCCGAGCAGTGTCGTATAAGGTTGGGTGTTTGTTATACTTGTGGTTATCCGGGCCACGTTATGAAAGATTATCCGATGAGAGGTGATGCAAACATCAGCCAGCGGGATCTGTAGCTGGTTCATCATTATCAGTACACCCCTCTAGGCAAGGTTCACAAGAACCAATGGGTCATGGTAGAGGCAGATGCGGAACATCTAGCTCGAGCGGTCCTCAGAACCGCATTTATGCGTTAGTAGGACTACATGATTAAGAGTCATTACCTGATGTTGTTACATGTATATTATCAGTCTCCTCATATGATGTATATGCACTGATTGACCCAGGTTCCACCTTATCATATGTTACTCCGTTGGTTGCTAGTAAGTTTGGAATAAAACCTAAGTTGGTTAAGCCTTTTGAGGTGTCCACACCTGTTGGGGATCCGGTGATAGCTAGGCGGGTATATAGAGGTTGTATAGTAGTACTTCATAATCGATCTACAGTAGCGGACCTAATTGAGTTAGATATAGTAGAATTTGATGTTATAATGGGTATGGATTGGTTGGCTTCTTGTCATGCCAATGTTGATTGTAGATCAAAGATGGTCCGATTTCAATTTCCAGGGGAACCTGTTTTTGAGTGGAAAGGTAATACGGTGTCGCCGAGAGGAAGATTTATTTCCTAATTCAAGGCAAGCAAGATGATCAGAAGGGGCTATATTTATCACTTAGTTCGGGTTCAGGATGTGAAAGTAGAGTCACCAACCATTCAATCTATCCCTATGGTTAATGAGTTTCCCGATGTTTTTCCCCATGACTTCCAGGCTTCCTCCAGAGCGAGAAATTGAGTTTTCTATTGACCCACTACCAGATACTCAACCAATATCTATTCCTCCCTATAGAACGGCACACGCAGAGCTGAGAGAGTTGAAGGAACAACTAAAGGACTTTCTTGAAAAAGGCTTTATCAGACCTAGTGCGTCACCGTGGGGAGCACTTGTGTTATTTGTAAGGAAGAAAGATGGTTCCTTGCGGATGTGTATAGATTATAGACAGTTGAATAAGGTGACGATCAAGAAAAAGTACCCGCTCCCGAGGATTGATGATTTATTTGATCAGTTACAAGGTGCAAAGTGTTTCTCAAAGATAGACTTGAGGTTCGGGTACCATCAAGTAAGGGTTAAGGGGAAAGATATTCCGAAGACAACATTCAGGACCAAATACGGGCACTTTGAGTTTCGTGTTATGTCGTTCGGTTTGACCAATTCCCCAGCACTATTCATGGATTTGATGAACCGTGTGTTCAGACCCTTTTTAGACGTGTTCGTAATTGTATTTATTGACGATATATTGATATATTCTCGTTCATAGGCTGAGCATGCAGATCATTTTCGTAATGTGCTCAGAGTTCTACAAAAAGGAAAGTTGTATGCAAAATTCTTTATGTACGGTAAAATCAGAGGGTCTAATTTTTGGCCATTATAATGCCTCGTGAGCAAGGTTTCCAAAGGCTCGAGACCACGGTCGAGATATATCCCGAGGGGACATCGGTGTCCAACCTCGAGGCAGCACATGTCGATGGTTATGGTAGATCAGTGGGAAGTTCCCTAGGCGCACGACTAGGGCTGACAAAACCTAGAGGGCTAGCTCTGACCCGTATCAAGGCATTGAGTAGCTATACCTGCCCCATATCTTTGTAATTAATGCTTTTGTACTATGTTTCCCTTCATATATAAAGGGGAATCCTTGTCATTTGTATAGATCTGATGCTCAATACTAAATACACAAGAACATTCTCTCTGCTCTCTAACATATTCTCTTAAGCTTTTACGTCCATTTATTGCTTACACTCATTGTTTTCTATTTATTGTTCTTCATTTATTGCTTATCATTGATCATATAGGGTCACCATTGTAGCTCTCGTAACTTTTATCCCCTTCTCGACTGCCTCGAATCAGCCACCCAGTTCGACCCCGAGGTCATGTAATCGACGGCTCGAGGTCTCCGATCTGCCACATGCTGGTGCCATCAAAGTAGCAATATGGAAATCCGACATCTTCAAGATTAAGCAGAGGGAGAATGAGATGCTGCGAGAGTTCGTATCTCGCTTTCAAATGGAACAAATGGAACTACCACCAGTCTCTGACGACTGGGCAGTACAAGACTTCACTCAAGGTCTGAACAAACGAAGCTCGGTGGCTTCGAAGTAGCTGAAACAGAATCTGGTTGAATATCCCGCCGTGACCTGGTCGAACGTTCACAACCGATACCAGTCGAAAATCAAGGTCGAGGATGACCAACTAGGAGCCCCCTCGGGCTCGGTATACCCAAGCAGGCTTCTGGCGAAGGAGCCAAGGCCGAACAAAGAAAGGTACCAGCCATACACCGAAAACAGGAGAAACGCCCCGAAGCGCAACATACCCCGCAATGATTGAAGGATGGATCGAGGACAGAATCCCTGGGGACTCGTCAACAGAGCCGGATTCGATAGGCACACAAGGCCAACGGAGGCACCTCGCTTGTCGGAATACAACTTCAATGTCGACGTATCAGACATCGTGTTCGCCATCAGTAAAATCAGAGACGCCAGGTGACCCTGGCCTGTACAATCAGATCCTTCGCAAAGAAATCATAACTTAGTGTGTGAATTTCACAACACGCACGGCCACGTAACCGAAGATTGCCATCAGCTCCGGGACGAAGTAGCCCGAATACTAAGCAAAGGTCACTTCCGAGAATTCCTCAGCGACCGGGCCAAAAACCAGTTCCGGGAAAGAGAGGCGACAAAGAAGAACTAAAATATCCATCACTAGAGAAAAGTGAACTCGGGGTTACATACCCGAGGATGCCCTCACATTCAGCGATGAGGACATCGAGACCTTGTCTCAACCTCACAACGACGCACTGGTAATCTCTTTCCTTGTAAATACATTTCAAATTAAACGTGTACTCGTGGATCCAGGTAGCTCGGCCAACATTATCAGAACGAGAGTGGTGGAGCAGCTCGGGCTGCTCGACCAAATCGTGCCCTCCTCTCAAGTCTTCAACGGATTCAACATGGCGAGCGAAACAACAATAGGGGAAATTACCCTCCCAGTCAATGTGGCCGGCATAATCCAAAATGCCAAATTCCATGTCATCGAAGGAGACATGAGGTACAACGCCTTGCTTGGAAGGCCATGGATACACTGCATGAGAGCAGTACCATCCACCCTCCATCAAATGATGAAATTCCCGGCAAAGGAGGGGATTAAAAGCGTCTACGGGGAACAACATGCGGCAAGGGAAATGTTCTTAGTGCACGATGTAACGCCGACACCAGTGCCTCCACCCTCGAAGGAGACAAAGGGTTATTAAATAGTAAAATAGCGATAGCAAGCTACATCCTCGGCTAAGTCCAATCCGAATGAAGCAAAGGACCGTACAACGTCCTCGTGACAAACGATCGAAACATATTAGGGGCCGAAGCGCCATCAGCACTAAGGTATGATCACCTCCCTTTTTTCAATTACATATGACACTAACCTAAGTGCAAGTATCCGATCGAAACAGCTGAAGAGCTTCCCAACTCGAAGGCCTTTAGGTTTCAAAAGCATGCGTTGCACTCTTTTCCTTCGATCGGGCTTTTATCCCAAGAAGGGTTTTACCGGCAAGGTTTTTAACGAGGCAACACCCATATGCTACCTAAGGAAGTCTCAATGAGTATTCAAGGATTCTTTTGCAATCGACCTCGAATACTGGGGGGCATCCCCCCGGAAGATCACCTTCTCGGAGAAGCTAAGATATGCTGAACAAGGTCTCGATAGGAAAAACAATGTACCGGGCCAAACGATCGAACGAACCGTGACCGTATAGAATAACCGAACCCTCAATAGCAAAGACATGTATGCTTGCACCAAGCAATCGAAGAATAACTTCAAAAAGCATTTTGCATTTCAAAGAAGCTCGGTATTTTTGCAAAAATGGCTCTTCTGTCAAAAAACATCCCGAACACTCGGGGACTGCCTGAATGACCTCCGGGTCGGAGCTCCAAACCCATAAGCCCTCAACAAGGCAACATCAAAGTCACAAAATGGCTCCAAAGCTAGAAGCGCCCCAAACACTCGGGGAGTGGCGTCAAAATCTCAAAAATCGCACGGCCTCTGGATCGGAAACTCCGAAATCGTAAGCCCTCAATGAGGCAATACCAAGTTTACAAGTAATTGCTCCCGAGCCAAGGAACCCTTGATGACTCGGGGATTGTCGCCAATCGCCACCTATTTAAAACTCGAGGCCATAAGACTGCAAGCGGGCAGACTCGGTCTTGTAAGACCTACATAAGGCAGTGACAATATCTGTAAGACCTCAAGCAAGGCATGAACCACACTTGTACCAAGTGGCAATATCTGTAAGACCTCAAGCAAGGCATGAACCATACTTGTACCAAGTATCCAAAACTGTAAGACCTCAAAGGCATGTAAAACTTGTAAGACCTTACTAAAGGCATAAACCCGATCTCAAAGTTAAGGCTATATATCGAACTTGTAAGACCCCTAAAAGGCATACCCTCGATATAGACACCGAAACTACTTCACTCGGGACTAAAAGGCTCCGGCCAAACACAAATGACTACGGTCACAAGGCTGTACCAGCCAAACTAACGCGACTCGGGGACGCCCGATCGTCGCTACAAAATCACAAACCTTCAATTACTTCAAACCAACTTCGAAAGGAACCGGTTAAACAGGCTACCCTCGACATAGGTAAAAGAGCTTCAACCATGTCAGCTCCAAATTACAGGCTTTGAGCTACTCAGCCACCGAGCGAAACCTCCTGAGGTGATCGATCATCACCACATAACGACTCATAATCGAGGTTTTTATCAAACCATCGAAGAGTCAGGCAAACACAATCTAAAAAATCCTTAACGAGGGAAAAATAAAGCCTATACAAAAGGTCACATCGACCCAAAGCGTAAGAGCCATTGTCGCCAGCTCACACAAAAGGTCACATCGACCCAAAACGTAAGAGCCATTGTTGCCAGCTCACACAAACGGTCGCATCGACCCAAAGCGTAAGAGCCACTGTCGCCAGCTTGAAATTCAAAAAAAACTTGAGGGTTGAATGAGCTCAAGCCGATACCCGACTCGGAGAGTGAACCCAAAAAAGTTGACAAAACATGCCTAAGAGCAAAAGCATAAGAGCCCGAACGCCGGCTTATACTAAAAGGTCGCATTGACCGAGCGTGTAAGAGCCTACGGGCCAGCCTAATGAGCCCCAGGGCTATACTATGAATCTAAGGATTCCTTTTAACTCGAGACCAGTTCGTCTGGCTAAAATCAAGGCAGAAAATAAATGCAAGAGGAATAAAACCACAAGGTTTCTTTTTATACACATATGAATAAAAACACAAGCTCCATTTACAACATACTTTGAAAATACTATATGCAGAATCAGAAAAGGAAATATACGCCCCCCCTTGGGGACTATGACCCGTCGGCCTCATCCTCGCTATCCTCGGCACCAGACAGAAGTGCCTTAGCGCCACGTTCGTCTGCCCTCGCTCGCTTCACCTCTTCCGAGAGGTCAAAGCCCCTAGCATGGATCTCCTCGAGAATTTCCCTTCGATACTTACACCGAGCATATTCCCTGCTCCTACCCTCGTGGTCAAGAGTCTTTCTCAGCTTAGCTTGGGCGTCGGCAGCGTCCTTCAAGTAGACCGCCACCTTCTGGTCAGCCTTAGTTCGGCTCATTACGGCTTTAGCCCGGGCATCCAGTACCTCGGCCTTTACCTCCAAAAGCTCAGACTCGAGATTCATAATCATATATGTTCGAACCAAGCTATTATCATGAGCTAAGCAAAGTTGAACCCCAAAGCGGAGGCTTTAGCCAGAGCACCCTTCCCCGTTGAAGCCTGAACCTCCGCCTGAGCCTTTAACTCATCATACTCGCGCTTGGCTCGGCCAGCTTCGTTCCGAAGGTGCTCCAGGTCCTCCGTCTTTTTCTGCAACTAAAATAAACGAAACATTAGCCTCAGGAGCTAGAAGAAGGAACACACACTCACACGGAACAAAAACTACCTGCTCCTTTAGGTAGCTCTCATAATTCAAGCTCCGACTCGCCTCATACCGTAAGCATGACAACTCGTCTTCTCTCTTATCACAAAGAAGCCTGAGGGACTTCTCCCCATCCACGGCTTTCCGCAGCATGGCCTCAAGATGAAGCAGCTCGGACTTGAGCTTGTCAAAAGACTATGAAAGAGAAACTCGACAAGAGAGTAAAAATTGCAAGACTATAAAATCAACACGGACAACAAAAAACTCACCTCGGAATAGAGCCGCTGAGCTTCCTCAAAGGTTGAGCGCGCATCTACTATTTCGGCTCCGTCTACCCCGAAAGAACCACACCCGAGGGACCGGATCGCTCAACATATGCGGCTCCTGGTCTCGGGCACCCCTTGAAGTACCTTCGATGGGGGAAGACATATCCTCGCCGAGCCTCCGACCTGGAATCATCTTGCTGTAAGCACCGCCACCTTGCGAAAGCCCCTTTTGCTCATTATTATCACTCCGAAGCCCAGGAGCTGGCGTTTCTTCTCCCCCTCCAAGAGGGCACGATCTCGCTCCAAAGGATTCTCCGACGCCTACGGTGATAAGGTTAGTACGCGTAAAAAGAAAATGCCCTTAAAGGAGCAAATCACACAACGCGTACCATGGTGTTTGGCCTCCCATCTTCCCTTAGACAAAACTCGCCACTTACGCTCATTATAAGTCGAGCAAGTCGCCAGCTTCCGAGCCCAGTCCATCAGGTCGGGGACCTCGCACGGCGTCCATGGAATTGCTGCAGAAAAGGAAAAGAAGACAACTACTTAGAATAGCGGAATCATCAGAAGGGGGAAGACAACCCTATATATGGAAAAAGCAGCGACTACCCACTGGCCACAAAAGCCGATTAAAAATACTGGTTGAAACATTTCTCGTTTTAGGAAAATATGCCAACAAAGTCGCCTCGATCACTTCGTAACCATGTCATACACTTGACACCGCCATACAACATTTTGGGGTCAGCGACCCCCGCATTAACCAAGTCCCGAGATGGTACCCGATCTCGAGGACCTCTGTCAAAAGGAAGATATGCACCGTGAAGCCATTGGCATCATTACAAGTCCTGAGATGGTACCCGATCTCGAGGACCTCCATCAAAAGAAGACAGGCTCCAAGAAGCCATTAATATCATTACAAGTCCTGAGATGGTACCCGATCTCGAGGACCTCCATCAAAAAGAAGATAGGCTCCAAGAAGCCACTATATCAGTACAAGTCCTGAGATGGTACCCGATCTCGAGGACCTCCATCAAAAGAAGACAGGCTCCAAGAAGCCATTAATATCATTACAAGTCCTGAGATAGTACCCGATTTCGAGGACCTCCATCAAAAGAAAACAGGCTCCAAGAAGCCATTAATATCACAACAAATCCCGAGATGGTACCCGATCTCGAGGACCTATCCCAAGAAGAAATTAAGCTCTAAAATGAGCCACTCATGTATAAGCTTAACCTCGGGGTGGCACCCTACTTCGAGAATTTTAGCTATCGCAAGCAAGGATCGTCTACCCAATTCTCCGGACCTCAAATTACCTAAGCTCGAGCTAACTCCCGCTCGAAGGCCACCGATAAAGCATTAAGGATATTTTTCGTTTTCAGATCAAGCTATCTCTATTCTTAGACACCCGAGCAAACTCCCTCTTGAGGGGTATCGCGAGGTTTAAAGAGCTGAGTTTCATTCCAAAAGTTCAAAGTCTTACTCTTATCCAACTCAAAGTCGGAGGTCCCAATGATCCAAGTCTATCGACCCTACCCGGGTTCGGTCTAAGGGCCAGCAAAAGATTCCACAAGGAATCGGATTACTCAGTCAAGAGCCGGAGAAATACAAGCACCCGGGCTCGACATTCGCACCGATCAGAAGAATCATGCATTCAGATTCTTCGCAAATACAGGTAAAAGGAAATAAAGCATAATTCAGAGACGAATTGAAGAAACATCTTTTCCATAAATAAGCAACGGATACAAAGCCCACGAGGGGTCCTTACACATGATTACAAAGCCCACGAGGGGTCCTTACACAGAAATAGAGAAGCAAAAAGGTGTATATATATAATTAACGCCTAGAGCCTAGCCTATTATCCGGGGAGCATCCTCGGCGGCAGTATCTACGAGCGCCACCCCCTCGGGGGTCTCATCTCGGTCTTCCAAAGTAGCATCTTCAAGGTAGAAGATGATGAAAAGGAAAGTGATGGAGAAGAGGAAAGTGACACAGAAGAAGTAGAAAGGAATGAAGAAGTGGCTGGGTGAAAAATCTGGCTAGTATGAATTTTGCCAGCACCACTATCGTGAAGCCACTTCTCGAGATGCTACGCCGGTGTAGGATGTAACAGTTAGTAGGTAGTACCGCCTCACTCCACAGAAAGCAAAAGGAGTAAGGCGTCACACCGGGTAGTCGGGGGAGGTGAGCAGCGGTGTATAGTCTGAACACCCTCCCGAGCAGCGGTGTAGAGTCCAAGCATTTTCCCGAGTCGGGAGGAATCGCCCCCCCTACCTCGTTGCCTCGAGCCAACGACGACAGCAGTAACAACAATAATAACAATAATAACGACAAGATAATATAATCTCGCTCGGCAAGGGAAAGCCCAGGAAAAAGGCCATGGCGTGGCTGATGAGAATGCCGCCATGTAGCCTTAAGGCCATGGGCCTAAAACATGGTGGATAGCAATGGATAAGAATGGTACGAGCAAAGGGATGGAAAGATGTTGGAAGGCGCTTGAATGAAAAGCTGACTCCAGGAGGCTCTCATTTATAGAAAAGGGCGGCAACGTAACCGACGATGCCATTTTTGTCTTTGAAAGACATATCGACAGGCGCAATCAATGCATCCTTGGGAGCTGGACCAACGGCCATAATTATCGCTTTGAAGAACAAGAATCGTGTTTTGAATGACACTGAAAAGATGAACCGACGGGACGCCTCGGCTATCGCAAGGGCCTACGTCATAAGTATGACATCATCGCGGGAAGTTCGGAGAGATGGATATCAAAGTCGTTTCTCATCGTTCCACTCTAAGAAATGCGAGGACTATCTGTGTACGGTAAAATCGGAGGGTCCAATTTTTGGCCATTATAACACCTCGTGAGCAAGGTTTCCAAAGGCTCGAGACCACGGTCGAGATATATCCCGAGGGGACACCGATGTCCAACCTCGAGGCAATACCAGTTGATGGTTACGGTAGATCAGTGGGAAGTTCCCTAGGCGCACGACTAGGGCTGACAAAACCTAGAGGGCTAGCTCTGACCCATATCAGGGCATTGAGTAGCTATACCTGCCCCATATCTTTGTAATTAATGCTTTTGTACTATGTTCCCCTTCATATATAAAGGGGAATCCTTGTCATTTGTACAGATCTGATGCTCAATACTAAATACACAAGAACATTCTCTCTGCTCTCTAACATATTCTCTTAAGCTTTTACGTCCATTTGTTGCTTACACTCATTGTGTTCTATTTATTGTTCTTCATTTATTGCTTATCATTGATAGTAAAGGGCCACCATCGTAGCTCTCGTAACTGTTATCCCCTTCTCGACTGCCTCGAATCGACCAACCAGCTCGACCCCGAGGTCCTGTAATCGACGGCTCGAGGTCTCCGATCTACCACTGTTTGGTTCGATTATCTTGCCATTTCTAAGCCATAATCTTGATTTCTAACCTTTTAATTAGCATCCTTCGCTTTGAAACTAGCATAAAAATAGATCACGTATTTTTAGAACCTCACAATCAAATTTAATTGTTATTACCATTTTCACGGTAAACATTCTCTAAGTGTGAATTCTGGTTGAGTTCTGTAGCTTTCCTTGGGCATGTCATTTCAAGTGAAGGTATCCGGGTTGATACACAAAGGATTGAGGCAGTTAAGACTTGGCCTAGACCCACGACACCGATAGAGGTTCGTAGCTTTCTCGGTTTGGCAGGTTCTTATAGGATATTTGTAGAAGGATTTTCTTCTCTTGCAGCACCTTTGACAAAGTTGAATCAGAAGGGAGCAAAGTTTCAATGGACTGATGCTTGCGAACGGAGTTTCCAGGCGTTGAAGGACAGACTAACTTTAGCACCGGTTCTAACGCTCCCAGAAGGGACCGATGGTTATGTTATCTATTGTGATGCTTCAGGCGTTGGATTGGGTTGTGTACTGATGCAACATGCTAAGGTTGTAGCTTATGCTTCTAGACAACTAAGGAAGCATGAGAAGAATTACCCGACCCACGATTTGGAGTTAGCCGCGGTGATTCATGCACTAAAGATGTGGAGGCACTACTTGTATGACATTCATGTTGATATCTATACGGATTAAGAGCCTCCAGTACATCTTCAAGCAAAAGGAATTCAATTTACGTGGAGATGGTTGGAGCTACTTAAAGATTATGACGTTGATATTTTATACCATCCGGGGAAGGCAAATGTGGTAGCCGATGCCCTCAGTCGTAGATCTATGGGTAGCCTGTCATATTTATAGCTAGAGAAGAGGGGAATAGCCCATGAGATCCATCAGATAGCCATTCTTGGAGTTTGATTATTGGATTAAGGTGATACCGGAATTACTATTCAGTACAAGGCAACATCCTCTTTAGTAACTGAAGTAAAGATACGAGGATCCTGTGTTAGCTCATTATAAGGATACAACCCCTCAGAAGGAGAAGACACCGTTTGAGATTACAGAAGATGGGGTCCTCAGATATCGAGGACGATAATGTGTCCCTAACGTTGCAGGACCGTGTCGTCAGGTCATGGGGGAAACTCACTATTCTCGTTATTCTATCCATCCAGGAGCAATAAAGATGTATCATGATATCAGCGAAATATATTGGTGGGGCGGAATGAAAAAGGATATAGCGGAGTTTGTTGCTCAGTGCCCTAATTGTCAGCATGTTAAGATTTGAACATCAAAAACCTGGTGGATTATTGCAGGCTATAGAGATTCCAACTTGGAAGTGGGAAGTAATCAATATGGATTTTGTTGTATGCTTACCTCGTACCCAGCGTAAGTTCGATTATGGGTGATTATTGATAAGCTTGCAAGTCAGCCCATTTTCTGCCCGTTAGGACTACATATTCCGTAGAGGATTATGCAAGGCTTTATATTAAGGAGATAGTATGACTGCATGGTGTACCTGTATCTATTATCTCATATAGAGGATCTCAATTTATAGCTAACTTCTAAAGGTCCTTCCAAAATGGATTGGGGACTCAGGTAAGCCTTAGTACAGCATTTCATCCCCAGATACACGGATAGGCTGAGCGTACTATTCAGACACTTGAGGATATGTTACGGGCTTGTGTGATAGAATTCAGGGGTAGCTGGGATCATCAGCTGACGCGTATTGAGTTCGCATATAATAATAGCTACCATTCCAGTATTCAGATGGCTCTATATGAAGCTTTTTACGAACGGAAGTGTAGGTCGCCTATAGGGTGGTTCGCTGTTGGGGAAACTACGTTAGTAGGACCAGAATTGGTACAACAAGCAATCGAGAAAATTAAGCTTATACAGGAAAGGCTATTAGCAGCTTAAAGTCGTCAGAAGTCTTATGCGAATGATCGACGGCGAGACTTGGAGTTTCAGGTTGACGACTGGGTATTCCTAAAGGTATGATCGATGAAAGGTGTTATGAGGTTCGGTAAGAAAGGAAAACTTAGCCCTCGGTACATTGGACCATATAGGATCATACGCAAGGTAGACCAGGTAGCATATGAGTTAGACTTGCCTTCGGACTTAGAGTCTGTACATCTATTCTTTCATGTGTCTATGCTCCACAAATGTATTGGAGATCCTTCCAGAATCGTGTCAGTTGACGACGTTCAGGTCACAGAGCAGCTATCATATGAAGAAACTCCCATTGCTATTTAGACAGATAAGTTCGGATATTGAGAACTAAAGACGTAGCTTCGGTGAAAGTACTTTAGAGAAACGACAATGTGGAAGAAATGACTTGGGAGGCCGAGCAAGACATGAAGTCTAGATATCCTCACTTATTTCCTCTTCCAGAGCAGGATCCGACTGAGACATCACAACCTTAAGGTACATGTATGGATTCTTGTGTTAGTTATTATCATTGGTCGCGTGAGGCCATTGTCGTTATTGATGATTGTGGTCGTATGTGGCGTTGAATTATTGAGTTTATACAGAAAGATTTAGTAGTAGTATTGTTACAAAGGTGACTCTGCCAAAGTTTATATAGATCCCTGGGAGTTAAACATTTGAGGACGAATGTTTTTAAGGGAGGAAGGATGTTACACCTCGCGTTTTCGTACGTTAAAGTTTCGTCTTAAGTTAATCGACGTAGACTCGAGGATGAGATTATCTTGAGGTTATACGCATTTATGCTATTTATATCGAGCGATAAGTAAGTGTCGCGAAGGATAAAGGGTAAACAAATCAAAGAAAATGAGTTTCGTTAAAGGTTGTCGATTTGGGATAAAATACGGTCCAAGCTATAATACTCGATATGCTTAATTAAGTGGTAGATGATTGAATCAGTAGTGCAAGATTTTAGCCTTTGTTTTAATTTCTCATAGAGTGTAAATTTCAACAGTAGCATGAGGAATACTATTTATACTCAGCGGGTTTGGCTAATGGTTCAAGAGACGAGTGTGGTCGCATAATTCCATCTGCGGTCCGCACTCTGTTACCTATTGCTCAGATTCCCTTCGTTGATAGCGGTCCGCAGAATTACCTGTGCGACCGCAGATTTTGGGGCGGACTGCAGATTTCCTTGTGCGGCTACACTTTAGCTATTTCTCTAACAAGCTAACTTCAGAGAGTTTGCATTTTTCCCATCTCAAGTTGTGCGGCCGTAGTTGCCTTCTGCTGTAGCACCCAAAATTGTGCGGTCCACACAATACATGTGCGGCCCGCACTATTTCCATACTTAACCAATTTTTCTGAGCACGGTCCCTATATAGCACACTCATTCCTGCAACACACTTCAAAAACAGTTAGCTCAAAATAAGGCCTATCTAAAGAAGAAGAAAAAGAAACATGGTTGCCTCCCAAGAAGCGCCTGATTTAACGTCACGGTGCAACGCAGATTACCACCATTTGAAATGAATTACCGCCACGACATGGCCATTACCAACTTTTCCCAGATAATGCTTCACCCGGTGACCATTGACTCTAAACACCTCATCATTTTTATTCTTCAAGTCCAATGCACCAAAGAGTGTCATACCCACAACCTCAAACGGGCCACTCCATTTAGGTTTTAACTTTCTGGGAAACATCCATAACCGAGAATTGAACAACAACACAAGATCACTTTCCTTAAACTCTTTTTTCCAAATGTACTTGTCATGGAGGTCTTTCATATTCTCTTTGTATAAGGACAAACTTGTGTATGCATGGTATCGGAACTCATCTAACTCATTCAATTGTACCACCCTTAAGTTGGCAGCGACATCCCACTCAAGATTCAACTTCTTTAAATCCCACATGACTTTGTGCTCAAGTTCCACCGGAAGATGACAAGCTTTCCGAACACCAACCGGTATGAAGACATTCCGATAGGTGTTTTGTAAGCCGTCCTATAAGCCCATAAAACATCATCAAGTTTCTTGGACCAATCCCTCCAGTTAGCATTCACTGTTTTGGACAAAATACTCTTTATCTCCTGGTTGGAGACTTTCACTTGACCGCTTGCTTGTGGATGATAGGGAGTCGTGACTTTATGAGTGACACCATACTTGGTGAGTAAGGTATCGAAAGCTTTGTTGCAAAAATGCGATCCCCCATCATGATAGCCTTTGGCGTACCAAATCTTGTGAAAATATTCTTCTTAAAAAACGCCACCAGTAAAGCAACAGCCTCAACCCATTTGGACACATAATCAACCGCGACCAAGATGTAGGTGTTTCCACAAGAACTAACAAAAGGACCCATGAAGTCAATACTCCACACATCAAAATTATCAATCTCCAAAATGGTGGTGAGGGGCATTTCGTTTTCCTTTGAGATTCCACCGGCGCGTTGACATTCATCACAACGCTGACTAGATCACTTGCATCCTTGTAAAGAGTGGGCCAATAGAAATTGCAACTTAACACTTTGGCCGCCGTTCTTGCTCCACCATGGTGACCACCATACGACGAAGAATGACAAGTCCTAAGAATTTCACCTTGTTCCTCCTCCGGTACACATCTTCTAATCACTCCATCCGTACAAATCCGAAAAAGATATGGTTCATCCCAATAACAGTCTTGACATTCCCGTTTGAGCTTCTTCCTTTGGTTTGAAGAGAACTCATCCGGGATGATACCACTCACAAGAAAATTTGCTAGATCCGCGAACCATGGCACATCATTCATTGAAATAGCTAAGAGTTGCTCACTGGGAAAGGAGTCATTGATTTCAAGGGCATCATGCAGCCTCCCCTCCTCCTCTAAACGAGACAAGTGGTCCGCCACTTGGTTTTCACTTCCTTTTCGATCTTGGATGTCTATATCAAACTCTTGCAACAAAAGTACCTATCTCATCAACCGGGATTTGAAATCTTTATTTCCCATGAGATAACGAAGTGCCGCATGATCCGTATGGACAATTACTTTTGCACTCATCAAATACTGGCAGAACTTCTCAATAACAAACACAATGGCAAGAAGCTCTTTCTCCGCGATGGTGTAGTTTACTCGGGCACTATTCATGGTCTTACTTGCATAATAGACCGGATGAAAATCTTGTTGATGCGCAGCCCCTACGGCTACATCACTTGCATCGCACATGAGCTCAAAAGGAACACTCCGATTTGGAGCGGTGATAATGGGAGTAGTAGTCAACTTGAGATTTAGCAATGCAAAGGCACTCATGCAATCATCATTGAAATGGAACTTATCATCTTTCTCCAAAAGCATGCACAACGGGTTCACCACTTTAGAGAAATCCTTGATGAAATGCCGGTAAAATCTCGCGTGGCCTAAGAAACTCTGCACGCCTTTCACCGAAGTTGGAGGTGAAAGTTTAGAAATTACCTCAATCTTTGCCTTGTCGACTTCAATGCTATTCTTTGAGATATTGTGGACAAGGACAATGCCTTCCTCAACCATGAAATGACATTTCTCCCAATTGAGCACCAAGTTTGTTTCTTCATATCTTGCCAACTCTTTATCCAAGTTTGCTAGACAATCATCAAAAGAATTCCTGACCACCGAGAAGTCATCCATGAAGACTTCAAGGTAATCCTCCACCATTTCCGTAAAGATCACCATCATACACCTTTGAAAAGTCACCAGTGCATTGCACAACCCAAATGGCATCCGCGAGAAGGCGAAAGTACCATAAGGACATGTAAAAGTAGTTTTCTCTTGATCCTCAGGAGCAATAATATTTTGATTGTAGCCGGAATACCCATCAATGAAACAATATAAAGCACGACCGACCAATCTATCAAGCATTTTATCTAGGAAGGGAAATGGAAAATGGTCCTTCCTTGTGACTTTGTTGAGCTTACGGTAGCCCATACACACTCTCCACCCGATAACCGTTCTTGTAGGAATCAACTCATTCTTATCATTGGTGACTACCGTCATGCCCCCCTTCTTTGGGACACATTGAACCGGAGAAGTCCACGAACTATCAAAAATGGGGTAGACAACCCCGACATCCAACAACTTGATGATCTCCTTTTTGACAACCTCTTGCATGGCTTCGTTGAGTCGCCTTTGATGTTCAATATATGGTTTGGCACATTCCTCCAAGTTAATCTTGTGCATGCAAAATACGGGGCTTTCCCCCTGAATATTCGCCAATGTCCTGTCACGCCCCAAACTCGGGGAGCGCGACCGGCGCTCAACCGAGTGAACCCGGTCAAGCAATCCTGTTAGATACTTTCTACCCAACTCACCCATGATCAAGAGAGACGTATTTCATTAATTTGACAGTAGGGAGATCATGAATACACTACCAAATTATTCCACTAGTTACTTCATTGTTTTTAATGTCTCAAAATACATGCACTTTCATAGTTTGAAGTGGAACAAGTGATGTACACATCACATGAATTGTTTGACTTTCCCCAACACCGACATATAACCCACACTATGTCTACGGAGCCTCTAATAGATATAGAAGAGTACAATGATAGTACCGGCAACAAGGCTCCGGCTATACCTCAAAACGTGAATATATATAACGAACAAAATACATGACCCCAGAATGAACTGGGACTGACCAAGTCTGTTGGGAGGAGGATGTACTGCTATCACTGATCAGCTGCCTATTGTAGAACCACCTGCATCCATTAAAGATGCAGCGCCCCCGGCAAAAGGGACGTTAGTACCGTCGAATAGTACTATTATGTATAACTAAACATAGAATGAATAATAACACATGGAGGAACAATCATGAAATCAATATAAGCCTCAAACAATCCCAAAACATCAAGTTAAGAATCACATAAGTTTCCAAGTAAATTTTCATGTTTTTAGGTTGTGAGATCTTTAGTACCGATATGCCATTATTTATAATACCACTGTACTTCTTCACGGAGTCCGATCACGGCCCGATCGGTTAGGCTACCTCATTTCAGACATCAACCACGATCACAATTTCAATTACAATTTTCTAGCACAATCACCACTATGTGTGCGGCATGGTGTTCGATCACGGCCTGATCATCTAAGCCGTCTCGCCAGAGACATTACCCTTTTCTATCAATCATCTCACTTCATACTTCTTTCACATCCTTTCAATTCATTGGCACTAGTGGCCATAATTATAACATCATTCTTGGCACTTGGCCGTATTTCATGATTCAAGTTCTTTTTCCACATTCAAACATCATTATCATTATCAACAACAACAAGGCTTTTCATTCAAGACTTTAAATACATATGTGAGCAATTTAGAATCTTAGGCACATAGAGACTTTTCACACAATTTGGCATAACAACCTTCATTCAAACTTGACTTGAAGTCTTAACATTTTTAACACACATCCCATACTTTGAACACATACTCTAATGATAAGATAACATGATAAAAGCATTTGGAATACATATTGAGCACATATCTTTCAACAAAAGCATATTCGGAATGGCCAATTTTATAATGATCAATTCGGGACTTACATAACTTACAGGAGCACCGTGGAATTCAATTCTAAGAAAACGGGTTTAGCCAACATACCACAATTAAGCTTACTTAAACACTAAAATGTTCCGAAATTCTTAGCAACTTCAATCTATTTTAGAAATATAACAAATTGAACTAAAATTAGGAAGGAGATCATGATCCTAGCTCATTTGAGCATTTTATCAATCACTAGGTGTGCATTAAGGTTTCAAGACCCTTTATATGGAGGATTCCATCATCCCACAACCCATTCTTTACCCTTTTTAGATCACAATCTTCCTACACCCTTTGTTAACACATGCATGCAAAATAAACAACTCCCATGCCCAAGAATTAACTTGCTAATTACCCTTTTTAGTTAAATTTCGGTTATAAGGGCTAGGGTGTAGAATCTTACCTTTAGGATGAAGACCTAGTGAGTTTTACTTGATAATTTTCCAATGTTTGAGCAAGAATTGGTGGATGGAGCTTAGGAACTCCCTTTCTCACTCTATGTCACTCGCCCTCTCTAGAAGTGTATGTTTTATCTTTCTAAAATGATCCCCAAGGGTGTTATATTAGAATGGGGCCGGGTTCAAAAATTAGAAAAATAGGTGCCCCGACATAGGTCGGCGGTCGCATAATGTTTCTGCGGTCCGCAAAATAGGCCGCATAATGGCTTTCCGGAACTGGCTTTTTCTGCTTCACTCTGTGACCAGTCTGCGGTCAGCTGACCTGTTCTGCGGCCGCATAATGCGCCACAAAACCTCCCTCCGACAAATTTTCCATGATGAATCTGCAATCGGTGTGCGGCTCGTAAAATTGTTGTGCGGCCGCATAATGGACCCGAATAGGTCCAAAATTTTATAGCACCGCCAATGTAGAATCTACCTGCTTGTTAGTCAAACAAGAGGAAAGAATAACCGGTAAAGTAGAAGAAGGGACAAGAAATTCATACCAAAGACGTGGAGGCAATAGATTCAACTCCAAGATGGGAGGCTCCTCAATTGAAGGCTTTCTTGGAGGAGTTGTTCTATTTCAAGATCCGAGGACAATTTGCGGGGCTCATAAGTGTGCGACCCCTTTCCTTGCAAAGAGTTCACATATTCCACGAAACCCTACATCTCTTTATCATCAAAATTGAGCAAGACGGCCTCCAATGTATCATCAACATTCATCACAACACTTGTTTCAACCACGATCACATCAGTCACCAAGTCTGCGAAAGAGCACACCTCATTGCTATTGGGTTGCCCCATAGACTTACACACATGGAAAACCACTTTTTTCATCATCAACCCGAAAAGTAATTTCTCTGGCTTCAAAATCAACTAGAGCCTTCCCCGTATCAAGGAAAGGTCTACCAAGAATAATCGGCACCTCATAATCAACTTCACAATCAAGAATGACAAAATCCGCTGGAAGAATGAATTTATCAACACGAACCAATACATCCTCAATCACTCCTAATGGTCTCTTCATGGTACGATCGACCATTTATAATCTCATAGATGTGGGTCTTGGTTGCCCAATTCCCAAAGTCTTAAAAACCGAATAGGGTATCAAGTTGATACTTGCCCCAAGATCACAAAGTGCTTTAGCAAACTCAGCACTTCCAATGGTATAAGGGATTGTGAAAGCACCGGGATCTTCTAATTTGGGAGCCATGGAATGTACAATTGCACTCACTTGATGAGTCATTTTTATAGTTTCCCAATTCATCGACTGCTTCTTTGTCACCAAATTTTTCATAAACTTTGCATAAACGGGCATTTGCTCCAAAGCTTCAACCAATGGCACATTGATTGATAGACTCTTCATCATGTCAATGAACTTTTTGAATTGATTCTTGCCATTTTGCTTGGAAAGCCTTTGAGGATATGGAGGAGGAGGCCTAGGAATTGGTGCCTTAGCCTTTTGCACTACCGGTTCCGGTATGCCAACAATGTGCTCCCTAGACGGGTTCACTTCCTCTTAAGTCTCTTCCACATTGTCATCGATATCAATCCGCACTTCATCATTTGCTTGCACCACATTGTTCGGGGTCTCATCTTCTTGTACCACTTGCTCATCATCCACAAGTTTCCTTTGAATCGAGGTGGGTGCATCCCCATCTTTTCCACTCCTTGTAGTAACGACCATAGAATGTACCGTGTCACTTGGTAGTGCCCCTTTCGAATGAGTGTTTAGAGTTTGAGAAATTTGCCCCAGTTGAACTTCCAAGTTGCGAATTGATGTGTTGTGTGAGGTTAGTTGGGCATCGGAGTCACCATTATTCTCCATCATTTGTTTGAACATACTCTCAATTCCTCCCATCTCATTGTTGGAAGAACTTGGACTATGGGAAGGAAAAGGAGGCGAGTTGCTCGGTTGTTAATACATAGGGGGCCTTTGAAAGCCTAACCCCCGATTGCCTTGATTATTGTTCCATCCTCCTTGGTTGTTACCTCCCCAATATCCTTGGTTGTTGCCACTCTAATTGCCTTGGTTATTTCCACCACTCCAATTTCCTTGATTGTTGTTATTATTCCAATTACCCTGGTTGTTAGAATTCCAATTACCTTGAGGTCACCATTGTTGTTGATTCGGGCCTTGAGAGTTGTTTCTTTGCCCTTGAAAGTTGTTCGCGTATTGCACTTCCTCCTCTTATTCATTGTAAGATTCGTCTTGATCAAACCCACTATCTTCTTGTACATAATTCTCTACACGGTTTTGCACTTGTGGACCCTTTGGCCTTCTCTTGATCACCATCATACTAACTCCCTCCATGGCATTGACTTGCATAGAATTTTGCACTTGTTGAAGTTGAGCTTTGGCTAATTAATTCATTGTGGTGGTCAACTCGGCAATGGCTTGCCCATGATCATGCAATTCTTTATGTAGGTGAATCACGTTCGAATCACCTTGAGGAACATTTGCTCTGCTTTTCCATGCCAATGAAGTATCTGCAATTTCATCTAAAATCTCACAAGCTTCTGTATACGGTATTGTCATGAAATTTCCACCGGCAAGTTGGTTGACCACGAATTGATTGGTAGTGTTGATCCCCCGATAGAAAGTTTGTTGAATCATAGCCTATGTCATGTCATTATTGGGGCACTCTTTGACCATTGTTCGGTACCTCTCTCATATTTCATGCAACGGCTCATTGGGCTCTTGTTTGAATGCTAGAATCTTGTCTCTAAGAGTAGCCATATACCCTTGAGAAAAGAATTGGGAAATAAATTTCTCCGCCAATTCATCCCACGTATGGATGGAATGGTTTGGCAATCTCTCTAACCAATCCAAGGCTTTCCCCTAGAGAGAAAGGAAATAGCCTCAACCTTAAAGCATCCTCGGAGACGTTTGTCTGGTTACTCCCCCAACAAGTGTCCACAAACCCCTTCAAGTGTTTGTATGCATTTTGACTCGGAGCCCCGGTGAAGAATCCCCATTGCTCTAGCAATGTGATCATTACATTCATGATTTGAAAGTTTCTCGCCCTAATGCGGGGCGGGCTATGGCACTTGCATACCCTTCATTCGGCAACACCTGGTGTGGAGCCGCTCTTGGTGGAGGTGGGAGTGGAACTGGGACGTTGTCTTGAGGCGGTCGACCTCTTCTATTTGCTTGAGGTTTAAGAGGAACCTCTTTAACTTGGTCATTTTCCACGTCCACATCCCCCAAAGGCATGTTTCCGAGTTGATCATTGTTGAGGGCCATTGTTGCACCTACACTTGATTTACAAAAAATCAGTAACGCGGAAGGAAAAGAAGACAATTCACACACAAAACCAAATATATAGCTAAATCCGTTTTTATGCTCCCCGGCAACGGCGCCAAAAATTGATCTCGTCCAAGTCGCACCTCTCTTTGAGGTTATGAAACGGTCGATGCAATAGTAATACCCAACAAGGAGTCATAGTCGATTTTCCACAGGGTGCTATGAATGGGACTTAGGAGTATATATTATAGTAAATGAGCCTGAATTATCTCAAATTGCATTTCTACAAAATTTGTTTGTTTCTAAGTCTAAGTTAAACTAAGATTACCAACTAAGAATTGAAACTAGGAAATTGTTTTTGTTATTTTTCAAATGATATAAAAGACCTAGGGCTATGACCTTCACCTTGGTGTTTGTCTAACAGGTTGTATAATTTAAAGCTTGTTTTATTGGTCGGGGTATATTATAGCGATCAACACTCGAGTACCCACTCAATACCTCTCGGTAAGAGAGTGGTTTTGCCCAATTTGGCTTTCTCAGGTCCAAATGGGTATTGAACAAAACGGTTGATAAAAAGCTCAAGTCGGGTTTTACTATCTCTAGGTTCAACCCTTTAATTGGGACTATAAATCTCTTGAATTACCCAATTTCTTGTTAGCCAAGTTTACCTAGACTAAGTCTCTATTTCTCAAGTAGAGACCAAGTCAAATAGGCATGAACTAATATTTGCAACCATTAATTCTACAATTAAAAGAAAGAAAAAGGCTAAATAATAAATACCCAACCATAAAAAAGCAATAAATCAAACACCCATTAGGTTTACACTCTAGGGTTGGGTCATAAACCTAGTGAGAATCTAGCTACTCATGCTTAAAACAGAAGAATAAATGATAATTAAACCCATAATGATAATTAAAATAATGAAATCTATGTTCAAAAAGCCCAAAAATACAAAAACTACTAAAGAGGGTAAAGAAAAACGTCTACTGTGGCTGCTGATATTCAAACTTGGCCTAAAGATATGAAACTCTTTTATTTATACTGAGCTGGAATTTTCAGACAAAAAAATACCCTTTTGGAGGTTCTGCGGCTGCACAATTCCATGTGCGGTCCACACTTTGCTTTAGCCAGACATGATTGGAAACTTGTGGCCATATAATTCTGAACCGTAGCCACATCTCTCTCTTTCTGTGGTCCGCACATTTCTGAGTGCGGCCGTGCATGGCTCTTCTGCGGACCGTACAAATGCAACTGTGACCGCGTAGCAGATCTTCTACAGTCGCACAATAATTGTGCGGTCCGCACTTCCGTTAGACTTGATATGCATGTTCTCTGAACCTTAGCTCTTGACTAGCTTCTGCGATCATACATTTCATGTGCGGATCGCACTTCTCACAGATCACTGATAAGTTCTAATGCACAATCTGCGGACGCAGATGATATTCTGCGGTCCGCACTTTAAGCTTCTTTGTCTATTTTTATCCTTGAGTTCAGATCACTCCTTCTTGAGTTGGATTTCATCTTGGGGGCTCATTTTTCAATATTCTTGCAATTAAACATATTTCGTCAGTTTTCGGGAACACAATTAAATGCTTTTGGACCAAAATGAAAGCTAAAAGGTGCTAATAAGTAGTCAAAATCCCCACTTATCACATGTCATCGCGATTGCGTCTTAGGTATTGCGTGTAAGGCCCCGTAAAATTTTACCTAAAAACCCTGGATTTCGTGGTGCCGAGATAGATTTAAACACTACTCTGAGGAGTTAAAAGAAATTGTTGGCAGAAGAAGACATTTCTGCGGCCCACTATGCGGCCACAGAATCACTCTGAGGATCGTAGAATGGCCGCAGAGTGAAGCAGAAACTTGAACAAAATTGTGGACCAATTCGCGGTCCAGTATGCGGTCGCACAACGATTTCGCGGACTGCACGCCGATCGCATATTCAGCATGGAAATTTTTCAGAGAGAGGTTCTACGGCACATTATGCGACCACAGAATAGGTCTTGGATCGCATAATGGCCGCACAGTGGGGAACACCAGCCAGTTCCGGAAGGACATTTCGCGGATCGCAGAAGCATTATGCGGTCACATATGCGACCGCAGATCCCCGTTTTGGAGCTTCATTTTGGGTTTTTTACAACCCGACCCCCTTCTCATAAAACATTATTAGGGGTCATTTGAGAAAGAAAAATCTATATTTTAGAGAGAGAGGAAGGTGTTCTAGTGTGAGAAGAGGGATTCTAAGCCATTGTCATCAATCTTTGGCCAAATCTTGGAAGATTAACAAGGAAAACTCACTAGGTCTTCATCCCAAGAGGTAAGGTTCTACACTCTCTAACTCTTAATTTCAAAATTTAACTAGAAATGGGCAATTAGTAAGGTAATTCATGGGCATGGGAGTTGTTCATCTTGCATGCATGTGTTATCGAAGGGTGTAGGAAGATTGTGAGCTAAAAATGGTAAGGAATGAGTTATGGTATGATGAAATCCTCCATAAAAGGGCATTGACACCTTAATGTACACCTAGTATTTGATAAAATGCTCAAATGAGCTAGAACCATGATCATCTTCCTAACTTTGGTTCAATTTGTTACATTTCTAAAATAGATCAAAGTGCTAAGAATCGCCAGATCATTTTAGAGATTAAGGAAGCTTAATTGAGATATGCTGGCTAAACTCTTCTCTTAGAATTGAACCCCACAGTATGCATGTAAGTCCCGAGTTGCTCATTGTGAATCAATTATCTGGGATAAGCTTGTGTCAAAAGACATCCATGATTACTATATAATTCAAATGCTCTTGTTATGGTTTTATACTATTTGAGAATGTGTTCAAAGTATGGGTTGCATGTCTAAATGCCTTGACTTGAAGTTGTATTCCAAATGAAAGCTAATGAAAATAGTGTAAGAAATCTCAATGTGCGTAAGACTCTTATTTGCCCATATGTGTGCGTAAATGTCTTGAATAGAAATGCCTTATTGTTAGAAACCCACGATGATTATTGAAACTGAAAAGGGGTGCATGAAATACGAAACATGAAATGCGAAATGAGAAATATGAAACACGGCCAACGTGCCAAGTGAAATAATATAATTATGACCACTAGTGTCAACAAGAAAATAAAGAGATGTGCAAGAAGTATGAAATATAATGATTGATAGAAAAGGGATGATGTCTCACAAGAGACGGCCTAGCCGATCGGGTCGTGATCGGATGCCATGCCGCACACATGGTGGTGATTATGCTGGAAATTGTAATTTAAATCGGTATTATGATTGTGATTGTGGTTGATATCTCACATGAGACGGCCAAACCGATCGGGTCGTGATTGGACACCATGCCGCACACATGGTGGTGACTGTATTGGATATTAAAATTAAAATTGTGATTGTTGTTGATGTCTCACATGAGACGGCCTAGCCGATCGGGTCGTGATCGGACGCCATGCCGCATACATGGTGGTGACTGTATTGGAAATTGTAATCGGAATGGTGAATAGTGCTATATCGGTACTAAAGATTTCCCAATGTAAAATATGGAAATCTAATTGAAAACTTCTCAGCCCTAATTTGATATTTGGTAATTATTTAAGGCTTTAACTGATATTATAATTGTCCTTACTTGCATTAATGTTCGTTCTTTTGAGAGGGTATTTAGTCATATATACTGGTACTATTCGACAGTACTAACATCCCTTTTACCGGGGGCGCTGCATCTTTAAATGGATGCAGGTGGTTCCATAGTAGGCGGTGTTGATCAGCGATAGCGGTACACCCTCTTTCCGGTAGACTTAGTGAGCCCCACTTCATCCCGGGGTCATGTATATTTTGCTCATTTTTGTTATCATGTTTTGAGGTATAGCCGGAGCCTTGTTGCCGGCATTACTATTGTACTCCTTGTATTTACTAGAGACTCCATAGGCATAGTGTGTGTTTTATATTGGTGTTGGGAAAGTCAAACAAGTCATGTTATGTTTGAATCACTTGTTCCACTCCAAACTATGAAAACAGGTGTATTTTGAGATTTTAAAATGAAGTAACTAAAGATAAATGATTTGGTATTGTATACATGATTTCCCTATTGTCTAATTAATGAGAATATGTCTTCTCTTTGTTAATGAGGGAGTTTGGTAGAAAGTATCTAACAGGCTTGCTCGGCCGGGTTCACCCGGTTGAGCGCCGGTCGCGCTCCCGGAGTTTTGGGGCGTGACATTACGTTCGTGTCGTTCGGCCAGTTGGCCTGCACGTTCGCGTGCTATATTCCGTGTTCGAAAGTATCATTTGGTTCAGGTTGATTTTTTTGAATCGTGATCACGATTGTGGTGCCGAGATCGCGATGGGTACTACTGGCAGTGAATTATAAGTCATTTTTAGGACTTTGAGCTCTTTTTATCATATTTTGAGATTGGAAGCTCGGAGTGAAGTGATTTTCACCCGCTTGGATTGGGTGAGTGTTCTTGACTCAGATTTGATTATTATTCATGATTCTATCTTTGATTTTGACATTTGATTGGTGAATCTAAGAGAGAAAAATTGGGGGGGGGGGGGGGGTTTGCAAAACTTTTCTAAAGTGAAAAATGGAGATTAGAACCCCGATTTAGAGTCGCTTTTAGATGAAACTTGTATATTTGGACTCATATTCGAATGTATAGTCAGGATTTCTGACTTCTGTTGGATGCTGAGAAAGTGATCTAATTGACTTTTTGGAATTTGATAAAGGTTGGAGATTTATTACTTGAAATCGGTTTTTATAGCTGTGTTTGATGTTATTGAGTTATTTTTTACTAGATTTGAGCCGTTTGGAGGTCGATTCGCGTGAGAAGGGCTTTTTGGAGCACTAATTTTTGCGCTTTGAGGTAAGTATCTTGCCTAAGCTTAGTTTGAGGGTAATTTCCCCGTTAGCTATAATATTTTTTCTATGTTAAGGGTGACGTATATGCGAGGTGACGAGAGTATATGCGTGCACCATGGTTATTCACGATCCAAGTAGATCTTAGGCTATTATATACGTTATTTTTCTATCATGGTTTTTTTGATGTCGTATTTTCTCCACTTCTATGACTACGTAAGTTATTATTCATGCTAGAAATCATGTCTAGGCCATTTGCTCATATGTTGAGACATGATATTCCGTTTTTGCTATATTGAGCTATTTGCCTTAGTCGTAGTCATACTCTTTATTCATGATATTAAATCCGTGTATTGTATCTCTGTCTCCGTGCAATTTTATATGTTATCTCACATGTTATTGGTGCCTTGCGTGTGATACGAGTTTGAGCCAAATTGTGGCATGGTTATATATTTTGTGCAGTATTTTGATTGATATTATTGTGAGATGTTGGCACTTTGAGACTTCAGCGGATTGATGATTGATCTTGAGCCATAGAGCCGTGTTGGTATTGAAATTGATGTGACGCATGCGCCAGGCCCCATGATGGGCTGAATGGTATTGTTATTGAGGTGACACGTGCACCAAGCCCTATATTGGGCTAGATGATATTGATCATTGACTTTGATCTGAGCAGCGGTTGGGCAAGGACCCGCCTCTCCAGAGTCAGGTATTAATTGTGGACACAAGCACAAGGTCATCTATATGTGCTTGGGTGATGGACTAGTGTCAGGCATCCGTACAGTGCTGGGAGTGTGCATGTGTGTGTGAGGGTCGATGGGCTTTGAGCCGGGCACCATGAATGTGCTTAGCGTATGATTCTGGGGCATTGTACTAGGCATTATGAATGTGCTGAGATTATGTATACCCGATATTTAAGCTGTGATTCTTTGTTGATTTGGCACGTATAGCCAACATGCGGGAACATAGTTGTATTATCCACTATGTTGGTTAGTATTTGATGTCTCTACTTGATGTTTAGAGCTTGATATTACAGTTCCGTTTTGCTAAATCCTTGTCTAAATGAATTTTGTGAAAGTTAACGCCTTAACTGTTTTATTTGAAAAGTATGTCTATTTCTCCTCCTATTGTATTAAGCTGAGCCTAGTATTATTTGAGATGTTTTCCTTCATATGCTATTATTGGGATGTTATTGCTATTGTTTTACTACAAAAAAAAATAGCGTTTAGCGACAGAATTTAGCGACAAGCGATATTCCATAGCTAAATAACGACGGATTAGCGACGAAATTTGTATTTTGTCGCCAAATAAGCTAGAAGATAATTCGTACCAAATATAGCGACGGATTCGCGACAAAAACTTAGATTCCTCGCTAAAATTGGCGCTAAATATTATCGCCTTTATTTTACCTACAAAATTAGCGACCAATACTGGGCGACAAAAATTATTGAAACTTAGCGACGGATTTAACGTCCAATAATCCGTCGCAGAATTCATTTTACTTATCAAGGCATTCGAAAGTTATCTGCGACAAAATATTCTGTCGCTAATTTCCTAAAATATAATTTCATTAATTATTATTAGCGACAGAATTTCGGTCCGCCGCTATGCCGTCGTTAAATTTCCGTCCCGAAAATTAAATTACCCTAGGTAAAAGACCTTCCCAACCATTAGGGCACAAACACCCTAATTTCTCAGCTGTTCTTCCTCTTTCTTCTCTTCCTCTTCTTCGAAGGCACAAACGCTGAGACTTCAGCACCTCAATTTTTTCAGTGACGGTCCTCAACAAAGGCTGAGACCTCAGCAGCGTAGGTTTTCAGTTGACGGTTTCCCATTTTCGCAAAGGGGTTTTGTTCTCAGAGGTATGGACTTGCTTTCTTCTGATATTTGACAAATTAAGTGTCAAATCTTTGACAATTTCATTACTTTTCTTGTGTTAAAAAGTGATTTTTTTTATACCTATCTCAAAATAGAAGAAAACCTTTGAAATTGCAATTTTTTGCTGCGGATCTCTGAAATTCGAAGTCATGTATTTGTAGAATCCTGATACTCGAAGTCGTGCGTTGATTTTAGGGATTGCATGTCCTTGATAAGGTAAGCTTCTTTGTGATTTTATCTTGTCTTGTGCTTTACTTTGGTGTTTTTTTTTTCAAAGTTTCTCCATTTGCCTTTTTGTTCACTGGCATTGATGTTGCTGCAGATATTGCCCTCCCTCCAGATTTCTTTGCTAATTTTATTATATTTTAGGTCAGGTTCGTCTCTTTACTAAATTTAATCGAAAGCTCATTCTCTGAATTTTCCTTAATATATGGATATGATCTGTCTTCCCTTTCTCTGTGATTGAAATGTCTCTTAATCTAAAATCTGATTGGTAACAACGTGTTGTATTGAAAGCCGAATTGGTTTTGTGAAATCTGAAGGAAGCACATCATTTTTATGTTAGAATTAGTATTTGTCACTTCCTTCAGTTTGTGACTACTGGAAATGTTTGCCTTTATTTGGCTTTTTAGAAGGTTTTTATATTTCTGAGGCTAAATCTTGGTTTTTAAGTTTTACTTAATACTGAATAATACACCTGTTTTTAGGAGATTATGAAGCTTAGTTGTAATTCTATTTTTTTGAATGTTTCCTGTTTTATGTGTTTGGAATGTTTTACTATGATGAGTTTTATTGAATTGTCTTTCTGATAATGCTGCACAAATTGAGGTTCAAGAATGCTTCCTTGTCATTTTTCTGTGTCTTTTGTGTTTAATGGAATTAAGTTGGGAGTAAAAGAAACTTAGGTAGAGTACAGTGTGATTTTGAGGATTTGGACAATGTGAATATTTCTGCTGTTTTTCATTGTTCCTTGAGCCGTGGTATTACATTGAGTTTGTTGTTGTTGTTGAATATTTCTGCGTTTGCACATTGTGTTACATGACAGTGGAATTTTAGTACTTGGTAAAATATGGCTCTGATTGGCAGAAGGTATATGATTCTGCTGCTTGTAATTGAAAGTTTTGCTTTTCTATAGATGAGTAGTGCAGTCCGTAATTAGTCATTGCACTTAGATTGGTTAGGGTCAAACATCTCTGTTTGGGATGAAAGAGATTTTCCACCATTTAAGACAAAACAAGTGCAATATAGTCTTGAGATTTTGAGCAATGTGAGTTCTTTGAAAGAACTTTCTGTAATATATGCCTTCAGGTACAAGTTTAATCAAATCAATGATGACATTTATTCAAACACTTTCACTTCTTGCTGAAAAGCCTTCAATTGCTGCAGTTGGATCCTGAATTGGCAGCAGTTGCTGCAACAGTCATAGCAGCAGCTGCTGCACCTACTTTTATACCTCCTGCAGCTTTAACAAGCTTTAACAACTTCTTGTTTATTTTAATATTAAATAGGAACATCGACAATCTAGAGCGTGATTGGATGTACAAAAGGTTGGATACACTGCTATATTTTTATTGAATTTTGTTTTTCTAGTAATCTGTGTGGTATGTTATAAGTCATGTATCTATTTTGTAGTATAATCTATAGAGAATCGAATTGAATACCACGTTTGTAGTAATCTAAATGGTATAGTACTCTTCTAGCTTACGTTCTGTTGTGCCTCTTTTTACATTAGTCTGACTCTTTTTTGTAGCAGTAGAATAATATTTATTATCAACTTAATAGTGTTACCTGATTAATCTATCTAAATTCAGAATTAATTGGAGCCAAGATCGTTGTATTTTGGTCTAAAGAAGTTATCAAATTCAACAATATATTCAGAGAGTTACTTCCTCCGTTGGCTCATGTGTTTAAACTGGTTGTCAGTACATGAAAGTACATGATATTTTAGATAAGGAAAGGCTTAGTCATTTTACTGAATAGTAATAACAACATGCTTGAATTTTCTGTAACTTTGCTTCTGCTTGTTTGAATTTTCAGAGACTATACTGCTCAGGTTAAGTTGGAGCAGCCCATTGCAGGCCAAGAAAAGGAGCAATTGGAAATATGCCTCGAGGTGGAGGTCTAGATAGCGCACGCCGTGTAGGTAAATCTTCAGTTAGGGGTAATTTTGCTACTCGTGAAAATATGCTTACTGTTCCCATTCCCACAATCAATCCTCAACAAGGTGGTACGAGTTCCTCAGGTGGACCGGATCACATCAATCAAGTTCAAACATTAGGTCCTAGTAGTACGCCACCTATTCAAACATCAGGCCATGGTAGTACCCCAACTATTAATTTGGAACCATCTCCAAATACCCCTAATCAGAGCAACACAATAGGCGAGGGTACATCTTCTCAAAGCAACATAATAGGCGAAACTGAGTGTAGCAGTACCCGCCAACCGCGGACGCTTCTTACTATTTCTCCTACAGGGTTAGTCCATGCTTGTACTATTACTTTTGGTATATTGTTATTGATACATGGTATTCCTTTAAATAATGTCTTCTAATTTGTTCAGGTTAGAGCCTTCATATGAATGCTCTGAGTTTAACTAAGTCTTTCAAGAATGAACTTGATCCTAATGGATTCAACTGGAAAAACGTCTCAAATGAGTTAAAAAAAATTTATTTTGGAGAATTCAAGGTATAATCCATCACAATGAAAGTATATTAACTTTTATATGTAACTTATTAATGTTATTACTTTATAAAATTATTTCAGAAGGCTTTCTACTGGGATTCTTCAATTGATAGTGCGGTGCAGATCCAATGGGAGCGTAGGGCAGCAAAAAGATACAGTGATTTTGTTAGCAAACTAAAAGCAAAGATGGTGCAATCGGACACTATTCCAAATAATGTGTGGGAAAGTTGGTTGAGACTTTGGAAAGATCCTAAGTGTGTTGAAAAGTCAGAAATAAATACAAAAAATCGTTGTGGTGGGAGCAAAATTGCCACTGGGACTCATACAGGTGGCTCTATCAGTGTTGGGGAGCATCGCAAGAGACTTGTAAGTGTATTTATAATTTTTCCCTCTCATTGATAGTAGAATTAGCAATCCTCCGTGCCCCTTTGAGAATAGAGGCTTCTCCAACTAGCACTCTTCTTTGTCTCAAATAGGTTATTACTACTTGTTTCAAGTAAGTCAAAATAAACCAAATGATACCTTGGAAGTGGGATATGCAATTCATTGACTGTCCATTTCCTCATTCTCTCTATAAACTAAAAATTGGGAAAGGGGATTTCAATAAGGGCATCTTAAGTTGGCTCCTCGAGTCCTGGAAGCCTCTCTTTAGTGCTGGCCTACCAAATTGCAGAAGACATAAATGATAGACTATATTACTACTAGAAAACAAAGAGCATTTTGTTTCAGCTTTTGCTAGGCTGTGATTCATGGGTGCTGTTGGTAGCTCAAATGGTTATTATAGTATAAATCACCTAAAAAAGACGGTATAAAGGATCTTTTGCATGTCTTTTGAACCAAAAAGGTTTATAGATTTTTTAATGTAGTAGTTGCTTTTGCCATTATAATTCATCTTTCCTCCTTTTTCCTATTCTCAATCAGTGTCATGAATCAGTGTCATGGAGGAGAGCATGGGGGCAGTGTCATGAATCAGTGTAAGAGTGTAACTGTGAGAGTGCTGGCAAAACAAAAAAAAAATTCTCGACTATCAGCAGTTCATAATATACTGATAATGTGCTAACATTATGTGAAGTAATACTAAAAGATGTCTGCATTAACCTAAGCCTGCAGTTGGTTACAACAACAAGAACATATCCAGTAGTAGGAATATAATTTGGAATAGGAAGTTTGGAAATGAAATACATTTGAGATGCAGCACTCAAGAAAGTCAACTTTTAACATGCTAGGATGTTTATTTGTTTGGTTCTTTATTTTCGGTTTAAGTAAGGTCACTCTCTTTGTAATTTCTTCATTACTTGAGGGTGCCTTAGAAGCTCAGTGAGTATCCACTCTACTGATGTGGCTGAAGTGTCCATTGCTGCAATAAGCATGTCCTGTATATTGAAAAGGAAGCAGAATCAATATTAAAGATAGTTGTATTTTGAGCTTATATTAGTATGTGAATAAGATACAAATACATACAAATTAGTGATGTGGGTAAGACATTTCTACTGAATTTGTTTTCAGTTGCCATGTAGTTCCACATATAGTTTCATTGGTTACTTGTCCTACCTGAAATAATTTCATTGGTTACTTGTCCTCCATGTAGTTCCACATATAGTTGTAATCCCTGACTAGAATCTGGATTGTTCCTAGAGTATTATTGCTGCCATTAGTTCCTAATTGCCCAACTATACCCTTTTATTTTTCTATCTTCTTAATTGAATAATTTTTGTATAGGCTGTTAAAAAGGGTCGAGATCTAACACCAAGTGAGTTGCATTTGCACGTCCATACACATGGTAATGATGGAAAATCTTTTGTTGCTGAGAAATCCCGAATCGTACATGTAAGATAACTTTTTAATTTATTTTACTTTCATATATTTTTTCATTTTGTAAATTGAATGTTCTTATTAACTCTTCTACAGGAAAAATATCAGGAGATATTACAACAACAAACACAAACTCAATCTGATATTGATCAGTGTAAAGCATATTATCAAGCCGCGGGAGGAGAAAAGAAAGGAAGAGTATATGGTCTTGGATCGCAAGCAAAATGTTACTACGGGCCAAATCTTCATGACTCTCTTGGATCTGATGCTACATCGTCAACAACACCTCCAAATTCTCAATCAACACCGACAAGGAATCTGGATGAGTTAGTGATGCGATTGATTCCTGCACTGACAGATCATATAGTTCCTGTAATCGTTGAGCGGGTACGCGAATTAGTTTCCTTACCCTCGCATCAGCCAAATACTGATATGGCACCTACAGTTCCAACATCTTCTACTGCTGCTAACATTGATGAGGTTCATGCATTGGGTTCTGATGATGACCGTAACTCTCCAGCCTAGCATAGTTAGCTTACTTTGTTTGGACATTATTGTTGGTCCTTGTGGATTTTTTGTACTTAATGATACTGTTATATGCATTATGTTATATATTTTGGACCTTGTTGAATTTATATTAATATCAGTGACTTTTTATTAAGTGTATTTAATAGTTTATCTAATATGTTTGAACAGAGTACATTTAAAATATTATCGCGTAAAATTAAATCTTCCGTAGCTAAAATTATCGCGTAAAATTAAATCTTGCGACGAATTGGCGACAAAAGGTTTTTGTTGCAAAAAGCAGGGACAATTAGCTATAACACGGCTAGCGACGGACAATTTCGTCGCTATAAGAACAAACGACGAATTTTATTATGTATTGCAGCGATGAAAGGCATCAAAATAGCGACAGAAACAAGCTATATAGCGACGGATATTTCCCTCGCTAAACTTTGCTACAAAAATATGTCGTCGCTACTCCGTCGCTAATTCTGCGACGGTTTGGTATTTTTCGTCGCTATAAGCCTAGCAACGAGAATTTTAGGGACCAACTTGAATCCGTCGCTATTCCGTTGCTAAACAACTTTAGCGACAGAAAATATTGATTTAGCGACGGAATGCGGCCGTCGCTAAACCCTGTTTTTTTTTTGTAGTGTTTCCTATGGAAAAAGAGCATTAGACCTTGCCAAACTCACCACTACTTTCATCCCGAGGTTAGTCTTGCTACTTATTGAGTATATGAGGTTGGTTGTACTCATACTACACTTAGTATGTAGATCCAGGTGTTGCTGATCGTGGTAGATGCTCGTGATGCCGGATCCGAATTAGTTGGAGATCTCGAGTAGCACCGGTGTCCCGTTCGCAGGCCTTGAAGTCCTATTCCTTATATCATGTTAACATTATTTAATATTTCAGGCAGTATTGTATTTGATTAAGACCTTGTATTTACTTATTCTACGAAGATCATGCACTCAATGACACCAGATCATGGGATAGTTTTAGTTGTATTGTGACTATAGACTTTTGTTAATTATCATTATTCTATTGTTGAGATTATTTAATATTTCTATTTAAGTTTGTTTCTGCTTATTGATTGATGGCTTGCCTAGCAGGCGGTGTTAGGCGCCGTCACGACTCCGGTGGGAGTTTTGGTCATGAAAAGTTTGTATTAGAGCACTAGGTTGCATAGGTCTCACGAGTCATGAGTAGGCCTAGTAGAGTCTTGCAGATTGGTTCAGAGACGTCTCTACTTATTTTTTGAGAGGCTATAGGGCTTTAGGAAACTTTTCCGTCCTTGATTCCTTATAGTGCGATTTTGTCTCGGCTTGAAGCTTATATCTTCAGTTCATTCTCACTCATCCGTACGAGATTTTGTGTAGTTGATATCAGATGGGCACCAACGAGCTCTGATAATGTTACAGACATGGTGCGGGATGTTTTTCCCTTGTGTGGGAGGTTAGGTTACTATTGTCGCTTTGCAAATGAGTTTACGTCTATTGCAGCCCTAGTGTTGGTATTGCGCTCGGGTTTGGGGCCTTACACAGTGTATTGTGATGATTCATGCATTAGTCTTGACGCGGTGTGAGAGCAAATTGGTAGGGTGATTGCTTAAGTTTGTGGTCGTAGAAGCCCATGAGAAGGATTACTTGGTTCACGATTAGGAGTTTGGAATTTGTTCCATCGAAGGCGAGGTATTTGGGCTATGGATGTTTAGACTTTGGTTGATAGAGATGCGAGGTTGGGCATTTCTGAGGTTAGTAGAGTTCTTGCTTGTGTTGTTGCACAGTCATCCTTGGTTGAGCACATGAAGGATCTTTGATATGATGGTTTCCATTTATTTGCCCTTACAGGCACAATGTTGCGAGGCAGTGCTAAGAAGTGGCCCTCAGAGTGGATTACCAAATGCGACTTTTGGGTCGGATTTCATTCCTAATTTGAATGATTCGAGGGATATAATCCTTGAGGAGCCTCGTCGTTGTGATGTTCTATTATTCAAGTGGTACATAGAGGTATCATGATTTAGGGCAACATTATTGGGCATATTTCACGGTGTTTAATTGTTAGAAGGACGAGAATGAGCATCAGAGACTGAATGGTTTACTTCGGAAGATAGCTACATTGATGTGAAAGGAAGACCGTATCATTGTGGATTTTGTGCTAGAATTGCCACGGATTTCGAGGATGTGTGATGCTATGAGGTCACTATGGACCATTGAGGGCATTTCATATTAGTGGCGGCTTCTTACATTTTGAAAGTTAGAATTTGATGGGAAGGGTTGCTTGAGCTACTAAGGGATTATGAATGCTTGATTATCATCTTGGTGTGCATACCATATTGAGTTGGGGTGTGTTGAAAGGTCTTCTAGTTGGTCATTGATGGAATGAAATAGATTTTGATAGCTTGTGGACGAGTGTGGACTCGGGAGGAGTAATTGACTACATGGCAGTTGTACCAACGACAAGTCATAGAAAGATGTTGATATGAGGTCACACAGATGGGATACCTCTTATGAGGAAGTTATAGGTTGCATGATTTCTTATGAGGTTCCAATGAAGAGTTTTACTTTCTATATAGAGTGTGTATGCTATGATGTGGATTCAGATCGGTTGAAGGATATGGCACGACTGTCACAAGGTTGAGTGTGCATTTGAGTTGATGATCTGGGATGCATTATGGTTGGTAGCATGAGCTTATGAGATATTCAGCTGAGTAACGGTATGAGATCATAGCAGTTAAGGAGGAGCAGTCATTATGGGTTCTTGGATTATGTGATTGTGGTTTAAAGCCAACTGGGAGAGTCTACAAGTGGAGATTGGGTCAATTAGTCGCGTGTCATATTAGATTCTGGACTCAGGGACGCTTGAGGATTAGATATGATCTTAGAAGGATGACTTGAGCAAAATTTCTAGGTGCGTATTGTATTTCACCTTATTAATATATGGAGATAGTAGAAGGACTCAGGTTCGATACTCTTCTGTAGAGGCAGTGAGCAAGGGAAAGATTCACTCGGTTATTTCATTTTGGTGTGTTCATGTGCTAATGGAGAGCACTAATCATCCAGCATGATTGGTTACGTATTTGGTGTTAGGATGGAGTGTGTGACTTTTGAGAATGCTCTAATGTATTCAAGATTCAATGTGTGTTATCTAAGGATTTTCATATTTGTGTGTGGCTGGAGATTTGATATTTATGTTGGTTTGTGAAAGATACTTGGAACATTTCTGCACCATTATTGGTCCTGCGAGGCAGTGGCTGAGAGATGAAGGGAACAACTTCAGATTCATAAAAGTCTTCTTCAGAGCAGCTACTTTAGTTAGAGGTACTACCGAATGTATAAGAGGGAATATGTGGCTCACGAGTCTTGGGACAACTAGATTTCGTTTTGGGATAATTTGGGATGAGTTTCGATTCAGGTCCATAGTATACTTGGGAAGCGTAGCATTGCCGTGAAGGCGGGTCATGAGTAATCCAAAAGAGTTGGGTCCGTTTAGCAGTGGTTTTGGTTCAACATGGAAACGAAAATGATATGTTCCTTTGGTATTATAGGGTTCTACAGGTGTCTTTGTGGTGATACTGTTGGGTTAGGTAGTTTGTGTGACTTGGGTGATTTAGAGGTATTCGGTTCGGCTGGCTTGGTTATGTGCATATGAATTATGAAGAGTTTTCAATAATTTCGATTACGGTTTGCGGTTGTTTTCCTCTACATGCATGGGAATTTCGTTGCGTGTTGTGATTTTCACCTGTATTGAGCTTATTGGAAGGTTTCTAGTTATAGCATATGGATCCTATTCGTGATCAAGAGTTGTTAATGGGATTCTTGGAATTTCATATATTAGCATGATTGATGCGGTGAGTTGTGTGGAATTGGGATTGCACGAATGAGGTTGCAGTGTCGTTTCGAAGAACGTCATGAGTTCTACACAACATGGAAAATATCAGGTGTTTAAGAGAATGCTAGCACTATTTTGTAGCGCCTGAGAGGGGTGTGTTTGGTGGAAGATGCATTGTGTATTGATTGTGGATACTTGATTAGTACTACATGAATCGCAAGGAAGGTAGGCATTGATGTTCAAGTTTTGCTACTTGGTGCAGAATCATGGGGGTATTTCCGGGATGATTGTGTATGCATGATCTGTCAGTCATTTACGAAAAAGAGTTAGGGATCATGTATGGACATTGTAGTACTATCGTGGTTCGGAGATTTTATTTATGAGAGGAGGACTATACCTTTGATTGCGGATTGTGAAAGTGTTTTCAAGAATTGCTAGTTGATTTGTATGTGTAACGACCCGACCGTTCATTTGAGATCTAACGCATAATTCAGCGGTTTGAGGCCTTGAGTAGCTTCATTTCATTTATTATGACTTGTACGTGTGGCCAGTTTTAATTTTCGGGAAGTTCGGAGTTGATTGGAAAGAAAATTCTCAATCCGGAAGCTTTAAGTTGAAAGAGTTGACCAAAGTTTGACATTTGAGTAAATGCCCTAGGAATCAGGATTTGAAGGTTCCAATAGGTTCGTATGATGATTTTGGACTTGGGCGTATGTACGGATTAAGTATTGGATGGTCCGGACCATTTTGGCTCTTATTGTGGAAAGCTAGCATTTTGAAGGTTTTAGAATTTCCGAATTTCGATTCGAAGTGGACTTTGGTGTTATTGTTGTCCGTTTGGGATTCCGAGCCTTGGTATAGGTTCGAATTGTGATTTGTGACTTGTACGCAAAATTTGGCGTCCTTCCGAAATGTTTAAGTGTGATTCGGACGCGTTCGCCGAAGGATGGAGGTTTGAAAGTTAAGAGAGTTTAAGAAATTGAGTTTGATCTTTAATTCTTGGTTTTGATGTTGTAATTTATGTTTCGAGCCTTTGAACAAGTTTACATAGGACATATAAACTTGTTAGAATGATTGGATGGGGTTCCTCGGACCTCGGGTGAGTTTTGGGGTGATTTTGGACCACTTTTAGACCATATTGAACTGCTATTATCTGATGCCAGGGGTACTCTTTGCGATCGCGGAGGTTTGGGTCGTGATTGCGAAGAACAAAGTGCATTCCAGGCCTTTGTAAATCACGATCGCGGAGGGAAGGTCGCGATCGCGTAGAAGGATTTTCTGTTGTCAGAAGTCTGACTTCGAGATCTTATATCTTACAATCTATAAGGAATTTGGGGACGATCCAAATATGAAAATTGTAGTCCTTTGAATCTAGTATTTATAAAATCAAACCATCTGTCATTTGGAATTTTCTATAATAAGTTATGACAATTATACTAAAGAGTGATGTGAAGAAGAAAACATGATTTGTACATCGCGATCGGGGGATTTTGGCCGCGGTTGCGATGAAGGAAACGATGCTGGAACTTCTGTTAACAATGATCGCATGTCTAATGACTGCGATCGTGAAGAAGGGGGCCTGACAGGTGTATTAAATATCTAATTTCGGGATTTTGAGCTTATTTCTTCACTTTTAAGTTCTTTGAGCTCATGTAGGGCGATTTGGGGTGATTCTTGAAGATCATTTTCGCCATATCTCATAAGGTAAGTTATTCCTACTTGTTTCGAGTTAAATACATGGATTATATATAAACTTTAATATAGAATTGATAGAAATTGTGGAATTTTTGGAAGAAAACTTAAAAATGGTATTTTCGAATTTTGACCACGAAATTGGATATGGAATTAGGAATAAATTAAATATTTGAGTTCGTGGTGTTATGGGTAATGTTTATCTTCAAAAAAATTTAGAATCCGGGCACGTGGCCCCGAGGGTTAACTTTTTTGACTTTTCGAGCGGAATTAAGAATTGTTATGAATTGTTAAATTATGAGTATTGGAGTATATTTTTATTGGTTTGCACATTGTTTGACTAGTTCCGGATCAATGGGCATCGGTTTGGGGGTGTTAGAGAAGCGTTGGAGCCGGTTATGGAACTTCGGAGTGAAGTAAGTCCCCTGTCTATCCTTATGAGGGGGAACTTACCCCGTAGGTGTTATACTTATTACATGCTACATGTTATGGGAGCTACGCACGTATGAGGTGACGAGTGTCCGTGTGTATGCTAGAGTTCCTGATTATGTCCGGGTAGACTTAGATTCACGCCATGCTTTAATTGTACTAATTGAGTTACTCTTGGCTGTTTATTTACTTTAATTCGCATTATGACCTGAGACTAGACTCGTTATTTTAGATATTTAAGTAGCTACTTGATTAGCCGTAAGAATTGTACTTCTCTTTCGGATTTCTCCCGCATTGTACGTATTCATCGAAAAGTTTCTCTTGAATTCCATAACTCACATGTAAATTCGTGAGTGGGGTCATAGAACCGTATAAAGCTTCACACTCTATGGGATTGGGCCGTTCGCCTCGGCAGGATATTGTAACACACTCTTATGGGATCAGACCGTTCGCCTCGGTTGGATATTGTAACACACTCTTATTGGATCAGGCCGTTTGCCTCGGCAGTATATTGTAACACACTCTTATAGGATCGGGTCGTTCGCCTCGGCAGTATCAAGTATCATACTTTTATGGGATCGGGTCATTCCCCTCGGTAGAATTATGTATCACACTCTAATGGGATCGGGCCGCTCGCCTTGGCAGAATTGTGCGAAATAATTGATAAGTAGTCCGCGTACTCATGAGTTTCCCGACTTGAGATGTGACCGTTGATTTGGTAATGATCATTACGTATTCCATTTGAGGAGGTATCCGATAATTGAGGACTTTTGTGTTCATTGTTCAGTTATAGATCGTATTATTGCCTATATCTGTACTCATTGTTTACTTACCATGTTTCATACTTGTCTACTTTGTTATATTTGATTTACTGGACCACTAGTAAGTGTCAATATCGATCCCTCGTCACTACCTCTTCGGGGTTAGGCTAGATACTTACAGTGTACGCATTGATTTACGTACTCAACCTGCACTTCTGCACTAAAAGTGCAAGATCTGACAGGTTCATTTGGGAGCTAGGTGGAGCTACTGAGGGGAATATATAGCGAGCTGCAATCCATGCTACGATTCGCAGCACACATAGTTTCCATCATAATTATTTACTTTATCCAGTCTATCTTGTATCCCAGACAGATGTTGTATTGTTATTGTACTTTCTAGTAGATGCTCATGCACTTGTGACACTAGATTATGGGGTGTTCTAGAATTTATTTATGGTTTGCTTTATATTGACACACTATTACTTTATATTGTAATTAAATTGTACATATCTACGATTTTTTTTAATGCATTGGTCTTTCTATCTAATAAGATTCATGATTTCAAAAATAATAAAACAAATAATTAAGTTGGTAGTTCACTGTTTACTTGCCTAGGCGATGTTGGGCGCCATCACGATCTATATTGAGATTTGGGTCGTGACAGTATGTGTCATGGTTAGAGTAACTGTAGACTTTTGGATGGCTATTGACTTATCTTGGTATGACCCGAATCAGTTTGGAGGCCCATTGGTAGGCCTAATGGGAATGTGTATTCTATACTAGATTGGATTCGCTCACTCAACGGAGCAATTCTTATGGGTGTCATCGAGCGAAGTGGATGTTGTTCATGCCTTGATCTGTTTCATGTGTTACTTCCTTATGCTTTGATGAACTGTGAGATGACTTGACTATTCACACGCATGTTTGTGGTTTTTCTTAGGGCTTGTGGCGATATTTTATTTCCTAAATTAGTCCAAAGTTAGAAATATCCTCATATTATCTCTATTTTTATCTTTCTACATTTTGTCTACTGTGATATTTCAATTAGTTTTCTTAATTTTAAATTTTACATATAATCAAACTACTATCATATTTAAATCAAATTATAATTTTAAATTTTTTCAAAATATAAATAGATAAGTAATTTTACTATCTCTCTCTCTATATATAAAGGAGAGACAAAAAGTGTTAGACTTGGCACCTCTCTTTTGCAAAGAAATCCATTTATCTTTTTTCTCCTTTTCTTTATACCTTTTCTCTAATTATAAAATGAAAACTGTAATTTCTGAATTTAAGTTATGGTGCATACTAAATAATACAAAGGAGAAATAAAAAGGCACCTCTTCTGTTACAACATCTCAAGCACCTGACACTTTAATCTGGCACCCAAAAAAAATATTAACGTCTTTCTTTTTTAAAAGAGAGTAATGGAAAAATTAAAGATAATAGACCAGCACTCTCTGAAGCAGTATTCCAATATGCATAACTTGGTGAATATGGAGGAAAGAAACGGTACATATTTTAATAAGAAAATCATTAAATAAATGGCTGGAGATAAAGAATTGTGACTTATGGAGGTGAGATATATAACAACTTGTGGTTGTTGGGTAGCCACCAGTTGCATCCACGGTAAGGGAAGGACAGAAAACATGCATGCAGAAGCAGAAGACAAAATTTCCTTGACGTGCTGCTTCACACATTAACAACCTATTTGTGGTTCTGTTATTTTCTCTCTACTTGTCTTATTTTTCATGTTCATCAATATTTTGTCATGAAGAAGCCCGTCATTTAGCCAAGACAACATTATTCAAACTGTTCCTGTCAACACAAGTTCAACACTACTGTCCACAAATATTGCTTTTTTATTTCTTTTTAGAGATCTTTGTTCTTATATATATGCTCAACATAAAAATATTATTATATTTAATTCTATTTTCGTGGTGATGCTTGTGCATGAATTACTCCGTTGAGTTTGGTTAGTGAAACGTACAATCGGAGGGGTTATGACAAAATTAATTCCAAGAAATACTCATGCTCTAGTCAAGAAGTCCCAAACTTTTACAACCACAATGTTAATAAAGATGCGGTTACTTAAACTATGAGAATATTTTTCTCCCGTTAATATATGTGTTAAATAAGTTATAAGTAACCATGAGAATACTTTTTCCACAATTAATTTTTGTGTCACATAAGTTACCAAATGTAGTTTAGGTGTTTGAAGGTGAAAGAAGCATACAAAGAACTAACACGAGCTTGAAACTGCCTGACTTTGTCCGGAGTTTCTCCTACTAGGTAGCTATTTTATCCTGATAGCTTAATGATCCCAAAATTAAATATTTCAATGTAACACTGTGCTTGCAGTAGGAGGAAGTACCCCACAAATGAAGATGGCGTTAAGGAAGATGTGAATGAAATATAAAATTAGACCGAGAGAATCATGCAGACACAAAATCAGTTATAAATAGAATTGTATTTATGGTGAATGTCTATATTTAGAGAGATTCTAGGGTTCATTGCTTGGTGGCTAAGTCACCCTCTCCCTATAAATAGAGGCTTCTATTCTATTGTAATTCATCTCATATCAATAAGAATTCTCTCCCTCTACTTTTCTCTGCAATTCTCTTCTTCTTCATTTATTGTTTTATAACACGTTATCATCACGAGGCTCTAACAAATTGAGTAGAAGTTTTGGGATTGAGCATAATGATTGTCAATTATTCCATGAACTTCCTTTATGATTAAATTCTGGATTTCAGGTAAGTATTTTACTTTATTTTTCTCTTTTAAATTCTTGAAATTCTATAATTTGATTTTATATACAAGCAAAGACAACAAAGTTTGATTATAACTCTAATGGAGTTTGTAAGAAATTATAACCACCTGAAGTGGTAAAAATTTCTATGTCTTGCCATGATCAAATTCATGTATGATTATGGGCACAAAAAGTGGAAACCCGTCCCATTGAATTTGCTCCATTCTCATTCCTCTAAGAGAATGTGATCGCAGTATATGATAAGTCTGAAAGAAGACAAAATTATCACTATGAATGTATTAATGGATGTGGACATGGCAATAGACGAAATTATAATCGTCATCATTGTGATAATGAGAATAATAAGGATTCTCAAAATAATCCCCCACTTTGTGAAAATATTTGTCATCGATTTGACATGAGATTTTATAAAGCACATATAGATGATTATGGTCAATTCATGATGTGAATGTGACAACATCTGATTTATGAATACATATTCATTCTTCAAAGAATATGAACGTGCTAGTGGTAGTGAATATACCGCACTCACCTCTAAAAGGAGGTTTGAGATGATATAAGAAAATAACGTCATTATTATGGCATGAATGGTCATTGGTCACGTACCTATTGTACACCAAAATATTTTGGCATTGTGATTGTTAAAAGACAACGGTAATGCAAGAAACAGATCTTGCATATAATTTTGACCATGACCATAATGGTATAACTTTCTCCTTAAAAGAGATATTCACCATATGGGTGTTGATGAATATGTGGTACTACAAAATTAATTGAGAACTCTGCAAGAGCCAATTATACTATTTTGGAGAAACACAATTAATTACCAATAAGGTATTGTGTTGTAGTAAGTCTCAAAGAAACTTATTCAGTTTCCAAAGTATACGCGAAAGCGATTGATTATATTGAGACTATAAATAAAGGAAAGATTTAATATCTTCTATTACTACATCTTGTAGCGGGGTAATATGTATGTGAAAAGCTACCCGCTTTATTCTCCAATTTGTACTACATAAACAAAAGAATACCACAATGAAGTGGATATTTATTGATATAAAAATCCATATCATAATAAACACACGTCATGGCGTAAATCTGAAGTTTATCAATATTGATAATTTATTCAGTTGGCATAATTTTAGCCATATCAATTTAAGTATGATGTGCAAATATGATAGAGAATTCACATGGGTAAATGTTAAAGAACTAGAAAGTTCTTTACGAATTCTCTTATGTTGCTTGTTCTCATTATTTAATGGACCAACTAAAATTGGGATTGAATCCCATAAATACTGGAAATATCAAAGGTGAATACGGGCTCATTCACCTGCCATGTGTACCACATAAGATGCATCTATAAGATGGTTACATGTGCGATTATTATTAACCCGCAACATGGTATTGCGAGGTAACTTGCTCAATAATTTGATTTAGAGCATAATTTCCAGCTTTTTTATTCAAGATAGTTCTTCTTGATAAGTTGGTTTACATCACAGTTGGTTTAGCAAAATGAATTATTGAGTGCCTCCACTTAATAGCTAAACTATTGCTTATGAGAACAAAGTTACCTATATCAGTTTGATATACGTTATATACCAAAGTATATTACATTCTCCCCTCACAAGTGGTTCATGATCAGGAACCAAATAATTCCATCTTATTATTATTGATGTGCGGTGTATATTTTGATTAACACCATAACGCACAAAGATGGGTTCTCAAAGTTGAGGAAACAAGTTAGTTTTTCTAACATGAGGGGGAGACGAGATACAACAGTTGAGAAAAAGTTACATGGAATGAATTATCATTTATACATCTAGATCCTCGAATAAAATAATATGAACTTGAAGTTCATAAAAGGATAATTCATCTGCAATATATTGCAAAGCATGCCAGACGCATTTGCTGACCTAAAGAAAGTAACTATATTCTCATTGCAAATGCTCCTATTAATATAAGTCCTAGAAGGACAAAGTCTATGGTAAGCTTAAAGCGTATAGACAATCGATTTCAAATAAACTTCTTGATAAAGAAGATGAGCAAATGATCAAAATGATCATAATAAAGGAGGCAAGCGATCTAGAAGATCACATGACATAACACTTCATAAAATCTCATGAGAGATTCAGGTACCTGAATATATGAATGAAGAGATATCTATGTTATGTCTTTATGAAAAATAAGGAGGTTGGAACCGATATAAAATATTTGTCGACGACATCTATCGTAGCGCTAAGATAGATGAGGATCTTAAGTCTATCGAATATAGACACAAAATATTGGCCAAATGGAAGAGCCACAATTCAAGTATAATTTGAATTCATATGAAAGACATGTAGTTTTGAACATGTAGTTCAAATACTTGAAAGTATAAAGCCAATGATATGTGCAATCAGTTTTCGATATCTTATTTGTCTAGCATGACATGAAACCTTGATATGCATCTAATTAAAGTCTATTATATGACTTATATGGCTTAACTTATGAGACCCTTGAAAGATTTAAATTGCTTGAAGCATATACAATTCTTGATCTTGAAGTACCACATCCTCATTACAATTTGTGCATATATGTATCTTGCTATAACTATAAGCATGATAATGTGATAGCGAGAATACCTCCATAGAGATATTGAAGAGCCATTCTACGATATTTATGAAGACATTATATCTCTATCAAGAATGATGATTTCAAGGTGCAATATATTCATTCAAGTTAATATGGCTGATTTGTTCATCAAATCTCTACCAAAGATCTTTTGAAGATGGTGCACAAGATTGGAATGCAAATGCTCAAGGATGTGAATTGATGCTCTCATCAGGGGGAGTTAATACGCGTTATACTCTTTTTCCCTTTCAAGGTTTTGTCCCACTGGGTTTTCCTTGCAAGGTTTTTAACGAGGCAACCAAAAGGCGTATTATTAGATATGTGTACTCTTTTTCCTTTTCTAGATTTTTTTTCCCATTGGGTTTTCTCTTAGTTAAGGTTTTAACGAGGCACATTATCTGTTGAATAGACATTCAGGGGGAGTGTTATAAATAGAATTGTATTTATGGTGAATGTCTATATTTAGAGAAATTCTAGGGTTCATTGCTTGGTGGCTAAGTCACCCTCTCCCTATAAATAGAGGGTTCCATTCTATTGTAATTCATCACATATCAATAAGACTTCTCTCCCTCTACTTTTCTCTGCAATTCTCTTCTTCTTCATTTATTGTTTTATAACATTATCTTTTTTATTGAGATTGAAAATATAAAAAGATTATTTCTAATTTCATTGATGTCTTTTATAACCGCGCGCGACACACGGATAGAATAAATTTAGTCGTTTTATTAAAAATCTACCGATGTTCTTAATAATTGCTATTTTTGCATTAATAGCTGTAAGCAAATGAACTTCAAATATTTTTATCTCTAAACTCGAAATAATATTTTGATCTTTAAATTCGAATTTCTTCATAAAAAAATATTAGCACTCCAAATTGGCAGTTTTTATAAGAGGCTACCATATTTGGAAGAAACTACTCCCATTTGAAAGGCATTTTTTTCTTTTTTTGTTTTATTATTTTAAAATAATTTTAAAACTCCAACTGTGGTAAAAATTTACACTGGTCATCTTATGGTTTTGCCACTTAGCATCATAAAATTGTTTTGCTTCTTTTTTTATATGTAGACAGATTAATTACTGTAACTTGTGCAAAAGAGGAAGGGACCAAACTAAAGTAAAAAAGCTCATGTGCGGACTGCAAATTCAAACTAGAACACAGCCAGGCTAATCGATATGCTTTCAGCAGCAGCAGAATCTTGGAGAGGTTGCAAGACAAGTTGATCCAAATGGAAGACGATGGCACTATCAGACCAAAATAGACATACATCATGATCATGTATTTGATACCTATATGATTACCTTATTGCAGAAGGCAAAAGGGTTGAACAAAAATTTGGAACTACCACAACAAAAGAATTTCATGAGAGGTCTCAAAAGAGGGCACTCTCTCAAGCGTAATACATGCAAGTTCTTCTCAAAGGACAGGACAATACTTCACCAACTTTCTCTTCTCATAGAAATGTCAAATAACTCAATACCTTGGGACTGTAATGCAAGTACGAACTGATGCAGGAGTGATGACAAACAAGAGCTCGTCCTCTTATAACCTCCGATATTGGTCCCTGGTGAAAAAGGGATGCCGTAGCGCATCATGAGCCGTCATCCTGATAGATGGATCGAATCTAAGGAGACCTTGTAACAGGTCTATAAGATCTCCAGCTGAATGATCAACATGCTGCATCACCAAATTCTGCACCAAAGCCCAGACAATTCACATAAGATTTTGGCATATGAAAAACAAGTATTAAAGTGCATACAAATTATTAATCCACCTGAAGACGAGGCAGCTTCATCACGGACTTTATGCTCTCTCTGGAAGTGGCACCTTCAGGCCAGTCTAATCTACCCCTCCTTACATATTTCTCCGCATGCCGACTATCCAAATGAAAAAGGGATAAGTTAATTACTGATAGTATATGATGACATGAAACATACTAAAATGGCACTCACTCCACTCTTTTTAACATTTGTGACGGTAGTGGACCCAATACTCTTTCCATCATCGCCAGGTGCTCCAAATTCTCGTGTGTCTGGAATAAAGCTTCACCCTGCAAAACCACCACACATGAATGAATACCCAGTGTGTCTTCCATCAACATATTAACATCTGGCTCGGAACAAACAGATTAATGAGAAAATCAGATGCTAGCAACTACCGAGCATAGTTCTATCAAGATGCAGCCCACGCTCCATAAATCACACGGGTAGCTCCATCCAAGGCCTGAAACAAACATAAAACCCAGTTATCAAGTAAAAGGACAATGCTAAATTACTGAGACTTCGTTGAAAGGGGAAGAAAATCTTAACACACCAAGAATAACTTCAGGTGCACGGTAATGTCGTGTGGACACAATATAGTTGTGATCTGGTCGTTCGTAAGCAGTACTACCAAAATCAATTACTTTGATAGCACTTGACTTTGGTAACCTTTTAGAAAATGATCTGTCTCTGTGTGACCATGGTGTACCCTAAAGACAAGTAAAGGAACAACGGAGATTTAAATGATGTGGCATGATCACCAGAGGGCTAGTTAATTCTAGTTATTATAAGAGTATAACACACTCCTAAAAGCTTGAAAAGCAGAACTCTACATACCTTGTAGTCAGGCACTTTTATGTAGTCTCCAGAAACAAAGAGTATATTCTCAGGCTTAAGATCCGTATGGATGAGACGCATATCATGCATGACTGAAACAAAGGCCACAATAAGCATTCACAGTTTACAACAAAGTGTCTCCAATGCAGTGGTGGCAAATGCAATATAAAGATTGCAACTTTACTAACAAACCAGATAAAAGAACAATGCAAAAAGCAAATTCTTGAGACCAAGAGAACGAAAATTGGCCAAGTATCTGATAATAGAAAAGTGAACTGAAGAAGTATAGACCACACACATGCTACACATTCCAACAATTGCCTCCCAATTTCACGAACTAGATCAACTGGAAATGCGCGATAACTGTTTTTCCGTAGAAAATCGAATAAGCTTGGCCCAAGCTTCTCAAACACCTGTTAAGACCATTAAATCCATTGCAAGCCTTAAGTCCCCATAGAATTCTCAAAGTCGGGGAAATCAGGTTACCGCAAATCAACAATATACTTACTAAACAAATATGGTTACGATAATCAAACCAGTTCCGTAATTGGACACAACTGCAAAGAAGGAACTTCTTTTAACCATCACATGCAAACTTGCATTTATTTATATGAAGAAGAGCCATTATATACAACATAGACAAGACATACCGGCTTCCACCCCTATCATATCTCCCTAACAACTGAAGCATGTCAACTTCTACCATTGCCGCTTCACGATACTTCTTGATACTTCGGATAATTTTGATGGCAACAAATCCCTTCTGCTCTCTGTCCCAGCATTCTAGAACTTGCCCAAAGGTACCTGGTGAACTATAAAATTGAAGAAAGATCCACGGCCAAACAAGAGCGATTAAATCGTGAATTAAGAAAAGAAATTTAGACTGACCTTCACCAATCTTTTTGAGAATTTTATCTGCAATTACAGGAATGAAAATGACTGAGAATATTATGGAGGAGATAAGCGTATACTTGCAAAATGCAATTAAACTAAAGGACTTCAGGTTATGTTGTCTAATATAGACATGATGAGAAATAAGTTTTTGAAATTGGAAAAGCTTCAAGATTCTGTCAGGTATAGGAGATATCTTAATCCTTAGTTTGGTCCTCACTAGAATGGGAAGGAAGGTCAATTCCCGAATTTCATGCAAGCAAAACTACATCTACAAAACAATGTGCAACCTCATTTCTTACACTTAAATAATAGTCACTTATTATGCCAGAGAAGAAAAATAGACCGTTGAGAAGAAAATGTGTTCCTTCACTATTAGTATCTTATTCACTTACTTTATCCGACAAGTAGAGGTATATCTTGCAACAAAAAATGGATACTCCCATATACAAGATGCTAAATGATCAGAGCATTTTTTGGTTTCTACTTGCTAATTACAAAACAACGATCAGCTAATTGCTTATGGACAAAAAGATGGACTTCAGCACGACCAGACACATAATTCCATAAACAACTGGAATATAAGAGCCAACCAAAAAGAACCTAACACATATTTTGATCAAGCAGAACCTAACACATATATAACATGGTGATGAAAAAAATTTGTAATTACAGCGAGTAGTTAAATTCTCTCCAAGCTCAAACATGTAATGTCCATCTTTGTCATCATCTCGCCGTGGGGGAGAGCCTTTTTGAGCCAGTCCTTTTACATATAAACTATCATGATCGGGTAGTAACCTTGAATGCACATAGCTCGATGAATTGCCAACCTCTTGCCCATAATATATTCCTGACTGAGCCTACAGACAACCATTCATTCATATTCTTCTGAAAAAGATATAACATAAAACCTACCCTATATTCAAAACTAAACTGAATTTTGAAATATTTGCAAGAGTAACAACCAAGATGATTTTTCACGCAATCCCCAACTCAACAACGAACTCACTAAGCTAGACAAGACCATTGAATTGGTACAAAACTATTGACATCAGAGAAACAACAAGCATTTGTCACGCAACAAATATTCTCAGACCAACATCATAAGATTGATGACTGATCAAATGCTACTACACCTTTCAATTTAAATCGCTCATAAATCTTCTTATTCCAACGAGATTGTTTTTACCTTTTCATCATGATTCAATTCAATGTTTAACCATGCAAAATTCAGATGCCAATGACACTCAAAAGAACCTTAAGAAATTATGTTCTTATAAAATTACAGATTTCAGCCGGATTTTTTTTTTAATTTCCTTATTTTTCCTCAAAGTGAAGTCCCCGAATTCATGGAGTCAAACATCAGATCCAAATTAAACAAACAAAATTTTATTGGAAGATGTCCAATATATATCTCAAACTGAAATCTGCAGTTCTAATCAATAACTCAAGCATCAAATTATCCTCCAAAATCCTATCTTTTATCACCAATAACTTAAAACCTCATATGGTTCACGAGAACTTTCATAGAACCAGAATTAATCAAAATACTCAACATCCAACTAACACTTTTTGGGTCATTTGTGAAACTTCTCCCAAGAAAAGTAACACCAAAACTTTCATTGAACCTTAACTTCAATTGTAATCAAAACCCTCGAAATTCCGCTACAAAATTTTCATTTCTCGAACAAATAAAAAATCATAACACCAAAACTTTCGTTGATACTTAACATCAATTGTAATCAGATTTACTAATAATTGAGCTAAATATATTTCATTTTCGAACAACTTCTCAGTAAATAAGAAAAAAATGAGTAAAATTAATACAAAAAATAACAACGGAAAAAGAATAAAAGGAGTACCTTGGGAGTATGGGAAGGATCCCAATCTAATCTCGGACGCTTCTTAGGACGACGATCCATGTATGGATGTGAATACTCTGTTACGTATTCCATTTCCATATATCAAATCGATGCGTAATTTGTAAAGAGAGAAAAAACCCTAATCCCCAAATTGTTTGTGAGCTAAGGAGCAGCGAAAGCTAATGGTGTGGAGCTCGATGCGGCGTACGATTCACATTATTTGATTGATGCTTCACCGTTGGATTAGTAATTGAAGTTTAATCAGGACCGTCTCAACCGACTTTATAGAGTCGGGGTTAGGGAAACTAACCGTGGTTGAGTTATGTGGTTTTTTCTTTTTATTTTTCTTCTATTTTACCTATAACTAAATTGTTTTCTTCTATGGTTTCCTTTCCGAATATTCTATTCTTCTAGAGAATACCCGGCATTTTTCCAAACCTCAATCTAAGGATTGGAAAAAGAAAATCCTATAATTATAACATGGCATTAAAGAGCTTCCACATAACGAATTTGAGAATATCTGATCTTATAGTTCATTAAAAATATTACTTTAGTTGATATCGTGTCCGAAAATAATGATATATGTAATGTTTATGTAACGATACAAGTTTTTTTATTATGAACTTTTAACTGATGACATAGTTAAGCAATATTACAAAGTTCTGAGACAAATCTGATGTGTTTTCCTTTTTATATCTCAATATTCTAAGGATCAATTATTATCCTTATTATTGGAATTTTTAACCATTTGATTGAAAGTTGAAATCCCATTATTCATACAAATAGACTCTAGCAAATGAGTTGAGGTTCTACGAGGTACCCATTACTTGGAGAACCCTCCTAATAGTATTGATGTGCTCCATTTATGAATATAAAAAAATTAAGCGAGTCAAATCGTTTATTGATTTTGGTATAAAGAGTCGTATGCCCCATTTATTTTCAGCAAGATTATCATATCTGAATCTAAAGACGAATAGCTCTATCTAAACTAATCCAATGATGTAATGCGTGCCTAGATGAACATGTCCCGACAATACTAGTAATGTAAGGATTCACCATGAAATTGTCTACCACGACTTTTTTATTTTTTATTTTTTATCCGGACTTAAATCGGCAATGAGTATTCTACTTGACTGAACATTAACCTCAAATTTTCGTGTCAAAACATGAATTGAGTTCAACAAAAATTTGTAACATCCTTTATTTTTGTAAATGGAAATTATTATTGATGAAAGATCCTACAATACCTGCGAGCAAACTCTAGCAAATTAAGAACTACACTATAACTCTAATGCAACTAGGGGTATACATAGCTCGGGTTGGTTCGGATTTTGCAATTACCAAACCAAACCAATTGTGTCTGGTTATTAAATCTAAAGACCAAACCAAACCAATAAAACTCGGGTTTTTCACTCTCGGGTTTTCGGGTTATTCGGGTTTTGTTGGTTTTTTTCCGGTAAAATCTTTGTAGCACAAAACAAATAACTTGTGCTCAAAATATTTCTTTAATCCTAGTAAGATACAACTATATACGGTATTTTCCAAGAAAATGATACAAAATATGAGATGTGTCATGGCATTATCCTAAAATATTCAACAATAAGGACAATAAAATTATGTAATATAAATATTGCTAATTAAAATGCCATAGTTAAAATAAATATAATCTCAAAGTAGTAAGTCATGCTAAAATAAGTAGACTTATAAGGGAGTATTAATTACATGACTAAACGCTAAAGAAAAAATAAAAATATGTTATGCATTTTTATCTAAATTATTGTAAAACAAAAAATAGATATTCAATACATTGCCGTTTGCAGTATTGAATTGAATGTCTTTTGTTATCATTAATATTGATTTGATTTTGGTTTGGACTTTTGTTAGCATTATTTAAGTTAATAATATTAATGGCTATAAAACTTATTGGAACATCCAAAAGTTCTAAGTCCAACCTTGAAATAATACCTTAAAAGATAAAATTATGAAAAGTTTAAGAAATATTTATAAATTACATCACAATAAGTATATTTATATATTAAATATAACTAAAATTTCTATATATGTAACGTCGGGTTGGTTTGGTTTCGGTTTGACTTTCTTTAGTTAAAACCAACCCAAACCAATTATGGTCGGGTTTTTCTTTCCAACACCAAACCAAATCAAACCAAACCATAGTCGGATTTTTTTTCTCGGTTTGACTCGGATTATCGGGTTGGTGCGATTTGTCGGTTTCCTCTGTGCACCCCTAAATGCAACAAATGGTTTTACCTTCAACTTTAAGAAATGAACAATCCAATTCTTCGTTCTTCTAAGCACTTCCCACCATAAATCATTTCTCTAATACCATTTCAATTTCCTCTAATATTAATGGACCTACCTTTACTTTTATTTGAGAACTTCTACTCCCTTTCTATCAAAAGATTAATAAACAAAGCTATTGAGCCAAGAAAAAAAAATACCAATCCTTGATGCCCATGAACTACGAAAAGACACGTCTAAGACAGGCTTCCTCTGAACAGAGCCAGTGCAACTTGTGTACAATCCAAAAGGCTCGTTTTACTTTGAACAATTAATCTCCTATATCATTTATCTGCTTATTTTTCTTACAAGTATCACAATAAATATACAGCACGTGGAAATTTGAAGAAAAAAAAAACGCAGAGGAAATAATAAAAATGAATTACAAGAAGAGAACAAGAGAAAAGAATAAAATACTGGAAGTTCAAAGAAGAATACTATTGTCAAAAGTAAGAGAAGAGGAGGCTGTCAAAGAAGGGGTTCAGAAAGTTCCATTTCATTGGCACTCTCTTGTTGTGTCTCTACACGTCTCGTACCTACCAAATCTAAGCCAAGCCATTGCCATGGCCAGCATATGTATCTTGGCCTGTTTAGAGCAATTCTGGATGTTTCCCTGCCATCTAGCTCTTCAAGCTGACGAGTGAGCTCTTCCACTTTATCCCTCAGCCTCGATGCTCTTAAATCAGCCAGTCTCAATGATTTCTCAGCTGCATCTCTTGCAGCCATGGCTGCATCAGCTGTTTCTTCTTTGAATTTGAGCTTCTTCTCAGACTCTAGTACGGCCTCCTTCGCTGCCTCAAGCTCCTGGCGTACAGCCGACAACTGCAAGAACCATCGAAAAAATTTCATAGAAATAGTCGATGAGGCAGTAACCGGAATGGCAGAACATGCAGCAGTTTATTTACAAGAAATTGCTGGAGAATTGGAAGAAAAAAAAAACCATAGGCATACTGCTCGCTTTTGTATTCTACTAGTAAATTCTAAAGTATGAAATCAGAACCCCATTAATGTTAAATTATTTGGTTGATAGATTATTCTAGAGTTGTCAATATCTCTAAACCTCATAAACTGAGATGTATTCCTATTTGCATAGGGGACAAATGGTCAATGGTGCAAAACCCAATTGTCCATTCATTTCGGTAAGAGTTATCCTGTTGATTAAGAAATAAAATGTGATATTGTCTATGCACTTCCACGGCTGCACTGTTTTTCTAGTAGACGAACATCTAAGTGCATGACTCCAATATCAAGTGCTGTTCTGAGCTTTATTAGAATCTGATTTTCTCTCCGATAATGGCTATAAAATTCGCTTTGACATTTGAGGTTCAAAGATTCACATAAAACCTGCATTACATATTGACATAGAGAGAGATTTCTCTTCTGTCTATGGTCAGTGATGCTTGGTCGTTGATATTGTTTAAGTTATCTTGCTAATTCAGTAAGTAAACGTGACATTGTCTATGCAATGCTCGGTATGCATTATTTTTCTAGTAGAATCAGACATCCAAGTAACTTATCCAGTATAAAAGTGCTTTCTTGAGCTTTACTAGATTGTAGATTCTGATTTTTCACAATAACGACCCAAAAATTTGGTATTCCATTTGAGAGCTAGAGCTGGAATAAAGGCAATAACTTCTGGACATCAAACTCTGACCTTGCATCTTAGCTTAATGTATGTATGTAGCAAGGCATAGTTAATTGCAACCTAGTGAATAGTATCAAACACCCAAGTTGCAGTTCTTCTGAAACGGCATGCCAAAGTTCATACCCCTTCAAGCTTTCATACATCACATCATGAATTGCTACTACTATCTTAATACATAGGACACCCTAGTCTTCGTATTGAGCACTCTACTCACTCTATTTCTCTTCCACTCTTTGTAGCCATAGTTGCGATGATATTATAACCCAACTGGTCATTTTGAGTTCTAGGACCGCGTTCCCTTATTTGAGACTTCTCGTAGGTTCATTTGGTGATTTATGACTTGCATTTGGTGATTTATGAATTGCAGGTACTGGTAGCACGGTCCCGAAGGGTTCGGAAGCATTTTGGGAGACTTGAACTTGAAGTGGAAGTCTAAAATGCTTAGACTTGACCAAAGTCAACATTTTAAATAAACGAGCTTAGATTCATGGGTTGAAGGTTCCAATAGATTCAAATGATTTTGGACTTGTACGTATGTTAGGATTAGGGCCCGAGGGGCTCGGGTGCATTTCGGCACAAGTTTAAGATTCTTAAGTTGATTTGAGTTGTCGATTTGATTTATAGCGTTCCACTTTGTGTTTTGAGCCTTTGGATAAGTTCATATAGAATATTTGGACTTGTTGGGATGATTTGAAAGGGTCCCCGACACTCGGGTGAGTTTCGGGGTGTTCAGGGAAGGTTTTTAAGGCAAAAACCAGCAATAAAATTGCAGCAGCACCCATTTCAGTCATTTTCTGTACTTACAGCCACTTTCCCGCACTTGTAAATAACCTCATTTCATACTTAGAATTCATTTCACCATTTTGGAAGCTAAGGAGCTCGGATTGAGGTGATTTTGAGGGAATTTTCATCTACCTCATTAGGGTAAGTAATTATAACTTGAATCTATGACTATTACACGAATCTATTTTTGATTTTGCCTTAGAATCAAGGATTTCAAAGAGGGAAAAAGGGATTTTGAACTAAAATTTTGAAAAGTAAACTTTGAGGTTTTGAACACCGATTTGGACTTAAATTTGAAAATAAACTATATATTTGGACTCCGAAGGCTATAGGTCACCGTTTGGTTTTGATCTTGGGTTTTGACCACGTGGGCTCGGGTAGATTTTTTTTTTGACTTTTGACATTCTGATAAAGATGGAGTCTTTTTCATATGTGATTGATTCCTATAGCCTTATTTGACCTCGTTAAGTATTATTTGACTAGATTTTGGACGTTTGGAGGCCACAGAGAAAGGGAAGGCGCTTCTGAAGGTTGAAGCTTATTTCGGAGAAGGTAAGTATCCTAGCTAACCTTGACTTGGGGAAATTTTTCCAAAGAATGGACTTATGTGCTACATGCTATGTGTTGGGGGTGACATACATAAGAGGTGACGAGCGTATATGCTGATAAGGATGTTGCACTATGTTTGGGGTAGATTTTAGGCTTCTTTAAGCCTTGTTTTGATCATGTTCTACTTGTGACATGCTTTACTTGTTTGTATGACTACCTGAGCATTTTATTCATGCTAGAGATAGGTTCATGTATATTGGACTACAAGAGTTACTAGTTAGTCATACATTGATCATTATTATTCTTTGAGTCATGACTACATGTGCATCATCCCATAGTAGTTTAACATGATAGGATATTGTATGTCATAACTAGTTGTTGTACGACCATTTAAGCATCTTATTCATGCTAGAATAATTTTATATGCATCCTTCGTATGCTAATTAAATATTAGGGATTTCATGTACGGGTTTTACATCGTAGAACTGTATAGTCATACACTCTTTCATATATGCACTTTGTTATAGCTTATATACTTGCTCTCATTACTTATTTGAGACTGTTGTGAGCCATTGAGTTGATAGGGCATGTGAATTCACGCTCATGTTTTGAGGTATCAGTTAGGGCGTACGGATTCACAATCCTATTTTGAGGTATCAATTAAGGCGTGTGGACTGTCGATTCACGTTCCTTTTGAGATATCGATTAGAACATGTCATATCATGCTCCTATATGGCATATAGATTTACATTCTTGAAGTGTGTGGATATGGATCCATCCCTCTAGAGTCACTAAACACCAAAATCACGCCAACGATGTGCACGCAAGTTTAGGGACCGACACATTTTATTTTGATTATGATACCTGTTGATGAGTTTGAGCATAAATGTGGAAGCTTTATTTTGTTTAAATGAATCAACTATGCCGATCCATGCATTTTTACATGTTGTGTTCATGCATATCATCTATATGCGCTTTTTGGTGCATTTTACACATGCATAGGCTTGTTAGCAAGTTGTTGGACACTCGTGAAGTGTCGGTTTGATATAAAGGTTGAGCCTTTATCGTACACCCCTTATATGTAACACCTCAGACTTTAGACAGAATCCCACATCGGCAAAACACAAGAGGGATGCTGGGTATCTAAGTTAACAAGCCTTAAACCCTAGTGACGTGTTTTAAACCCGTGAGGGCCTAGGCCCAAAGTGGACAATATCACTAGTGGACTGGGCTGTTACAGATGGTATCAGAGCCACTCTTGTGTCAGCCATGCCGATGGTGGGTCAGAGTTCAACTGAGTTAGGCAAATCCCGGTTAAGCGGGGTAAACCTCAGTGTTGAGTCTAGGCAAATCCCATGCGGTGGGGCAAACCTCAGCAAGGACGCTGAGTCCATAAGAGGGGGTGTATGTAACACCTCAGACTTTAGACAGAATCCCACATCGGCAAAACACAAGAGGGACGCTGGGTATATAAGTTAACAAGCCTTGAACCCTAGTGACGCGTTTTAAACCCGTGAGGGCCTAGGCCCAGAGCAGATAATATCACTAGCGGGCTGGGCTGTTACATTATATTAGGCTCTTATTGATGCATCCTTTGTATGTGGATTTGATGCATTGGCATATGCTTTTGACCATATTATCTGAGAAAGCATGCTTATTATATGCGACTTTGACTGTACACCTTATTATTTATATTTGATGTTCCTTGTTTGTTTCTCTGTTATTGTGAACTGCACATGTTATGGAAAGAGAGTATCTTTTACCAAAGCCTCACAACTATTTCGTTGAGGTTAGACTTGATACTTAATGAATACATGTGGATTATTGCGCTCATGCTACACTTTTGCACATTTTTGTGCAAACTCCGTTCCTGGTACTAGCGGGACCTAGAAGATAGCATCAAGCTAGCACTTGGGGACTTCATGGTGAACTGTCTTGCTTGGATCCGCAGCTTTTGGAGTCACCGCCTTCATATCTATTTTTGTCCTTTATTTTAGACAATTATATTTTGAGAATGTTGTATTTCTCCATCTTTAGTCGCTCATGACTTGTATTACTAGTCCTTGGGGGTTGTATTTGGAGTATTCCGCACTTATGTATTATCAGATTTAGACTTATGATCTTATCCATGTTTAGACTTGTTTATGTCTCTATGGTATCCGGATTTGTTGCCGAGGGTCTATCGGAAACAACCTCTTTATTCAATCGGGGTAAGGGTAAGGTCTGCGTACACACTGCCCTCCCCAGACTCCACTTGTGGGATTTTACTGGGTCGTTGTTGTTGTTGGTATCCGGATTTGTTGGTTATGCTTGTTGGTTCGCCTAACCGTTTGGGTTAGGTGTCATAACAACCTTGGTGGAACTTTGGATCGTGAAAAATATTCATATTTTAAACTACTTTTAGTCCTTCATATTCAACTATAGAGAGCCAGAGAGGAGAGTATATCATAAAACAATAAAACAGCACTCACATACTTGTTTGCTGAAGCATGTTGCTCTAGCAAAAGGCAATGCTCTTCTACTTTATTTCAGTTAATTTTTTGGGACAGGTGATGACAACGCTCTTCTATTTCTGTAGTGGACTTCCATATCTTCTGGGTTTTTTCCAGATCTATTATTTCTTCCTTCTTTGACAAGTAACAATATATAACAGGAAAAATCACTATCTTTTGTCAGAAGAGAGAACTCATTGGGTATGGCCTTCTTTTTCCCAGATGTATTGTTCTTATCGCTTGCCTTTCTAAAGGAACAAACTCTTGACCAGGAGAATAAAAAGAAACCTAACAGCAAAGGGTTCTCAATTATCTAAGGAAACTCATTTTGTTGATTGAAAGAGAATAAGCGCTATCCATCGAGTAAAGAGAGGGATCTCTAAAGAGAGCCAGCAGACATATCACACCAGAATCCAAATCAATCAATCAATCAACTTGACCTCAAAACCCAACTAGTAGGGCCTGTTTGTGTGAATCTTCTATATCCTTTCGGCAATACATATTCATTGAATAAATTGCTGATTCCTAAAAGCATTGCTGATTCTCTTTCCTTTTTATATCACAATGTACTTCCTCCTGCTAGCAACAAAAATTACTCAAGACTCTGGAGTTGATTTTTTTTTTTTGAAACAGAACTTTCAAATTGGATATCTCGTTTTGGCATTCTTATCTTAAATCTCATTCAAAATTGAGATAGATCACTACACATGGTAGGTTCTTGTGTGCTTTTACATGCTTTGGCCAACTTTCTTGATAATATAAAATTTCACCTCTCTTTCCTTTTTATATCACAATGTACTTCCTCCTGCTAGCAACAAAAATTACTCAAGACTCTGGAGTTGATTTTTTTTTTTTTTTGAAACAGAACTTTCAAATTGAATATCTCGTTTTGGCATTCTTATCTTAAATCTCATTCAAAATTGAGATAGATCACTACACATAGTAGGTTCTTGTGTGCTTTTACATGCTTTGGCCAACTTTCTTGATAATATGAAATTTCACCTCTCTTTCCTTTTTATATCACAATGTACTTCCTCCTGCTAGCAACAAAAAATTACTCAAGACTTTGGAGTTGATTTTTGATTTTTTTTTTTTTTTTTGAAACAGAACTTTGAAATTGAATATCTTGTTTTGGTTTTCTTATCTTTAAATCTCATTCAAAATTGAGATAGATCGCAACGCAATTTGAGAACTTTTTCGACTCAAAGCTTTCTAAAATTACCTCTAGCATTAAATGTTTAGCTATAGCCTATAAGCTGTTAGAACAGCAGTATCACTGTACTCTAGGCTAAGAGGCACACTCTCAAATCCCAAAGCCAAAATATCCACTTTACAACATTACATTGTCATCTTTACCAAAATGGCAGGATAATACAGATTTGACATAGAATTTTGTTCCTCCACATGCCCCAAGTAACAATTAAGCATCAACATGCCTGACAAACTCACAAAAGGGAGATTCAGCTACTAAAAATTGAGAAACACAAGCCAATAACCACCTCTTCACACTGGCACCCCCCCCCCCCCCCCCCCCCCAAAAAAAAACGAAAA
>NC_032000.1:27756756-27859024 GCF_001879085.1 Nicotiana attenuata | reverse complement strand
CCCCCACAAAAAAAAAAAAAAAGAAGAAAAAGGGGAAAGAGAAGAACATTACTGAAACAGCTTTTAAGATCCATCTCTTTTCATGAAGTACTAAATATCTTTTATCATTCCAAGAGGTTTAAATTTAATTTAAAGGCCAAACGAAACAAGGGTTACACTTCAAAGTTCAAACCCATGAAAAGGTGTCTGGTTGGAAGAAAAATCTGCCCAAAGCAGATGATTTATCTTCATTCTAAAATACAATAGTTGATACAGAAGTTGAAAGACTTTAGCAGTACTGATGAAGCAACCAGTTTCAGCTTCACAAATAAGTCAGAAACTTGCTAAAAGTTTCTTAGCAATTGAATAAACAACCACAACTGTGACAGCATGTGTCAGCTTGTGTCTAGTGGAAAACAGAACAGCATAAAAACAGAAACCCGCAGCACGACAAAAGTATTCCCGGACCAGTTTAATGGAAGATCAGATTCCACTCGTTAGAAATGCATTTATGACTTTCACAATCATTAGTTAAATTACATTAAGAGCGTTTAAGCATCAATTACCTGTGCCTCACACTCTTGTTCAACAGCTTTACCTGCAGCAGCTTCTTGCTGTGCAGCGACTTTCCACCGTGTAATTTCTTCTTCAGCAGCAGTGATGTCCATCATAAGCCCTTCAACCTACAATGAGAGAGTTATTTGTAAGATAACAAGAAAAAAATGATTACATATGCATATGAGCTTTCCAGAATTCTCGTACGCAAACCTCCACAAATGACATCAAACTCTATGAACCAAATACCAGTATCATGAAATAATATATTGAGATTTGGCAGTGCATTACATTTTCATTTGCCACCCTCTCCTTCTCTTCAAGTTCCTCCACACGTTGCTTCCATTGACTGAGTTCCTTCACTTGAGTTTCCACATGTTCCTTCAATAAACTTGACTCTGCCCTTTGATTTAGTATAGCAAAATGATAAAACAACAAAAGTCAGGATAAGGATAGGCTAAGTCATACTCGAGTGTTTCTAGAAGAGAAAAAGAAGACAAAGGGGCCATGCATCAGATCCGCTCGCTCAAGCCGAGTAGCATCACATAGTGAAGAAATGCGGCTCAAAAAACAGTTAACCCAATATAAGCTTGAACAGGAGGTACCTTAGCTCTTCCACAGTATGTTTTAGGTCAATGATCTCAACCTGAGACTGCCTAATTATGTTTTCTAATGCACCAGCCTACATCAAGAACATCAATTAGTTAATAAAATAGCAAGAAGCTTTGAATACGAATTAGTACCAAAAAGACTTACCAAAGCATATACTTCATCCTCTTCTGTATTTGCTGCATCCTTTTTAATATCAGAAGCAGGGATCTTGCCATCGCCAACGCGATTATTAAACTTGTAATTTATCCCAGCTTCTCTCAATCCATTTTCCGCTATCTTAAACAATTCATTTGTTTTGGATGATAAATCCACTGAAATTCTCTTTGAAAGAGCACTTTTCAGTAAAGACCCAATTTGTTCTTTTTCTTTTACTAACTGAGAAACTGACTCATTTAGGTTTTTCACTTCACGACTCCTCTCCTCTAGCAAATCCCTCGTTTTATGGACAACGAATTCACTCATTTCATAAATAGATTCCAACCCCGCTAAAACTGCCCTTATATTCTCTTCCATGTCCATCTCTTGCGCAAGAAACAAGGATTCCGACAACTCAGATGCCTTCCTCGCATCAACAACCTTAACAGCATTATAAATCTGTTCGTGTATATTCCCAACATATTTCAGTTGCTCAGCAAGTAATGGTCTTTGCATTTCCAGCTTTGTTTCTGAACTGCTTAACCTACCCTCGTATTCACTCACCAAATCCCTCAATCCAACCACTTCACTCTCCAATGCATTTTGCTTCTCACGCATCACTCCTTCCAACTCCGATAGTTTCTCATCTTTTTCACTTACAGATTTCTCTAAACTGTCGACAACTGAAGCTTTCTTCGCAACCTCCTCTCTCAAACCACTAATCTTCGCCTCTAACTCTGAAACTTCAATAGCAATTTCATAATTCCTGTGTTCCATTTGTTCCCGTGCCTCGTTCCTTGACTTTGTTGTTGATTCAATCTGTCTTAAAAGCTCCTCTACAATCTCATTCGTCCGTTTGATCACGCCATAAGAGACAGCTGGCAATCCTGTGTATTTCGGTGACCTAGGTAATCCACCAGCTACAAAATTCTTAAATTGACTAACTTTTCCAGATATTTTATCAATTCCACTAACTAACATTGAACCAGAAGTTTCCATTTCAGTTCTCATTGATTCTTTCGCTTTATTCACTTCCTCTAACTGCTTAGCAAAATCATCTTTCTGCTTAATTGCTTCTTTTAGTTCATCCGTTACCTTCTCGACTGTTTTAATAACTTCTTCCTTTTCCCGTAATGCTTCATCGCGTTGTCTCGAGTGCTCATCGCGCTTTTTGATTGCTTCATGAGCGAGAACTCTCAATCTGTTAAACGAAACTTGCAATTCCGATTTAGAATTCTCTGCGGCTAATCGAGCTTGCCGCTCTCGATCCAGCTCCGCAAGAATCTCATGGAATTTCTCAATTGAGACATCTTCCGGTGGCTGAGAATTTATATCAATAGGTAGCGGATCATCCGCCTCGACGTCGCTCAGTACAGCGTCGTTGTCTTCCTCACCGGCGCTCGCCATGAATAAATCGCAAAATTTTACAATCTAAAACTTTGACATGACTAGTTACTTACGAATTGCTGCATCAATTCGATAATTCAAAATCCTCAAACCCTAGAATTAAGATAAAGCTGAAGTCAACTAAGTGTAAAACAAAAGGAAAGCGATATCGAAGATATGGTGATCGCCGGAGATTACGTCGAAAGGAGTGGATTTTGTATATTGTAAGGATAATCGGGGATTGATGATCGGCGAGATTTTAGTTCGGAGAAATTAAGTGCAGTAAATGAAAAGAATGAAAGCTTGGGGGTTCAATTATGCCACCAGCTAGTTCTTGTTCTTGTTGGTTTTTTTTTTTTGGTTTTTACTTTTTTTTTTTATTTCTTTTGTATGTTGGGTTTTTAATTCAGTTTTCTTTTATGTTTCCCGAAAACCGGAAGGAAAAAATGTGACTCGTGCACTTGGTGTCTTTTGGCTTTTACGGTCGGAAAAGGAAAAACATGTGAGGAGGAAGCTTCCTTTTTTTTTTTTGTAATAAAAAAAAGTTAAATATATTGTTGTCTTGGTTATGTAATTACTAAGATAGTAATTAATCGCTCTGATAATTATACACTAGTATAGTAATTATCTTTGTTATTTGCCAGAGCGTAACTGTAATGTAATTCTCACTGTCACGTTTGGTTGGATAAATATAATTACATAGTTAAATATATTTTTTCCAGATTAACCTATTGAAATATATTAAATTATTAAGAAATGAGAACAAAATAGAACAATATACTAATTGAGACAAAATAAATATGAGGGAGAATATTTTGTTATTTATTTTCTTGGTATATCATTCATAGGGTCAAAAGTTCCCTATTTATAAAGGTACAAATTCATTCACTAGTTATAAGTTAATGTACTTCTTAATTGAGTACATGAATACAAAGTACGTTAAATGGACATACAAATGCATTTACCTCACTCACATGCATTCATCTCATTTATAACACTCCCCCTTGGATGTCCATTTAAAAGATAATGTGCCTCGTTAAAACCTTACTAGGAAAACCCTCTTAATTGAGTACATGAATACAAAGTACGTTAAATGGACATACAAATGCATTTACCTCACTCACATGCATTCATCTCATTTATAACACTCCCCCTTGGATGTCAATTTAAAAGATAATGTGCCTCGTTAAAACTTTACTAGGAAAACCCAATGGGAAAAAGCCTAGTGAAGGAAAAAGAGTATACATATCTTGTAATACGCATTGAGTGCTGCCTCATTAGAAACCTTACCAGGAAAACCCATTTGGGACAAAACCTTGGTTAAGGGAAAAAGAGTACATCGCGTATTATACTCCCCCTGATGAAAGCTTTATTTGATATCTCGGAGACGACGCATTCCAATTTTATGTCTCAGCTTCTCAAATGTTGATGTTGTCAATGCCTTAGTGAACAAATCTGCTAGATTGTCACTTGAACAGATTTGTTGAACATTTATCTCACCATTTTGCTGAAGATCGTGTGTGAAAAAGAACTTTGGTGAAATGTGCTTTGTTCTGTCTCCTTTGATATATCCTCGTTTAAGTTGAGCTATGCAAGCAGCATTGTCTTCATACAATATCGTTGGAATCTTCGTTTTTAAAGAAAGACCACACAATTATTGAATATGTTGAGTCACTGATCTCAACCATACACATTCTCGACTAGCTTCATGAATAGCTATTATCTCTGCATGATTGGAAGATGTAGCCGCTAAAGTTTGTTTTGTTGAACGCCATGAAATAGTTGTACCCCTACAAGTAAATAGATAGCCTGTTTAAGATCGGGCTTTATGTGGGTCAGACAAATAACCTGCATCTGCATAACCAATCAACTGTGAATCGGATTCATAAGAATAAAATAATCCCATATCAATAGTCCCTCGGAGGTATCTAAAAATATGCTTAACACCATTCCAGTGTCTTGTTGTTGGAAAGGAACTAAACCTTGCTAATAAACTTACTACAAAAGTTATATCTGGTCGAGTATTATTTGCGAGATACATTAGTGCCCCAATTGCACTAATATGGAGTTTCATCACCAAGAAGCTCTCCATCATTTTCATGAGGTTGGAATGGATCTTTATTTATATCGAGTGATCTCACAATCATCGGGGTACTCAATGGATGTGCTTTATCCATATAAAAACGCTTTAGGATCTTTTCGGTATAAGTTGATTGATGGACAAAAATTCCATCTTTCATATGCTCAATTTGTAGACCAAGACAAAATTTTGTCTTTCCAAGATCTTTCATTTCAAACTCTTTCTTCAAACAGTCTACTGCTTTTGGAAGTTCCCCAGGAGTTCCAATGATATTTAGATCATCAACATACACAGCGATTATAACAAATTCATATCCAGACCTTCTTATAAATACACAGGGACAAATTGGATCATTCTTATACCCTTCTTTCAGCAAATACTCACTCAGACGATTATACCACATTCGCCCTGATTGTTTCAATCCGTATAAGGATTTTTGAAGCTTTATTGAACAAGCTTCCCGAAAATTTTTATTAGTTTCAGGAACTTTAAGCCCTTCGGGGATTTTCATATAAATTTCATTATCTAATGTGCCATACAAATAGGCTGTGACTACATCCATTAGACGCATATCAAGTTTTTCATGGACTGCCAAATTTATAAGATACCTGAAAGTGATTGCATCCACCACAGGAGAATATGTCTCCATATAATCAATGCCAGATCTTTGCGAAAATCCTTGTGCCATAAGTCGTGCTTTATATCTGACGATTTCATTTTTATCATTTCGTCTTCGCACAAAAACCAATTTGTATCCCACTGGCTTTATTCCTTCAGGTGTTCGGACTATACGTCCGAATACTTTACGTTTTTCAAGTGATGCTAATTCTGCCTGGATAGCTTCTTTCCATTCTGGCCAATCATTTCTCTGTCTACATTCATCGACAGATCTTGGTTCAAGATCATCATCTTGTTACATTATTTCAACAGCAACATTATAAGCAAAAATGTTGTCGACAATAATATTATTTCGGTTCCACCTTTTTGCCGTAGAGACATAACTTATTGAGATCTCTTCATTCTTATTATTTTCAGGTACCTGGACCTCCTCTGAGGTCTTATCATTTGTTATGTCACAAGGCTCTTTTTGAGCAATTGCCTCCATATTATAATCTCCTAGATCATTTGCTCCTTTTCGCTTTCTATGATTTTTATCTTTGGAACCAATTGGTCTACCACGTTTCAAGCGTGTCTTAGACTCATTTGTATTTATAGATTGTCCAACCGGGACATCAATTCGAATAGGAGCACTAGCAGCTGGAATATGTGATTTAGTCAACCTTGGTAGGTTAGTGAATGCATCTGGCAGTTGATTTGCAATATTTTGCAAATAAATTATATTTTGAACCTCATGTTCACATTGCTTTGTTCCAGGATCTAAATGAGATAGTGATATTGCATTCCAATCTATCTCTTTTTGCAATTGCTTATTTTCTCCCCCTAATATTGGGTATACTGATTCATCAAAATGGCAATCATCAAATCTTGCCGTAAATAAATCTCCAGTCATAGGTTTCAAATATTTTATAATAGAAGGAGATCATACCCAACATATATCCCCAATCTTCTTTGGGGTCCCATCTTTGTACGTTGTGGTGGAGCAGTTGGAACATATACTGCACATCCAAATATTCTAAGATGGGAAATATTTGGCTCCTGACCAAAAGCCAATTGTATTGGGGAGACTTCATGATAACTTGTAGGTCTGATCCGCACAAGAGCTGCTGCATGCAAAATAGCATGGCCCCATACTAAAATGAGAAGTTTTGTTCTCATAAGCATTGGTCTAGCAATTAATTGGAGGCGTTTGATCAATGATTCTGCTAGACCATTTTGAGTATGAACATGAGTAACTGGATGCTCAATTCTTATCCCACTTGATATGCAATAATCGTTAAAGGCCTGGGACGTAAATTCACCAGCATTATCAAGACGAAGTGTCTTAATTGCATAATCTGAAAACTGTGCTCTTAATCTTATTAATTGAGCTAGTAACCTCGCAATATTACGGGTTGATTACAAGCACACATGTGACCATCTTGTAGATGCATCTATCAAAACCATATAATATCTGAATGGTCCACATGAAGGATGTATGTGCCCACATATATCACCCTGTATACGTTCCAAAAATGCAGGGGATTCAGCTCCAACTTTAATTACTGATGGTCTAATAACCGGTTTTCCTTGAGAACATGCAACACAAGAGAATTCTTTAGTTTGAAGAATCTTCTGGTTCTTCAATGAATGACCATGTGAATTCTCAATTATTTTGCGCATCATACTATAATCGGGATGGCCCAACCGGTCATGCCAAATAATAAAATCATTAGTAAACTTCTTGTTTACTATGGCATGTGATTCAACTACACTAATATTAGTGTAGTATAATCCGGAGGAAAATGCGGGAAGCTTTTCAAGTACATACTTCTTTTCCGCTTTTATTGTAGTAATATAAAGGTATTTGTCACGACCCGAATTTCCCACCCTCGGGAGTCGTGATGGCGCCTACTATTAGGAGCTAGGCAAGCCAATTAGTTATTATCTCTCTTAGCAAACCTCGACATTTAATAAAAACAATGAAACATTTAATAGAAAAGCGGAATTCTTAAAATTAAATAAACTGAAAGCAATGCGGAAGTTCAATACCACTCTACCCAAGGACTGGAGTCACAAACTCACGAACGTCTAGAGAATGCTAAATACAATGTCTGAATAAAAACATAGTTTTGTTTGTTCCGGTACAAAGGATAACAAACTAAAGTAAAGATAGAAGAAACTCCGGGCCTGCGGACGTCAGCAAGGCTACCTCGATGTCTCTGGACTGAAGTCAGCTCCCAAATCTACTATTGCTGTCCAAAAGCTGCTCCGGCACCGTGATCTGTGCAAAAAGATGCACGGAGTGTAGCATCAGCACAACCGACCCCATGTGCTGGTAAGTGCCTGGCCTAACCCCGGCGAAGTAGTGACGAGGCTAGACCGGGCTACCAAACAAACCTGTGCAGTTCAATATATATGTATGCAATATAAAGGTATACAGAAATTAACCAGTCGAGGGGGAGGGGGAGCATGCTGTAGGGGTTGTAACAGTTCAGGTATAAAATTAATAATTAAGGAATGAAACAGTACAACTACAATAGCAACGATAGTAGGAAATCAACAGTTGCACGGCACCACCCTTCGTGCTTTTACTCTCGTTCTCACCAAAACAATCATATAAAGTGCTCGGCATCACCCTTCGTGCTTTACCTCACAAAATGATGACACGGAATGATCCTTCGTGCATAAACACTCATATCATGGCACGGAATGTTCCTTCGTGCATTAGTAATCATATCATGGCACGGAATGTTCCTTCGTGCATTAGTAATCATATCATGGCACGGAATATTCCTTCGTGCATTAGTAATCATATCATGGCACGGAATGTTCCTTCGTGCATTAGTATTCATATCACAATCGTGCACGGCATCACCCTTCGTGCTTTATTACTCATCCTCACCCAAACAACAATCACAAACAAAGGGGCGAGGGAATAGACAAACAAAATAGGAATCTCGGCAAGGGAACAATAACTACAACTTCAATATCCCGGCAAGGGAGAAAAGTCTACCAAACCGCAAAACATCCCGGCAAGGGAATAACCAATAACTCATTAGCTTTCTTTCATTTCTTACTTCACATCTCACTTTATCACTTGAGCCAATGCTCCCAAGAATTTTATAACCTCGGATACCTTTTCAATTCGTAACACAACCCAAGCCAAAACACCACGAAAATCAAATGATTATAATGTTTTTCCCATGTTCTTTACAATATATATAAACCCTCAATTAACATGGAATTCACAACAAAAATCATGATAATCACCCTTTAAGGACTCGCGGTCATGCTAGACACCAATGTATAGATACTCGTCACCATGCCTATACATCGTACTCGATCAATTAGCAAGTAGCAAACAAGACTCAACTCCTATTCCCTCAAGCTAGAGTTAAACCAAACACTTACCTCAACTTCCACGGCCAATTCAATCCTCAACAACCGCTTTCCCTCTCGAATTCGGCTCCAACTCAACCAAATCTATGCAATAATGACTTCATGTTATCAATATGTGCTAAACAAATCGAACCCAATGTCTAATTATAACTTTTGCATCTATTTACCCCAAAGGTCAAAAATGCCCCCGGGCCCACATGGTCAAAACCCGAGGTTCGAACCGGAACCCATTTACCCATTCCCCCATGAACTCAAATATATAATTTATTTTGGAATCGGACCTCGAATTGAGGTCCAAAACCCCCAATTTTAGAAAATGTAGGTTCTACCTAAAATTCTCAATTTTCCCCACTAAAATCTTTGTTTTGAAGTTGAAATTATGTTTAAAGATGTTAAGCAGTAAAGAAAATAAGTTAGAAATCACTTACCAATCATTTTGGAGAAGAAGAATCGTTTGGAAAATCCCCTCTTATGTTTTGGGTTTTGAAAAAGTGAAAAATGACTGAAATTCCCGACCTTATATACCCTCTGAAGACCCAGCGCGGACCGCGCAAAAATGGACCGCGGCCGCGCTGAAGAACTGTACAAATACCACTCTCTGAACCCTCCAGCGCGGACCGCACAAAGGGGAACGCGACCACACTGGTAGACCTGGGAAATGCTGGCTCTCTGAAGTTAGCTACGCGGACCGTGCATGGACGACCGCGGCCGCGCAGCTTCCACCACGGACCGCACTAAGGCGACCGCGTCCACGCAGCACGCACCGCGGACCGTGCTAAGGCGCCCATGGGCGCGCTGGAGCCTGCAACTCCCTGAACCTGCAACATCTGCTATTTTCTAAGTCTAAGACCTCCCGGGGCCTACTCAAAACTCACCCGAGCCCTCGGGGCTCCAAACCGAACACACACATAACTCCAAAAATATCCTAGGGACTTACCCGTGCGATCAAATTGCCAAAATACATCAAAAACAACGGATCAATCCTCAAAACTCATGAATTCTTCCCAATTTTCATAAAACATCAATTTTCCATTTTAAGTCCGAAACACGTCAAACGACGTCCGATTTCAACCAAACTTTGCAGAAAGCGCTTAAACCATATATAAGACTTGTACCGGGCGCCGGAACCAAAATACGGGCCCGATACCACAGTCTTTTAATCAAACTTCATTTCCAGTTCCCTTGATAATTTCAGAAAAACAATTTTACTCAAAATTTCATTTCTCGGGCTTGGAACATCGGAATCCGATTCCGGGCATACGCTCGAGTCCCATATTTTTCTACGGGCCCTCCGGGACCGTCCAATCACGTGTCCGGTCCCGTTCACCCAAAATGTTGACCGAAGTCGAATATATTCATATTAATATCAAAAATTTAGCATTTTTCACACAGAATTCATATTTAAGCTTTCCGGCTATGCGCCCGGACTGCGCTCGCTAATCGAGGCGACTAAAATGAGGTTTTCAAGGCCTCGGAAGTGCGGAATGAATGAGAAAAACAGGTGATGACCCCTTCGGGTCGTCACATTCTCCACCTCTAAAACAACCGTTCGTCCTCGAACGGACAAAAGAAAGAAGTACCTGAGTCGGGAAAAAGATGAGGATAACGGCTCCGCATATCAGACTCGGACTCCCAGGTCGATGCCTCAGGAGGCTGACCTCTCCACTGAACACGCACTGAAGGAAAACTCTTCGACCTCAACTGTCGAACCTGCCGATCTAGGATAGCCACCGGCTCCTCCTCATAAGACAGATCTTTGTCCAACTAGACAGTGTTGAAATCTAACACGTGGGCTGTATTGCCGTGATACCTCCGAAGCATGGATACATGAAAAACTGGATGCACGGCTGATAAGCTATGCGGCAATGCAAGTCTATAAGCCACCTCTCCCACTCGATCAAGAATCTTAAACGGACCAATGTACCTAGGGCTAAGCTTTCCCTTCTTCCCAAACCTCATCAACCCTTTCATAGGCGACACTCGGAGCAATACCCGCTCACCAACCATGAAAGCTACATCTCGAACCTTACGATCTGCATAGCTCTTTTGCCTGGACTGAGCTGATCGAAGCCTATCCTGAATGATCCTAACCTTGTCCAAGGCCTCCTAAACCAAGTCCGTACTTATCAACCGAGCCTCTCCCGGCTCAAACCATCCAACTGGAGACCGACATCGCCTACCATACAACGCCTCATATGGAGCCATCTGAATGCTGGACTGGTAGCTATTGTTGTAGGCGAACTCTGCTAAAGGCAAAAACTGGTCCCACGAGCCTCCGAAATCAATGACATAGGCTCGGAGCATATCCTCTAGAATCTGAATAGTCCGCTCGGACTGACTGTCCGTCTAAGGATGGAATGCTGTGCTCAACTCAACCTGGGTGCCCAACTCTCGCCGAACTGCTCTCCAGAAGCGCGGGGTAAACTGCGTACCCCGGTCCGAAATGATAGATACCGGCACCCCATGAAGGCGAACAATCTCTCTGATGTAGATCTCAGCTAACCTCTCGGATGAATAAGTGGTTGCAACAGGAACAAAATGCGCTGACTTGGTTAGCCTATCAACAACGACCCAAATCGCATCGAACTTCTTCCGGGTCAACGGGAGTCCAGTAACAAAATCCATAGTAATCCTCTCCAACTTCCACTCGGGAAACTCAATCCTCTGAAACAAACCACCAGGCCTCTGATGCTCATACTTAACCTGCTGACAGTTCAAACATCGAGCCACATGTGCAACAATATCTTTCTTCATTCTACGCCACCAATAGTGCTGCCTCAGATCCTGATACATCTTCGCGGCGCCCGGGTGAATAGAATACCGGGAGCTATGGGCCTCCACTAAGATAAACTCTCTAATCCCATCAATATTGGGCACACAAACTCGCCCCTGCAGTTTCAAGACACCATCATCATCTAAGGTCACCTTCTTGGCACCTCCACGCTGCACTGTGTCTCTCAGGACACACAAATGGGGATCATCAAACTGCCGATCACGGATACGCTCCAATAATGAAGAACGAGCAACCGTGCAAGCTAACACTCGACTAGGCTCAGAGATATCCAACCTTACAAATCGATTGGCCAAAGCCTAAACATCCAAAGCAAGCGGCCTCTAGCTGGCCGGGATATAAGCAAGACTACCCATGCTGGCGGACTTCCTACTCAATGCATCGGCCACCACATTGGCCTTCCCCGGATGGTACAAGATAGTAAAATCATAATCTTTCAGCAACTCCAACCACCTTCTCTGCCTCAAATTCAACTCCTTTTGCTTGAACAAGTACTGAAGACTCTTGTGATCAGTGTACACCTCACACGTCACACCATATAGATAATGCGTCCAAATCTTCAAAGCATGAACAATGGCTGCCAACTCTAGATCATGAAATGGATAATTCTTCTCGTGGATCTTCAACTGCCTCGAAGCATAGGCAATGACTCTGCCATCCTGCATCAATACTGCACCAAGCCCAATGCGGGAAGCATCACAATAGATTGTATAAGGCCCTTAACCTGTGGGCAAAATCAATACCGGTGCTGTAGTCAGAGCTGTCTTGAGCTTCTGAAAGCTCGCCTCACACTCATCTGAACTGGGCACCCTTCTGGGTCAATCTGGACATCGGGGCTGCAATAGATGAAAACCCCTCCACGAATCGACGGTAGTAGCCTGCTAACCGCAAGAAACTCCGAATCTCTGTAGCTGATGCTGGTCGAGGCCAGTTCTTGACTGCCTCTATCTTCTTCGGGTCCACCTGAACACCCTCAGCTGATACAACGTGACCCAGAAATGTTACTGAACTCAGCCAGAACTCACACTTAGAGAACTTGGCATATAACTGACTATCCCTCAGAGTCTGAAGAACCACCCTAAGGTGCTGCTCGTGCTCCTCCTGGCTGCGGGAGTACACCAAAATATCATCAATAAAGACTATCACGAACATGTCCAAATATGGCCTGAACACTCGGTTCATCAACTCCATGAATGCTGCTGGGGCATTGGTCAACCCAAATGACATGACCAAAAACTCATAATGCCCATACCGAGTGCGGAATGCTGTCTTAGGGACATCGGACGCCCTAATCCTCAACTGGTGGTAGCCAGATCTCAAGTCTATCTTTGAAAACACCTTCGCGCCCTGAAGCTGGTTGAACAAATCGTCAATCTTCGGCAGTGGATACTTGTTCTTTATCGTTACCTTGTTCAGCTGTCGGTAATCAATGCACATCCTCATTGAACCATCCTTTTTCTTCACAAATAACACCGGTGCACCCCAAGGCGAAACGCTGGGTCTAATGAAACCCTTCTCAAGCAAATCCTGCAACTGATCCTTTAACACTTTCAACTCTGGCGGGGCCATGCGATACGGCGGAATGGAAATGGGCTGAGTGCCCGGAGCCAGATCAATACAAAAATCAATATCCCTGTCGGGCGGCATACCCGGCAGGTCTAAAGGGAAAACCTCGGGGAACTCCCGAACAATAGGAACAGAATCAATAGAAGGGACCTCTGCGCTGGAATCGCGAACATACGCCAGATAAGCTAAACACCCCTTCTCGACCATGCGTCGAGCCTTCACATATGAAATAACTCTGCAGGTGGTATGCCCTGGGGTCCCTCTCCACTCCAAACGGGGCAAATCTGGCAAAGCCAAGGTCATGATCTTGGCGTGACAATCCAAGATAGCATGGTACGGGGACAACCAATCCATCCCTAATATAACGTCGAAATCCACCATGTCTAAGAGCAATAAATCAACACGGGTCTCAAGACCCTCAAACACTACCACACAGGAACGATGCACTCGGTCGACCACTATAGAATCACCCACCGGAGTAGATACATAAACACGAATACTCAAAGCATCACTAGGCATGACCAAGTATGGTGCAAAATAGGATGACACATACGAATACGTAGATCCAGGGTCAAATAGAACTGAAGCATCTCTATCACAGACCAAAATGGTACCTGTAATAACTGCATCTGAAGACTCAGCCTCTGGCATGGCTGGAAGAGCATAACACCGGGGCTGGGCCCTACCTCCCTGTACCACATCCCTGGAACGGTCGGCTGCTGCTGGCCTCTACCTCTGGCGGTCCGAGCTCCACCTCTATGATCCCTACCTCCACCTCTATGACCTCTACCCCCGCCTCTAGCTGGCTGGGCGGCCTGTGGATCACCTGGTGCCTGAATCATGGGGCGAGGACCCTGCTGCTGGGAACTACCCGAAGCTCGAGGGCAAAATCTAACAATGTGACTCGGGTCACCACAACCGTAACAAGCCCTCGGCTGCTGAGACTGCTGACCCTGTCGACCTGAATGTCCTCCCCAGAAACTCTGAAGTGGCGGCGCACTGATGGGAGCTAATGGTGCACTGAAAGACTGCTGATCAGAATAACGTGGCTGAGAACCACTATCGCCTGAAGTACCATGAGAGACCTGGAGAGCTGACTGAAAGGGCCTCGGAGGATGGCCTCTACCATAAGAATATCTACCTCCAGACGAGGTACCACTGAACCTACCTGCATGACGGGGCCTCTTATCTGACCCATGACACCTCCCCGTGCAAGAGCCATCTCAACTCTACTGGCCGCATTGGCCGCCTCCTGAAAAGAAATCTCACTCCCGGCCCCCATAGCCATCTGGAGACGGATCGGCTGAATCAAACCATCAATAAACCTCCGCACCCTCTCTCTCTCTCTCGGTGGGGAGTATAACAATAGCATGGCGAGCTAGATCAATGAACCGGGTCTCATACTGTGTGACTGTCATAGAGCCCTGCTGGAGGCGCTCGAACTGCCTGCGAAGAGCCTCTCGCTTGTGAGCACGTGATTTTTGCCCTAAGTGAATTATTCCCAAAAATTCAAACAAAAGGATTTTTTTCTTTATTTTTTACAATTTTTGTGAATTTTTGTGTTATTTTCTAATAATTGTTTGCATTTTATTTGTGAATTTTATTTGTGCATTTTTATTCAAAGTTTGGTTTATTCAAGTTTATTTGGTGGATTGTTGATGCTATCCTTCTCTAAATTCAATTCTGGACTGGTTTGATATCGTTTGCCGAGCTGTGAACTCAGTTCTAAGCAGCTGTTTGACATCTGCTGCTGCTGATCTCACTTTTTCCTTCTTATTTGCAATTACCAGGTACAAGCTCTGAACCATGCTGATGTGTATTTGATTTGAGAAGTTGAAATGGAAATCCTAGCTCTTGGCTTGATGTTTATGTTATCCACATATATTCAATTTAGCTTGGTTTAATTTCATTTTTAGTAGTTAAATTTGTAATAACTTTGGACTGTATTGGACTGTTTAGATTTCTTTAGTTTGGCTTAATAGGACCGTCAACTGCAATTGTGTAGTGTAGTTTTGTAGCATAGTTTGACTTCAATTGGCATCTGACTCACGTAGGTTTACATACAGTGCTGGGATTAAGCTTTAATAGTAGCGTTTTGTTTTAGTATATAAATTCAGATCCAAACACGAAATACAGGTTTAAATCAGCCTAGGGATTGAACGTTCAACATTTTTGTTTTGACCCTTGTATAATCCAATTCTGATTTCGTATTCAGTTGAATCATGAGTAGTCAATTATTTGTCGTAGTAAAGTTATTCTGAATCATTTAGTTGCTGTAGGCATNTCCTAGTCTTGGTCATTTAAATTTACCCCTAGGAGATGCACTTCCTAGTTTGAGTCACTTAAGTTCGGCCCTAGGAGACGCACTTCCTAGTCTGGTTACACCTTTAGGAGACGCACTTCCTAAATATTGAGTCCATTCATAGGAGACGCACTTCCTAATTTTAGTCACTAAAGTTTTCACCCCTAGGATACGCATTTCCTAGCCTTGGTCATTTAAATTCACCCTTAGGAGACGCATTTCCTAATTTGGTTCATTCAGGTTTTATTTTATCAAACGCATTTGCTAGTCAAAGTTACTTGATTTTACTCGTAGGAGACGTACATCCTAATCTAGTCTTTAGTTTACTCTCATCATTGCATCAGTAGTATAAGTGGTTTACAATATTGCTAACAACTCACAAATCTTCCTAGTCCAGGTAAAATAATTGGTTATGTGCTCCTATTTGCGGGGGCTACGTACGCACGAGGTGACGAGATCCATGCGTAGCTACTATTATGCTATTGTCCGGGTAGTTAGGACCCAAAAACATGTTATACTTGGACTGTTTATGAACCCATTGATAGCTTAAATTACTTAAATCACATTGAATTAGTAAGTGAATTTCTAAAAAGGATTAAGCTTCATTTCTTAAAATTTGTTAAAGGAGAATTGGTTTTATTTGGACGAACATTCCCCGATAAGTTTTAATTGACTGATTGAGCATGTATCCCTATGTGTACCTGCGTCGCTTGCATAATTTGCGAGCAGGGTATGTGTTTATTTATGGAACGGGCCGAACGCCTCGGCAGATTAAATAGATGCATCTATAGGCGCGCCGTCGACCCTCGACAAGTGCACAATTTAATTCTGTTGGATCGGGTCGTCGCCTCGGCATTATATGCGTATGCTTGTATTGCTGCCTTGAACTTGATTAAGTTATTATTGCCTCTTCATGGCTTGAAAACATTTGGATAATTACGAAAAGGAATTTTGGAAATGGCATATAAAAGAATTAATTGTTTACTTGTTTCCTTCTATTGGATTAAAAATCATGTTTATAAAAATCCGTGATTTAATGTTTTATTGATATAACATTATTGGACCCTTAGTATGTGTCGAAGTCGACCATCTCGTCTCTACTTCTTCGAGATTAGGCGGGATACTCATTGAGTACACGTTGTTTATGTACTCATACTACACTTCTGTGCATTTTTGTTGCACAGGTATATGTTACTTTAGCGGCCTACTGGGCATAGCAGCACGGATGATTCGGGGACTAGGTGAGTTGCATTATTAGAGGCGGCCCGCAGCTAGTAAAGTCCCTTCCAGTAAATTGTATTTTCTTTCTGTCCACTGTATTCCGGACGGATGTTGTATTGTATTTTATTTCCTTATCAGTAAATGCTCATGCACTTGTGACACCGAGTTCTGGGATGATTTTTAAATATTTTGTATTGATTGCTAGTATTTAATTTGAATTGAAGCAGTTATCTTTTTACTTATGAAATTTAAAGGAAAATCTTGGTTTGCAAAATTGTTAAAATTGGAGTTTAATTAAGTATTTGGTTGGCTTTCCTGACAGCGGTGTTCGGCGCCATCACGACCCTTAGTGGATTTTGGATCGTGACAACATGGTATCCGAGAACTAGGTTCCTAGGGTCTCACGAGTCATGAGCAAGTCTAGTAGAGTCCCGCGGATCGGTACGAAGACGTCTGTACTTATCCTCGGGAGGCTGCAGGACTGTTAGGAGTACTTCCCTTCTTGATTCCTTATCGTGCGATTTGATTCCTGTGAGGCTTATGCCTTTGTTTCCTTCATACTCAACCTTATGCGACGAAGCGCTTGTTATAAATCGAGAACTGAAGATTCATGATGGTATTACAGATGTAATACAGGATGTTTCTCCTGGTATAGCTGATCGGATTATTATCGTCGCTTTATCGAAGAATATTTTATTGTTTCAGCTCAGTAACGGTACTTCTGAGGGCTTTGAGGCTAGGCACAAGTTGCCATGATGCTTATGAATGACTGCTCCGCAGTAGTGATATGATGGTAGGATGTTGCCCACGTGTCGGGGCAGTGAATGACTTGAAGGGAGGTTTACTCAGTGCATAACCAAGAGATTCCGTATTTTATTCCCGGTAGGGGAAAGGCAATCGAACTAAGGATGGTCAGATGTGGGCTGGTGGAAGTAATGAGACTTGGTATTTGCAAGCGTAGTGGAGTTTTCTTCTATATTGGGGTGCTGTTGTCCTAATTGAACGTATTAAGTGTGTCGGTGTTATAATTTTGTACAATTCGCCTTTGGGTCAAGATATTGTGAAATAGTATCGGAGATGCAACTGTCAGATATTGCAAGGTGCGGTGGTTCAGGATTGGATCAGTATTTCTAATGTTGGCGGTTCGAAAAGGATGACCTTCGGAAAGGTTTAAAGTTAGTAGCGATTTGTGGACTCAAGTACCATGAAGATAGATTTTATTAAGGCAACAACCGGGCAGCAAAAGATGAGAAATGCGTGCGAGAAGTGTCAGGCGGAGCTTTAAATTTCTAAAAGGCCAGGTGTATGAAGCAAAGGTCAGGTAGCTGATTAAAGAAGCGAGTTTGCCCAAAGTGGGAGAGTGGCGGAGGTTGCATATGGGCTTGGTGGTAGGACGATTACGCACCTTAAGGAAAGCTTGGAATGATTTGGGATCATAGTGGCTGGCGATTGAAGCCTACGGATTAATTAGAAATATGGGCTATCATGCGGCAGGAGATTTGATATAACAGGACGGAGCTTCGTGAATGGAGAAGGATACAACATAACTTGGGATTGGAGGAATATTGCCGCGCATTTAATTGATGTCCACGAGGGATGAATGGACTTGTGCAGCCGGAGAATGAGCTCGGACTTAGGAGGGATTATCGATGTCACAGTGATTGTACCCCACGTAGCAGCGTTGGAAGATGCCGGGGAGGGAATCCTACAGGTGGGGTATTCATGTGAGCAGGTTAGCAGTCGCGTGGTTGGCGAGGCTTCTACGAAGAGTTCTACTGGTTATACAGCGAAGGGAATCGTTGTGTGAATGTTGATACTGATTCAGAATATAAAAAGGGGGGCTTCTACCGTAAGGTATCGAGAATTTTGGCGATTGATTGCGTAAGGCTATGTCAATAAGAGATGAGGAACTCCGATGAGTTCTAGATTTGTGAAATAATGGCTTCAAGCTAAGTGGGAGAGTCCCACCGCTTATGATTGGGTTGCATAGTTAGCTACTTGCGAGGTTTCTGGTTATTAGCATATTGCTGAGATGTTTCAGCTACGGAAAAGAACATAAGTGGTGAATTAAGCAAAGGGATTATTAAAGGTGGGCTATCATTGGCCTTATTGGCCCATGTCCAGACTTGGGGAAGGATTCAAGATTGTGTTTGTAAAGACGCGGGTTCCAAGAGAAGGGATTCTACCAGGTGCATCACCAATGGGATATTCATGTGCTAGAAGATTTATTGAACTGATTATATTCGGGACCAAGTCAGAGCGGGTGGCTCTCAGTAACGGTTTTGATGGGTTCAAAAAAAAGGATAAAGTGTGATGCCTAATGATTTCGAGCCTATAGATACGGTTTAGAATGGAGCTTGACAGCAGCCTATGAGAAGAGGCACAGAGTATTCTATGATGTTTTGACTTGCAGTGTAGAACTTGAGAGGAAAATGAGAAGAGATTTCGGATTCGTAATAGGATTAGCAGAATGGTCATGTCAGTTGAGGGTGCGAATATGCGCGCAAGGAAGGTATGAATTGGTTCGTGGGATTTGAGACATCATGGTCTCGTGATTCAGGGTCACTCGGGATGAGTGCGGATGGAGTATGATATGTGACAGATGGAGTTAGTATTATCTCTAAGGCAATCAAGGATAAATTGGGAGAAGGTAGATTGATTGGCCATAGTTGAATTGGCATATTGGTGTTAGCGATCAGTTTCCTCAGCGTGATCGAGTTATGCAAGTGAGTTGCGATGGTGCGTATGAGGCTTGTCAGCTGCCGTAATTGATATTATTCAGAAGCATTCTTATGTTATGGCTTGTTATGTGTAAGCAGATCCCGGAAGGGTTATGGTGGCTTGGACCACTACTTAGAGATTTGCATATTCTATGGTTATGAGAATTCGCCCGTGTGTTGCTATGTTCCTCCTGAAGTGAGTTCAGTGAAAAGCTTTTATGTGACGAAGTGTTAACCTATTAGTGGTTCCAAAGCTATGATGAAAAACGAGTTATATCGCATATTGGCATGTTAAGTGCAATGAGTGGTATGGAATTTGCAGTGAAGATCAAGGTAGCAGTTCGGTGTTGACGAGGATGTCACCAGTTCGGATGGGCAGGAAAGGAATTTCGATGTTTAAGGTAAGTTGGTTTTATCATCAGCGTCACCTGAGATAGGTGTCTTGTAAAAAGGGCTTTGCATCCTGGTTAATTATTCTTGATCGCTTTTCAGCGTTAGTGCGGCCGGTGGTTTGGAGGTACGACCCAGTTATTTGTTATGGTGGGTTGTGGGAGTGTGTCCCACAGGAAGATTGTATAAGTGTGGCAGGTAGTCACTGGATTGATTAAAGACTTAAACCAAGTATGAAGGTTGTGATGATATCGTTGATTTGAGAATATATGCCTAGGGGGCACTTAGTTTATTGGGTTGTGGACTGCGGAGGATTACTCCTGTTGTGACGGTTGTCCTTGTGGGTTATGAGTAGAAGGGGAGTAGTATGGACCTTTGAAGGGTCATTGGCCTAGTTCGGTACGATCAGAATCGGCTTGAGGTCGGTGGATGGATTCAAATGTGAATATGGGCTCTATATCAGGCCAAACGTGTTCAATTCAGTTATGCGCTCCTTATGGAGGAGCAGTCAGGGTGTTATTTTGTGGTCAGATATTTCATGTAGTGATACATTGTGCCGTGTGAGTTGGGAGGCGGCTTGAGAAATTGCTTATGTGTTGAGGATCCGCGTAGAGATGATGTTATATGAGCAGGATGGCTTATGAGACTTCAGATCGTATATCGCACCTCAGTGTGCTTGAGTTTTGTGGCTTCTGATGCTATATGTCTCCCCAGGGATGAAATTATGTATGTAGTGTGCTTGTGACCAATATTCGGTATATTACTAAAATGAGCAATCTAGCTTGGAGCGTATCTCCTTATGTGAGTTTTATGGGTGGATCGGGTGGCACGCCGCCATGGTTAGGTTGTTCGGATCTGGTTGCGCCGCAACAGTGTGAAGTTGAGTACAGTTCCCCGTATCTGTTTTTATGTGTTTTGTTTCCTATTTTATGAGGAAAGCTGATATTAGCTAAGTGCCCGCGTCGCATGTATGATTCGCGAGCGGGGTATTTGTTTAATTAAGTTGACTGCGCCGCATGTATGATTCGCGAGCGGTGTAGTTGAATTCCCTTCTCAAAATTTGCTTTCCTTTATATCGCGTTCGATATGGTAGCCTATTGGCACATTGTAGCATCATATGAGACTTTCATTATGTCCGGGGTGGCTTATTGCCTGAGCGGTTCGTACTGGGTGAGATGAGATCGTTGGATTCAGGATCAGTGCAATCTGACGATATAGAATATATTAAGGAGCAAAGATCATGATCTGGTTCAGAATGTGGTAATGTTTCTTGTCAGAAGTATAGACTCGATGATTGGTTGACTCGGCAGTTGATTATGAATTTCTACACATCTCTTCCGTTGTGGGGGTATTGTAAGAGTTAGAGTAAGACCAGTGTATGTTATGGGGTGCAATGGGAGCATCAGATTCGTGGAATTTCAACTAAGTTGATCAGAAGGTGTTATTGTGGTCCGGTGAGTAAAGTGATGCTAGGGGTAAATTCAGCAAAGTTATGCAGCCATGTTTGGGTACAGCATGTAGTGATTGATATGGTGATCTTATGTTGGAAACAGGTCGGGCATAGAATTTCGGATGTTGGAATGAGGCTTTAAGGCGTATCTGCTTGAATAAAAGAGAATATCTTCAGAATTGATCGAGCTAATGTGCTCAACTGAGTTGTGGTAGCACGGGAAGGTGCATGAGGAGTTAACCAGTGATTTCAGACTACTTCAGTGTAGTTCTCAGCACGTTCGAAGGCGAACGTATGTTTAAGTGGGAGAAAATGTAACGACCCGACCAATCGTTTTGAGTTCTAGCGCCCCGTTCAGCAGCCTGAGGCCATGAGCAGCTTCATTTCAGGTATTATGACTTGTACGCGTGGTCGGAATCGAATTCTGGGAAGTCCAGAGTTGATTTGGAAAGAGAATTCTCATTTCGGAAGCTTAAAGTTGAAAGAATGAACTAGCATTGGAATTTTAAGTAAACGACCTCGGAATCGGGATCTGAAGGTTCCAGCAGGTTCGTATGATGATTTCGGACTTGGGAGTATGCCCGGTTCGGGTTTTGGATAACCCGGGAGCGTTTTGGCGCCTATTGTGGAAGTTAGCATTTTGGAAGGAATTTCATAAGTTTGGCTTGAAATGCATTTCAGTGTTATCGATGTCCGTTTGGGATTCCGAGTCTTGGAGCAGCTCCGTATGGTGATTCTGGAGTTGGGAGTGCGATCGGAAGTGAATTCGGAGGTTCGTAGGTCATTTTGGAGCCATTTGGCTAAAGATAGAAATTGGAAGGTTTTTGAGAAGTTCGACCGGAAGTGGACTTTTTGATATCGAGGTCGGAATCCGATTCCAAAAGTCGGAGTAGGTCCGTAATGTCAAATATGACTTGTGTGCAAAATCTGAGGTCAATCGGACGTGATTTGATAGGTTTAAGCATCGAAAGTAGAAGTTGAAAGTTCTAAAGTTCATAAAGCTTGGATTGGGGGTTGATTCATGATTTTAGCGTTGTTTGATGTGATTTGAGGCCTCGAGCAAGTCCGTAATGTGTTTTGGGACTGGTTGGTATGATTGGTTGGGGTCCCGGGGGCCTCGGGTGGATTCTGGGTGGCTAACGGATCAAATTCGGAGTTTGAAGAAGGGGTGGAGCTGCTGCTTCTGGTATTTCCGCTTCTGCGGATTTGGGACCGCAGAAGCGGCCCCGCAGAAGCGAGGAAGAAGCCGCAGAAGCGGTTGGATATGAAGCAGCTCAGGACCGCAGAAGCGGCCCTAGATCCGCAAAAGCGGAACCGCAGAAGCGGTGGGCCGTCCGCAGAAGCGAAAATTGGACTGGAGCCTAGTGTCCGCAGAAGCGGCGTTTTGTCCGCAAAAGCGGAACCGCGGAAGCGGAAATATTTCCGCAGAAGCAAAAATAGCTGGGGCAGAATGGTTGTTTAAAAACGAGGTTGAGTTCATTTCCCTCATATTTTTCATGGCTTGGGGCGATTTTTTTTTAGGGCTCCAAGAAGGGATTTCGTCATCTATGTTAAGGTAAGTTACTCCTACTCATTTCCAAGTTAAATACGAGATTATATCATGGGATTAGACATGAAAATTGTGGGGAAGTTGGGATTTTGGACGAAAACCTAGAACACTTGATAAATTGGATTTTACCACGAATTTGAGCATGGAATTAGGAGTAAATTATATATTTGAGTTCCTAAGGTCATGGGTAATCTTTATCTTAAAAAAATTTCGGATTCCGGGCATGTGGGCCCGAGGGCGTTTTGGGTCAACTTTTCGATCGGAGTTAGGAATTGCTATAAATTAGATTGTAATGAACAATTGTGCATATATTAATGGATTTGCGTAACCGTTGGCTAGTCTTGGAGCGTGGTGCATCAATTGGAGTCTTCGGAAGTGCGTGGAATGCCGGTTATGGATCTTCGGAGCGAAGTGAGTCTCCTTTTAAACCTTGTAAGAGGGAATTGTCCCTATAGGTAAAATAATTGGTTATGTGCTCCTATTTGCGGGGGCTACGTAGGCACGAGGTGACGAGAGTCCGTGCGTAGCTACTATTATGCTATTGTCCAGGTAGTTAGGACCCAAAAGCATGTTAAACTTGGACTATTTATGAACCCATTGATAGCTTGAATTGCTTAAATCACATTAGTAAGTGAATTTCTAAAAAGGATTAAGCTTCATTTCTTAAAATTTTTTAAAGGAGAATTGGTTTTATTTGGATGAACATTCCCCGATAAGTTTTAATTGACTGATTGAGCATGTATCCCTATGTGTACCTGCGTCGCATGCATAATTCGCGAGCTGGGTATGTGTTTATTTATGGAACGGGCCGAACGCCTCGGCAGATTAAATAGATGCATCTATAGGCGCGCCGTCAACCCTCGGCAAGTGCACAGTTTAATTCTGTTGGATCGGGCCGTCGCCTCGGCATTATATGCGTATGCTTGTATTGCTGCCTTGAACTTGATTAAGTTATTATTGCCTCTTCATGGCTTGAAAACATATGGATAATTACGAAAAGGAATTTTGGAAATGGCCTATAAAAGAATTAATTGTTTGCTTGTTTCCTTCTATTGGATTAAAAATCATGTTTATAGAAATCCGCGATTTAATGTTTTATTGATATAACATTATTGGACCCTTAGTATGTGTCGAAGTCGACCATCTCGTCTCTACTTCTTCGAGATTAGGCGGGATACTCATTGAGTAACGTTGTTTACGTACTCAAACTACACTTCTGTGCATTTTTGTTGCACAGGTATATGTTACTCTAGCGGCCTAGTGGGCATAGCAGCACGGATGATTCGGGGACTAGGTGAGTTGCATTATTCGAGGCGGCCCACAGCTAGTAAAGTCCCTTCCAGTAAATTGTATTTTCTTTCTGTCCACTGTATTCCGGACGGATATTGTATTGTATTTTATTTCCTTATCAGTAGATGCTCATGCACTTGTGACACCGGGTTCTGGGATTGTTTTTAAATATTTTGTATTGATTGCTAGTATTTAATTTGAATTGAAGCAGTTATCTTTTTACTTATGAAATTTAAAGGAAAATCTTGGTTTGCCAAATTGTTAAAATTGGAGTTTAATTAAGTATTTGGTTGGCTTGCCTGACAGCGGTGTCCGGCGCCATCACGACCCTTAGTGGATTTTGGGTCGTGACACCCACGATCTAGGGCTCCAAAAATCGGCTCAATTTCTAGTATATTTCGTTCAAACTTGTAACGATTTGGCCGGTTATTTTGTGTATTTGGAGACTCGTTTCCTATTTGATATTTTGCCTATGCTTGTTTGAAATTTTGTGACTTGCGGGGATAGTTATTTTGGCTTCGGGTAGGTTTTGGAGTGAATTCGGACACTTAGTCTCATTTTGGAAGCTTAAGTTGTACGAGTTGACCAAGGTTTGACTTTTGTTTAAACGACCTCAGATTGGTGATTTGATGGTTCCAATTCGTTTGTATATGATTTTGGACTTAGACATATGCCCCTATTTGAATTTGGAGGTTCCTAGGATGTTTTGGCACAATTTATCGAAAGTTGATAATTTGAAGGCATGGAGAGTTCACACGTTTGACCGGAGTTGACTTTGATGATATCGGCTTCAGATTATTATTCCAGGACTTGGAATATGTTTGTTTTGTTGGGACTTGTGTGCACAGTTTGGATGTAATCCGGATTAATTAGACTTGAATCGGACACTTGGTTTGACGTTTGGAAGTTATTGAACTTAAGAGAAGTTTAACTTGTGCTTGACCGATGATTCTTGATTTTGATGTTAATTGCATTGTTTTGAGCATTTGAATAGGTTTGAGGGAGGTATTAGGACTTGTTGGTATGATTAGACGGGTTCCCAGAGGGCTTGGGTATGTTTCGAATGGGTTTGGGACCATTTTGGTTTCTGTTAGCAGGTCTGGTGCTGGTGTATCGCACCTGCGAACAGGAGATTCACAGATGCGAAGAGGAGTCTGGTTAGGCAGTGGTTGCTTTTGCAAAGTTTGGCCGCTTCTGCAAGGGAGGTCCACAAATGCGGACATCTCATGGTAAGCTAGAAACCCGTATTTTAGTCATATTTCGTACTCTGATTACTGCATTTTACTTGTGATTGAGCCTAAATAATGGTGATTTGCACTTATTACGTGTTTTATACCTTCCAGGACATGATTCCGAGTTAAGAAGATGATGTGGAGCTAAATCGAACAATTTGGAGCTTTGGATTCAGTAAAAGCCCAAGGAATTAAATCGGGATCACGTTCCGAGGTCGAGGACCAAGTCCGGATATCAAAAAGTGCACGAAGAAATTACTCTAAGAAAATTGCACTACGACGCCTCATGGGTCACCGTGAGGCGTGGCGCAACAATGCAAAGTGGCATGTTTGACAAAAATCTGCTCTCTCAAAAGTTCCACTAGTGCGACACAGGGCACGACGCATTAATGATATTCTCGCGGTTCAATTTTCCCACTTCGGCTTGGAAAGGATAGTTTCTTCCGGGCCTGTTCCTACATGGTATAAATACTCTAAAAACATAATTTTTAGAGAACTTTTGACCTATGGAAGATTGGAAGAGCAGTGTAGACTCAAAGCAGAAGGTTCATCATTCTTTCCTCAACTCAACACCCAAGTTTGGATTAAATTCATGTTTTCTTATTCTTCAGCTTTATGTGTGATGACTTTCTCCATAATTATAGAGTAGGTTACTTCAAGGTTTGACGGATATGGTATTTTGATTGATATTTTGTATTTTAACTCTAGTTATTTGCATGAATTCGTTTATAGAGCTTAGAATTGATTGCAATTTTGTTCACCAAATTATTTAATGGAAAGAGGAATATTTTGGTGATTATCTTTGCATTACTTGGTTTGGTTTGGCTTGGTTTAATTTAGTGATTCTTCTATGTAATCGAGAGAGCTTTTAGGAGATATTCAAGAGACGTTTTCCTAAAGACTAGTCCATTAACATGTTCTTGCATAATTTCACAATGATTTACATTAGTTCACCTTGTAGTGTTAAGATTTAATTGGGAGAGAAGTCTTGGCTACACGTTGAACTAATCATCGAGTGAATTCGTGAGAATAATTTGAACATTAGAGTGAATTGAACTAGAATTAGGTCTCGAATAGCTATCTTGTACCTATCCTGTCAAGACCCTTATTTCTCCCATTGATATTTCTGTGTTGCTCAGTTCTAGTTTACTGTGATCAATTGTTAATTTCTTAGGTTTAATAGTTAATTTTAGTTCATAATCATTTTAATCAAAGTGTTAATCATCCTGAATAATATTTAAGCAAGAAATTATTTGAACATTATTTAAATCCAATCCATGTGGAGACAATGATTAAAATATACTATCTTTGGCTAGCAAGCATCAATTTGGTGTTGTGTTTTGCACTCGTCCAAATTTTGGCGTCGTTGTTGGGGATTGGCGATCAATAGTATTCAGAATAGTTTTTGGTGCTAATTTAGGAACCAATTTTATTTTCTTGTATTCACGTTTTTCTTACTTGTGTGCAGGCAACAGGTTTAACTTCTTTGGTGTATGACTCGATCTTTTTCAAAAGAAGTGATTCCATATGATCCAAAGGTGGAAAAGCGTCTGCGACAGTTGAGAAAAGAGAAAGAACTCAGTGGAAAATTCTTGGGGCAACCTTAAACCCAATAACACATAGCAAATAATGGTGATGATGGAGTAGGCTTAGCTGCAAGAGAGGCAGTACAACATAGAGAACAAGTTGCATGGTTAGCAGCTGAAGCAGTTGCTTCAAACCATCCAGAACAACTATGTATTTAGAGGGAAGGTGAATGAAGATCCTAACACTCATTTGATGGACTTTGAGGAAATCACGAATACCTTTCAATACAATGGAGTGTCAAAAGATGCACTCTACTTAAAGGCATTCCCATTTTCACTGAAGGATGACGCGAAGCACTGGCTTCGAAGCTTACCAACTGGGTCGATTAGGACATGGGAAAATATGGCAAAAAAGTTTCTTGACAAGTACTTCTTAGCTGGAAAAACAGTAAAATTCAGAAGGGAAATCTACAACATCTGCTAGAAGGATACTGAAACGGTCTTCGAAGCTTGGGAAAGATTCAACGATATATTGAGAAAGTGACAGCATAATGGAATCGAATTGTGGGTGCAACTCTAGGACTTTTGGGATGGACTGACACCCTCCTCACGGTGAACTCTGAGTACTGCAGTTAGAGGTCCTTTAATGAAAAAAAACTCTTGAAATTATTGCGATTCTCGATGAGCTCTCTAAAGATGCTAACCAGTAGCCTGCTGAGAGTAGTGATAGAAGAAAATCGGTTGGGGTTCTCTAACACATCAGTGCAAGCCCAGCTAGACACCATGGCCAAAGAGATAAGAAAGTTGACCTTAGCCAAGGTCTAGAGCCAGCCATCATCAGTTTGTGACTTTTGTAGAATGGGTCATCCAATGCATGAGTATCAGGCCTCGACTATAGATGAAGTGGTAAAGGTTGTGGGAACCTTTGACAGAGGCAACTACCAAAGTGGTAATAATTTTAACTCTATGGGATAGAGGAACCTAGGATTTTCTTGGAATTCACCAAGTGGTAGTCTGAACTCATGGCAGCAGAATAATCCGAGACCCCAGAGACAAGGAGCTTCAGGATTTCAAAATCAGCAGAGGCAGCAATACCAGCCTCCACAGTCTAATTAGTCTAGCATGAAAGATCTGATGAATGCCTTTATTATTATGACAGATGAGAGACTTGAAACTCATGGCACAATTATCCGAGAACAGGGCACGATCATTCGAAACTTGAAAAGACAGGTGAGGCAACCTTCTAATATATTGTCCGAGAGGGTTCCAGGAACTCTCCTTGCTGATACCGAAAGGAATCCAAAAGAAATAATAAATGCGGTATCTTTGAGAAGTGGGCAAGCATTGAAAGACCCCATAGAAAAACAGAATGGTGAGTTGATTGAATGACAAGTGGAGAATGTGGGGCAACAGAAAAATAACGACAATCAAGAAGGAGAAGTGAGGGTAGATCGGTCTGAAGAAGAAGGGGAGGACTAGAGCTCTGAAAAAGAAAAAGGATAGGAGTTCAATGAATGAGGAGACTGAGGAAAGAAAATACATGCTTGCTTTACCTTTTTCCCAGAAGCAAAGAAGAGAGAAGCTGGACAAACAATTTGGGCGTTTTCTATAAGTGCTCAAGCAGGTGCATGTTAATCTACCTTTCATAGAGGTGCTCTCACAAATTCCAGCATATGCCAAGTTTTGAAGAATATATTGTCCAACAAGCAGAAAGAGGAGGAGACATTGGTAGTCAAGCTCACAGAGTATTGTAGTGCTATTATGCAAAATAAGCTCCCTCAAAAGTGTGGAGATCCAGGGAGTTTTACTATACCTTACTCTTTAGGAAGTACTAATTTTGAAAAATCTTTGTGTGATTCAGGTGCTTCTATTAAACTTATGCCTTTCTCTATTTCAGGAAGCTTGAGAGAGAGAGAGATTTGGCCAATCAAGTCTGTACCTATGTCTTTGTAGCTGGCAGATCAGACCACAATAATACCTGAAGGAATAGTGGAAGGCGTGCAAGTTAGGATGGACAAATTTGCGTTCCCTGTGGGACTTCATCGTGGTGAACATGGAAGAGAACAAGGAGGTCCTTATAATTTTAAGGAGACCTTTCTTGGCTACTAACAGAGCTATTCTCGACATTCAAGAAATGCAGCTCATGCTAAGAGTGGGGGGAAGAAAGAGTGATGTTCAAGATGAAGGAACCAATAGGGGCACCTAGAGATGAGTCGGTTGCACACTCTGAGTTCAAGGCAAAGGCCCTAAAAGAGCGAGCTGGAGGAGGTAAGCATGACAAGTGTGGGGTATACCCGAAGAAGGCAGAAAAGAAAGTTTCAGCATGGATGTATGCACTGTGTCGGGCATGCTAAGTGGACCCCACATTGATTCAGACCCAGACTAGATGATTTAGGGAGTTTTCTTTACCTCTTGCTTTTTATTTGTGTGGCATGGGGACATGCCATAATTTAAAGTGTGGGGTGGGAGATGTAAATATGTATGTGTATATCTATTTTTTTGTTCTTTTATCTTTGTGTGTGTTTTCCTTAGTATTGGTATTTTTTTATTTGTTCGACGATGGATTTTCTCGACTGTCTTCTTGAATGTTCAAAGTCGAAGAAAAAATTCTTTCATCTTTATTTTATTTTCTTAGGTAGTGTAACAATTCCCCTTGGTTTTTCTTATATTCCGCGGTTCTTTTCTAAGGGTCTTTCTTGAACTAGGTATAGTTAGTTTTTCTTTTGTTAGGAATAAAAAAATCTTGTGCTATGGTGTTAAACAGAGATAACTGTTCTTGACTTTGCGTATGCGTTGCGAATGGTGAGTGCCTTAGTTGTGACGCCTAGGCTCAGCTCTTGACTCATATATAAGTACCTTAATTTGTTTGATCTCAACTTTGCTTAACTGCTTTGACTAGAGAGTCGGGATAGATCCGGTCCTGAGTAAGTGATGTGCCAATGTGTGTGTGAGGTTATTATTGATATTCTGTGCATGTCAGTGTTGATGTTTAGAACTTGCCATGTGCGTTTGAAAAACGAAATAGCAGTCTTGTTCATTCTAGGATGTGATAGAGGCATTTCTTTGTAGAACCAAATATATGTTTTTACCCACCTAATAATGATGTATCTTAGTTAGCCCCCTTGAACCTGTAATCCTATTTTCTTTGGCAACCACACTACAAGTATGATCCATTTTTGTTTGAATTGACTATATGTTTGAACCTTTTTACCTCTCTTGAGCACTTGAAGTTGTTACGAGCTTATTAAAAGCTAAGTTGAGGTATGGTCAGGTTTTTGAGTGGAATCGAGAACAATAGGAGAAAGTTGTACTGTTTTGGAAATAAATGAGAGCCACTTGTAGAGAATTGAATGGGGAAAAAACAAAAATATGAATTAGTTCGAAGAAAAAAATCAATTAGAAGATAAGGAAAAAAAAGTCATGTGTTTGTATGTACTAGAAAACAAAATTGATTCCTTGCTAGTGGTAGTCCTTATCTTGTTTGTGCTTAAAGAAATTGGGAGCTTGATGTTATTATATTGTGAAGGTTGGAGTTTGGTTCAACATATGTGTGGGGTTTAGATTGTGAATTGTATGTATTAAAGTTCTCAGGAAGGTGTAGCCACTATATCCAAATATATCCTACCCGTCCCTCAGCCTACATTACAATCAATTAAAGTCTCACTTGATCTTTGACTGAATGAGCTTAAATTAGTAGAGTATTACACTATGAGCAAGCCTATGATATGTCTTCTGTGGCATATGAATTTTATTTCTGACAGTGATTGAATTTTTTCTATCTTGAGTTCCTATTTGTTCTTGAATTTTATTGTGTGTGGAACAACTCTCCATTTGTTGTGTGGGGGCACATAACTTGCGAAAGAAAGGTAATGTCTTTGGCCTCTATGTTAGAGTAAGTGAGCACATTTTGAAAAATACGTGGTGCTTGTGAGTCGAGTCTTGAGACTAGGATGTTATGGTAGAGTACTTAGTCTGCTTTAAATATTCTCGGCATAATGAGCTAGGGAAGTTGTTTGATGAAAAGGCTCTGTGTGAATTAGCGTTTGATTTCTCTAGGACGGGCAATGGTTTAAGTGTGAGGTATTGATAGTAGGCTAGGATCCATGTTTTAGTCATATTTTACACTTTGATTACTGCACTTTACTTGTGATTGAGCTTAAATAATGGTGATTTGTAATTATTACGTATTTTATGCCTCGCAGGATATGATTTCGAGTTAAGAAGATGATGTGGAGCTATATCGAGTAATTTGGAGCTTTGAAGTCTGAGTAAAAGCCCAAGAAATTAAACAGGGATTGCGTTCGAGGATCGAGGACCAAGTCCGGATATCAAAAAGTGCACAAAAGAAACTACTCTGAGAAAATTGCACTACAAGACCGCATGGGCCGCCGCGAGGTGTGGCGCGGCAGTGCAAAATGGCTTGTCTGACAAAAATCTGCTCTCTGAAAAGTTCCATTAATGCGACACAGGGCACGACGCATTAGTGTATTTTCGCGGTTCAATTTTCCCACTTCGGCTTTGAAAGGATAGTTTCGTCCGGGCCTGTTCCTACATGGTATAAATACTCTAAAAATATAATTTTTAGAGAACTTTTGACCTATGGATGATTGGAAGAGCAGTGTAGACTCAAAGCAGAAGGATTCATCATTCTTTCCTCAACTCAACACTCGAGTTTGGATTGAATTCATGTTTTCTTATTCTTCACTTTATGTGTGATGATTTTTCTCCATAATTGTGGAGTAAGTTACTTTACGGTTTGACAGATATGGCGTTTTGATTGATATTTGTGGATTTTAACTTTAGTTATTTGGATGAATTCGTTTATGGAGCTTTGAATTGATTGCGGTTTTGTTCACCAAATTATTTAATGGAAAGAGGAATATTTTGCTGATTATCTTTACATTATTTGGTTTGGTTTAATTTAGTGATTCCTCTAAGTAATCGAGATAGCTTTTTGAATTATTGATTAAACTAAGTTAGGAGAATATTCCAGAAATGTTTTCCTAGATACTAGTCCATTGACGTGTTCTTGCATAATTTTATAGTGCTTTATATTAGTTCACCTAATAGAGTTAAGATTTAATCAAAAGAGGAGTCTTGGCTACACATTTGAACTAATCATTGAGTGAATTTGTGAGAATCATTAGAACAATAGAGTGAATTGAACTAGAATTAGGTCCTGAATAGTTATCTTGCACCTATCCTGTCACGACTCTTATTTCTCCCACTGATATTCTGTGTTGCTCGGTTCTAGTTTTCTGTGACCAATTGTTAATTGCTTAGGTTTAATATTTAATTTTAGTTCATAACCATTCCATCAAAATGTTAAGCTTCCTGAATAATATTTAAGCCAGAAATTATTTGAACATTATTTAATTCTAATCCCTATAGAGACGATAATTAAACTATACTATCTTTGGCTAGCGAGCATCAATTTTGTATTGTGTTTTGCGCTCGTCAATATTGCATTTGCAAAGGTGTTCCGCACCTGCAAGGAATTGCCAGTTGGAAAAAGGTCGAAAATGCGCAGATTTGGACCGCACCTGCAGGTTTGCGGATGCGGAATCGCGAGTAGGCTCCTCTATTTCGAGGGTTTAGCCCATTATTCATTATTTGGAGTTTTGGAGCTCGTCTAGTGGCTTTTTTTAGAGAGATTTTCACAATACTTTGGAGGGTAAGTAATCTCTATTTGATTTTGATATTAGATCTTGTTTCTCCATGGTTTTGTACACTTGAAACATAAAATTGAAAGAGAAAAATTTGGGGATTTTTGAAGTAAATAATTGAGTTTTGAACCCCACTTAGGAGTCGGATTTGGATGAAACTTGTATATTTGGACTCATGTCGAATGTATAGTCGGTATTTGTGAGTTTGGTCGGGTTCCAAAAAGTGAGCCTAGGTTGACTTTTTGATTGACTTTATGTAATTGATTAAATATTGAGTCTTTATCTGTAATTATTTTCTTTACCATTATTTGACATCGTGGTGTGTTATTTGATTATATTTGAGCCGTTTGGAGGATTCTCGAGGGAAGGTATTTCGTGCCTAGGTTTGGCTCGAGGGACTAGTCGCTTGAATTATTGATGTTGGCTACGTGTTCGGGGTAGTGTACATGCGAGGTGCTGAGCATATGTGCGTGCACCGTGTTTATTCATGTTCAGGGTAGTCCTTAGGCTATATTATACCTTATTTTGGACATTGTGAGTCTTGCTATCATGCTATTACATGTTTGTATGATTATGTAATGTAACGACTCGGCCGGTCATTTTCAGCTTTAGATATCCGTTCAGTGGTCCGAGGTCTTGAGTGGCTTCATATTGTGTATTATGACTTGCATGTGTGGTCGGTTTTGACTTGGAGAGTTTCAAGATTGATTTGGAAGAATGTTTTCATTTTAGAAGCTTAAGTTGGAAATGTTGATCGATGTTTGACTTTTGTAAAAACGATCCTAGAGCGGTGTTTTGATGGTTCCGATAGGTTTGTATAGTGATCATGGACTTGGGCGTATGCCCAAAATTGAATTCGGACGTCTGTAGGTTGATTTGGCATATTTTGCCAAAAGTTGGTAATTTGAATGTTTAGAAATTCGTTAGGTTTGACTATGGTTTGACTTTATGGTTATCGGGTTTGTATTTTGGGTTTTGGGACTTGGAAGAGGTATGTTTCTCTTATTGGAACTTACCTACAAAGTTTGGCGTTATTCCGAGTCGATTTGATATGAATCAAACGTGTGGTTGTGTTTTTTAGAAGTTCTTGAATTTCAATGTAAATTTCATGCGTTTTGATGTCTGATGTTTGGTTCCGAGTGTTATTTTGGTATTTTGGTTGCGCGAGTGAGTTTGTATGATTTTTAGACTTGTATTGATGTTTAGAGTGGAGGCCCGAGGGCTCGGGTGAGATTCAGGCACGTTTCCGAGTGTTTGAAAGAGTTTCGGTTTTGCTGGTTTTAGAATAGATGCTTCAGGTCTTGCAAATGCAAGATTTTGTTTGCATTTGCGAGGTGGGAGATCGCAATTGCGAGGTTCGTTGGGGACTGCGTGGTTCGCTTTTGCGAACATCTAATCGCATTTGTGATGGTGCTCTGGGCTGAGAAGTTCCGCATTTGCGATCATGAAGTTGCTTATGCGAAGTGCTCATTGTTCGCATTTGCAAACATACTGTCGCTTTTGTGACATTAGAAGGACTGTGATGAGTGTCGCTTTTGCGATCATTCTTCGCATTTGCGGGGTTAGTATTTGCGAATCCCACGTTGCATTTGTGACACCTGCACCTGAACATAAGGGTCGGAAGACATTTTGGTCTCATTTTCATATCTTTGAACCCTAGACTCAGTAGGAGATAATTTGGAGAGGGGATTTTTACATACAATCATTGGGTAAGTGATTTTGATCAATTTTCAATTATATTTCATGATTTTATATGAGATTTAACATCTAAATCATGAGATTTGAAGGGAAATTTTGGGGACTTTTCTCTATGTTTTGAAAAATAAAAATTTGAGATTAAGAGTCGAATTGGACTCGGATTTGAAAACAAAATACATATATAGACTCGTAGGGTTATGAGTAGTCAAGATCTACCCTTGGACTCATATTTGGACCGGACGCGCCGGGCTTGGCTTCATTGAATTTTGGGAAATTGTGTAAAGATCTTAACTTTATTTATTGAAATTGGTTTCTCTTGCATTATTTGATGTTATTAAGTCGATTTTAGTTAGGTTTGAGCCGAGCGGAGGTGAATATTAAAGTAAAACTATTTTTGAGTATTGTTTGAGGAATTTTTAGGTAAGTATCTTGCCCAACTTTGTGTGGGGGAACTAACCTGTAGGGATTTGTTTGATTGCACTATTTGAATTACGTGGAGACGTATATACGAGGTGACGAGTGTGTACACGGCCTTAAATGTAAAAATTTGACCGGTTTAGACTCTTAGGTTTCTTATATACATTTAATTGAAGTTGCCTTATCATGTTATATCCTCCTTTGTTAAATTTACTCTTACATTCTTTACTTGAAGTTATTAGTGCATGTTCTATATTTTATTGTCAATATATTCTTGTATGCTTTAATTGAAATTGTTGCTTCTTTTATTGTCACGTTACCTCTTTCATTGCTGAGTTATTCTTATTTGCAGTCGTAGTTACATTTTATCTCTCTCATTGTTAAGTTATTCTTATTTGAAGTCATTATTACATGCTATCTCTTTCATTGTTGAACTTATTCTTCCATTTTATTGTGTTGTTTTACTTGCCATACTCCCGTGTTGTTGTTATTGTTGTTGTTGTTGTTGTTGTTGTTGTATTCAGTGTTATTGAGCCGTAGGCTATGTGTAGTTGTGGTATTAGAATTTGTTGTTATGGAAATGTTCTGGCATATAGGCACATGTCGTGCGAGTTGTTATGTTGTGTTGGTATATTTTTGGCACATGTGGGATTATTAAGAGGATTGTCAGGGTGTTCGCACGTGAATTGTTCGTGCTATTGTTATTATTGATATTTACACATGCGGCGAGACAAGGCGGGGTATATATGTTGGGTTGCGCATGCGGCAAACACAAGGTAGGTTAAGTATTTATGCATGTGTGGCAATACAAGGCGGGCATTTACTTTACTGATGAGCACGCAGCGAGACAAGGGGGCTTTTGTCAGGAATGACTGTGATGGCCTAGCGGCATTGTTATTGATGGTATTTGTGCAATGGAGTGACCTTCTTATGTGTGTTATGCATATTACGTGTTTTGATGTGTCGTTCCCGGTGTGTTACTCGATGTCTCTGATTTTACTTGTTAACTCGAGCTGTGATAGTACACTTGTACAAGAATACACCGTAACATGTCACCTATATCAGTCTAGAAGTGTAAATCTTGATGTTCATTGATCATGTACATGTATTATTGTATACACGCCTTCTGTGTGTGGATTGGACTAGTAGCACATGAGTTGTCCGTGCGGATATGAGATATTTTTACTATTGGCACATGAGTTATCCGTGCGGATACAAATTATTATTAGTGGTGCGTGAGTTATCCGTGCAGGTCTGAGGTACTAATTGTTTTGGCACGTGAGTGGTCCGTGTGGTTGTGATTGATGATGTGGGCACGAGATGCCATGTGGTTATGATTCGTGATTTGGGACTAGTGATTTGTGATTATGAGGTGTGTACCTCGGTGTGATTCTTGTGTGAACTTTGTTATAGAACGGTCGACTATCTGGTTGTCATTTGTTTTCCTTAATTGGTTTTACTGGTACTTTAACTGTGTTATAACTACTTGCTACATTATCACCTGTTTATTTCTTGTTATTACTACTTTCCATTGCTATCATTATATTGTTGTTCTTTTTATGTTTAGCTTTACATTGGTATTTTTTCCTCTGTTAGCTTTATATTAACATTTCATAGGTTATTGTGTATAATAGGTGTCTTGACTTGAACCTAGTCACTACTCCATCGGGGTTAGTCTTGATAATTACTGGGTACCACTGTGGTATACTCATGCTACACTTCTTTACATCTTTTGTGCAGATCCAGTTACCTTGGAGCGTGCTGATCGTTAGATAGTTGATTGTGAGTTGCTGCGAAGACTTCAAGGTATACCTGCCATCGCGTTCGCATGCTTCAAAGTCATTTTCTGTTATCTTTCATTGCCACTGTTTATTTTTATTCTAGAACAATTTTGTATCTAGAGATTTTTAGTGAACTCATTAGATCTTATGACTTCGTATTACCAGTTTTGGGATATTATATATCTATTGATGGTTGTTGGCTATGTATGGCGTTTACTGGTTCATGTTTAATGGTTAAATTGTTTAAATATGTTAATAACTCAGCATGTGTTAGGATTACCTAGTCTTAGGGATTGGGTGCCATCACGACTACCTAAGATGGGATTTTGGAGTCGTGACATGTAACTTCGTAAATAATGCTAGAGATCATGTGTAGATTTGCTTTCCGGTTTGAACGTGATACTCGTTGTTTTGTGGATTAACCGCCTAATTTGAGTTGTAGTCATACACTTAGCACATGCATACACCGTGGAATGCTATTTTATCAGTCCAGAAGTTTGTGATTTGATATCCATGACTGTATAGATGTATTCTTATATATGCTTTTTGTGTTATGGACTAGTTTGATAGCACGTGAGTTATCCGTATGGGTTGAGTATGATAGTAGAGTTGTCCGTGCGTTTGTTATGATTATGGACCGTGAGTTGTTCGTGCAGTGTAGGGATAAGGATCCACCCCCTAGGGTCGTCCTCTCATGTTTCTCCTTGATGACATACACGCGGTTATAGAAAACTGATCAGTGTTGGGTTTTGTGTATCTTCTCTATATGCAAATTCCATGGATGTATAAATGATTTTACTGTATATCTTCTCTATATGTGAGCTCCGGAATTGTGTATATGCCCTTAGGAGCATATCTTCTCTATATGCCGCTTATGTTGATGAATTGATATACGATACATATCTTCTCTATATGTCTTTCTGTGTGGTTTGTCTTGTCTAAATTATGAATATCTTCTCTAGATGTTGAACTATCATTCTGTTTGATGTTAGTGCATATATTTTCTAAGTGCACCGTTGGCCTTATCTATATTTCATGCATAGATTCTGGTATTGTTACTGCGTATATGTATGTAATCGTGAACCGCACATATTTATCATATGAATTTCATTAGTGATTCTTGCCACTACCTCTCCAAGATTAGTCATGATACTTACTGAGTACATAGATTCAATTGTACTCATTACTACACTCTGCACTTAATTATGCAGATTCAAGAGTTGGACCAACTGAGCATTGAGTGTTGGATTATTGTTGAGCTGCTAAGAACCGAGGCAGAACTGTTGTTATTTCAGATAACAAGCTCAAGTAAGCTATGTTGGCTAAACTCTTTCCATAGAATCTGATTTCTCGAAATTCTCGTAAACTTCGATTATGGTTTGATCAAGTTCCTATATCCGTCATTACTATCTGCTTCTATGGCTAGCTGGTCCAAATGCCTATAGTTTGATTCACATCTCGATTGTATAATTCTATGCTCCTCTTTAATGTTTATCCCTAATGTGTTTTGAATTCTTACATGCCTATGAGCTGAAGATATGATTGTTCACAATGTTTCAAATATCCTTAACTATTTTAAGATGATCCTTGAGAGGTAATGAAAGAATGAGAGTATGAATTGTGAAACGCGGACGTCGTGCCAAGAATGATGATTTACATATGAGGCTAAGAGTGCCCCTAAAAATGAAAGAAAGTATGAAAGACTATGAAAAGTATATGATCCTTTTTATGATAAATGCTTTTGGGAGTATCGTTAGGTCACCGAGGAAGGTTGGGTCATAAATACCTAAGACTAAAACTACACGTACCGGTGTAGGGATTAACTGAGGGATAAATTCCCATTATATTTTATTGAGATTATTCCCCTTAATTGGGATGACTTGAGTTAAGAGATAGAAAAGACCATGTCTACCCACACAACATTATGGGGAGACGGCCTAACCAATCGGGTAGATATCGGACGCCATGTCGCGCACATGGTGGTGTTGTGTTTCTATGTCAAGCCTCATACTTTGGGGTGAGACGGCTTAGCTGATCGGGCAGAGATCGTACTCCGTGCTACAAGCACGGTGGTGTATCAGTGCTTAAGACCTCCCAACCTAAAACATTGATTAATTCTTGAAGATTTACCTCACTCTTGACTTGGTGTTATAATATTATTTGGCTTTCTCATTGATTTCATGTTCCTCTCTTTATATACTATTACTCTATTCATGGAGAGGGTGTTTAGATTTACATGCTAGTACTATTCTATGTGTACTAACGTCCCTTTTGTCGGGAACACTGCATCTTTAATGGATGCATGTGGTTCTACATCATGCAACATCGATCAATGATAGCGGTACACCCTCTTCTCAGCTGTCTTGGTGAGCCCCACTTCATATCAGAGTCTTGTATCTTTTGCTTCTTGAATATAGTGTTCTGAGGTATAGAAGGGACCTTGTCGCCGGCACTATCATATTACTCTTTTGTATTGATTAAAGGCTACGTAGACAAAGTGTGGGTTATATTTTGATTTAGGAAAGTCAAACTAGAAATATTTTACCTGTAACACATGTTTCCACTATACTACGAATGTGTAATGTATTTTGGGAAATTATAAATGGGGTTTCTAAAAGAAATGAAATTGGTGTTGTACATGTTACTCTTTCGTTATCTAACTCGTGATATTCATCTTAGAATTATTCATGGGTAAGGTCGGATAGAAAGCATCAAGTAGGCTTGCTTGACTGGGATATCTCGGTTGAGCGACGGTCACGCTCCCCAAGGTCGAGGCGTGAGAGAGAATCCCCCTTTTCAAGCTAAGAGGTTGTCCATAATTTAATATTTCTTCCATTCCATACTTTCAGTTTAGTAGAACTTTTAAAAATCCCAACAAATTTGCAATCTGTTTCCAAATGATAAAACCACTGGGTGATTTCACAAGCTTAGGAGCCTAGCATCCATTTCTACCATATGTACCATCAAATAGATCGTTCCACGCAACCTCCCTGCGATCACTTAGCCTCCACATCCATTTTTAAAGCAAACTTTTATTATGGAGTTAGAGATTTCTAACTCCCAGTCCTTCTACTTCCATATCCCTCCAATGATATCCCATTTAATTAAATGCGTTCCTTCTACAAAGCAATACTTTCCCATAAAAATTCATTTAGTACTGGGTAGACTAATTCCTAGGCTTCTTTTTCAGTAATGGATAAATCTCCGACGACCAATCATCAACGGTATGAAACTCAGTGTTTAATGGGCTCGCATCACTACCCTTCACTTAAAACTAGGCTTTCATCTAAGGCTTTCTCTACTTATGATTATGTGACTTGCGAGGGTGGTCGGCTTGGTTTTCGGGAAGTTTTAGATTGAATTGGGACACTTAGTCCCTTGATTGGAGGCTCAAATTGTAAGAGTTGGCCAGAGTTTGACTTTTATGTAAACGACTTTGGAATAGTGTTTTGATGGTTTCAATAGCTTCGTATGGTGATTTTGGACTTAGGCGTACGTCCAGATTTGGATTTGAAGGTCTGTAGGTTAATTCGGTGCTTTTTGGCAAAAGTTTGAAAGTTGAAGGTTTGGAAGGTTCATAGGTATAACCAGGAGTTGACTTTGATGATATCGGTTTCAGATTGTTGTTCCAGGAGTTAGAATAGGTCTTTTTGTGTCATTCGGGACTTGTATGCAAAATTTGAGGTCATTTGAGTTGATTTGATATGGTTCGGCATGAGCTTTGAAAGTTTATTAGTTCATTAGGCTTGAATTGAGGTGCGATTCGTAGTTTTGATATTGTTTTGTGTGATTTGAGGCCTAGAGTAAGTCCGTGTTATGTTTTGGAATTGGTTGGTGTGTTTGGACGGGGTGTGTTTCAGATGAGTCTCAGATGGAGGCACAGAAGCGCAATCGAAGATGCAGTTAGGTGATCGGCGGAAGCGGGATGTCTAGAGCCAAGGTAGGATCGCAGGTGCGGTCCTTTTACTGCATATACAGTTAAGTGTCCGCGGATGCGGAATCACTGGCAGGTTTTATATTTCGAAGGATTTGGTTATTTTCTCATTTTGGGAGTTGTGGAGCTCGGCTAGGGGCGATTTTTGGACGACTTTTCATCACAATTGAAGGGGTAAGTAATCCTTACTCGATTTTAGTGTCAGATATTGATTACCCATATATTATTGAAATTAATTTGTAAGAGTTAGTGGTGGGATTAGGGGGTTGGGGTTGGACAATGATTTTGGAGAAGGTGAATTGATAATTTAAGGGCCGATTTGAGGTTGGAATTGGATGAAACACATACATTTGGACTCATATCCGAATGGGTGTTCAAAATTTGTGAGTTTTGTCGGGTTTCGGGGTGCGGGTCCGGGGTTGAGATGTGTTGGGGGTGATGCACGTGCTAGGTGATGGGTGTATGTGCGTGCATCGGGGTATTCATGATCCGAGTGGACTTTAGACTAATACGAGACTTATTTGCTATCATGCCTTGTTATACCCGTGTTTTCTCTACTTGTATGATTATTTGAGCTATGATTCATGTTAGAAATGATTTCTAGGCTATATGATTATTTGTTTGAGATATGATAGGGCTATTCTTGTTGTTTTCAGCTGTTTGCCTTAATTGTAAACATACTCTCAGTCATGATGCTATATCCGTGTGTGACATCTCTATCTCAGTGCATTCTTTTTTATTTCTCACATGTTGTTAATGTCTCATATGTGTAACATAGTTGAATTGAGTACCATGAGATGTGGTTAACTAAGACTTGAGTGGTTAATGACCGAGTATGAGCCATAGAGCCGATTTGGTATTGATTTTGAGGTCAGGTGTATGCCAGACGCATATTGGGCTAAGTGGTACTAACTAGTGGCGACACGTGCATCAGGCCCCACTATTGGGCTATGTGATATTGATCAGCTCTGAGGAAAGGATCCGTCGCTCTAGAGTCTGGTATTCACAGTGAGTGCAAGCACATGATTATATATGTGCTTTGGTGAGGGGCATTTGTGTCAGGCACCCATATAGTGCTGAGTGTGGTTGTGTGCGTGATGTGAGGGGAACTTATGCTAGGCACCGTGGCCGTGCTGAGTGTGATTATACTTGATGGTTTCACTATGATTTTATTGACTTGACATGTATATTTGACATGTAGGCATAAAGATCTATTTTTCTCATGCTAGATGGTAAATGAAATGTCTTATCTGTTGTTGAAAGTTTGGGAATCGCATTTCCTTGATAAAACTCACATTTCAGAAACTCGGTGAAGGATTTGGGCTTTGACTGTCATACTTGGAAAGCATGTGTAAATTTTCTTAATTGTGAACGAGCTAACATGATATTTTTGAGTTATTTACTTTTACTGTCTTCATTATATCCTGAGTTGTTATTGATTATTGATGTTAGACACTATCTTTTCTTCCGAGCTCGTCACTACTTTTAGCCCAAGGTTTGGTTTGTTACTTATTGAGTACATGGGGCCGGTTGTACTCATACTACACTCTGCACTTCATATGCAGATCTAGGTACTCTCGGGTGCGATGATTGCTAGAGTTCGTGCCGGTACTAGCTTGTGTAGACTTTGAGGTAGCTGTTATGTCATCCGCAGACCTTGAAGTTCTCTTTATTTTATTTATGATATTATTATTCTAGTGTTCAGATAGTTTGTATTGAGGATTTGACCATGTATTTGAGATATTTGTAGTGCTCATGTACTCTTTGACACCGGATCATTGGGATGGTTGTAGTCGTGTTATCGTTGTCCTATCATATATTTTATGATATTCCCATTGGTGAGAATACTAAGTTCTGTTTAATGAGTTTATTGTTATTGTGAAACTGTTGGCTTGCCTAGAAAGCAGCGTTAGGTACCGTCACGACTCCGGTGGGAGTTTGGGTCGTGACATCAGCCCATATCTATTCCATCGTATCGCATGGATCCAGCTAAGTTGAACGAGTTGAAAGAGCAGTTGCAGGAGTTGCTGGCTAAGTGATTCATTAGGCTGAGTGTTTCTCCTTGGGGTGCATAGGTGTTGTTGTGAAGAAGAAGAATGATTCTATGAAGATGTGCATTGACTACAGGCAGTTGAAAGAGGTCACTATCACAAACAAGTGTCCATTGCCTCGCTTTGATGATTTATTTTATCAGATTTAGTGTGCTAGGGTGTTCTCGAAGATTAATTTGAAGTCGGGTTATCACCAGTTGAAGGTCGGGCCTTCAAATATCCCAAGACGGCCTTCAGAAATCGTTATGGACATTATGAGTTTTCGGTGATGTCATTTGATTTTACTAATGCCCCAACAATTTTCATGCATTTAATGAACAGTTGTTCCAGCCTTATTAAAATTCTTTTGTCATTTTGTTCATCGATGAAATCTTGGTATATTAACATTTGAGGATTATGCTTTAGATTCTAAGAGGGGAGGAAGTTATATACTAAGTTCTCTAAGTGTGAGTTTTAGTTGGACTCGGCGGCGTTCTTAGGCCATGTGGTTTCTAGTGATGGGATCAAGGTTGACCCGAAGAAGATTGAGGCAGTTCAGAGTTGGTCTAGACCTTCTATCACTATAGAGATCAGGAGCTTCTTGGGTTTGGCTGGTTACTATCGTCAATTTGTGGAAGGATTTTCATCTATTTCAGCTCCATTGACCAAGTTGACTTGGAAGGGCGCTTCGTTTAGATGTTTTGACGAGTGTGAGGAGAGCTTTCAGAATCTCGAGACTTCTTTGACTACAGCTCCAGTTTTGGTATTGCCTTCAGAATCGGGGATGTATACTGTCCATTGTGATACTTCGCGTGTTAATCTTGGGTATGTGTTGATGCAAGATAATAGGGTGATTGCCTATGTGATTTGCCAGTTGAAGCTCCATGGGAAGAACTATTTGGTACATGATTTGGAGTTGGCAGCTATTGTTCACGCGCTCAAGATTTGGAGGCACTACTTGTACGGTGTGTCTTCTGATGTTTACACTGATCACCGGAGTCTTAAGCATCTATTCAAGAAAAAGGATTTGAATTTGAGGCAGCGGAGGTGGTTGGAGTGTTGAAGGACTATGATATCACTATCTTATATCATTCGGGTAAGGGTAGTATGGTAGCGGAAGCTTTGAGTAGAAAGGCGAAGAATATTGGGAGTTTGGCATTTACTCTAGCTGTAGAGAGGCCTTTGGGTACCAATATGCAGGCTATTTCCAATAGATGCATGAGATTGAATATTCTGAGCCTAACATAGTTCTTGTTTTTGTTGTTGTGCAGTCGTCCTTGTTTGAGTGCATCAAGGCTCGTCAGTATGATAATCCCGTTTTCTTGTCCTTAAGGACACGGTGTTGTGATGTGGTGCTAAGGAGATGGCTATTGGTGATGATGATGTATTGAGACTTCTAGGTCGGATATGTGTTCCTAATATGGACGGTTTGAGGGAGTTGATTCTTGACGAGGCTCATAGTTCACGATATTCTATTCACCTAGGTACTAGTACTACGAAGATGTATCGTGACTTGAAGTAGCATTATTGGTGGCGGATGATGAAGAACGAATTTGTTGGGCATGATTCGCGGTATTTGAATTGTCAACACATTAGGTATGAACATCAGAGTCCAGGTGATTTACTTTAGGGGCCAAATATACCGGTGTGGAAGTGGGAGTGCATTGCTATGGACTTTGTGGTAGGATTGCCATGGACTTTGAGGAGATTTTACGCTATTCGGATTATTACGGACAAATTGACCAAATCTACAAATTTCATTTCGGTCATGACTTCTTACACTTCAAAGAAGTTGTCCCAGATCGACATTAGAGAGATTGTCCGGTTGCACGGTGTGCTCGTTTCTATTATATCAGATTGGGACACTCAATTAACATCGCACTTTGGAGAGTTGTGTAGCGTGAGTTGGGTACGCAGGTGGAGTTGAGCATCACATTTCACTCTCAGATGGATGGACGGTCCAAGCGGACCATTCATATCTTTGAGGATATGTTGAGGGCCTATGTTATTGATTTCGGAGGCCACTGGGATCAGTTTCTACCATTAGGCGGAGTTTGCTTACAACAAAAACTACTAGTCTAGTATTCATATGGCTTTGTATGAGGCATCATATGGTATTCGGTGCTGTTCTCTGATTGGTTAGTTTGAGCCTGGTAAAGCTAGATTATTAGGCACAGGTTTGGTTCGTGATGCTTTCGAGAAGGTGAAGTTGATTCAGGAGCGGCTTCATATAGCGCAGTCTAGACAAAAGAGTTATGATAATTGGAAGGTTTTTGATGTGGCTTTCATGGATGGTGCGAAGGTTCTTCTTAGAGTTTTGCCTATGAAGGGCGTGATGAGATTTGGAAAGAAGTGCAAGTTGAGCCCTCAGTATATTGGTCCATTCGAGGTTTTGGAGAGAGTTGGTGAGGTAGCTTACAAACTTGCTTTGCACCCAACTTGTTGGGAGTTCATCCGGTATTTCATGTTTCCATACTTCAGAGGTATCATGAAAATCAGTCCCATTTGTTGGATTTCAGTTTAGTACAGTTAGAAGAGAATTTGGCTTATGAAGAAGCGTCAGTGGACATTTTGGATAGGCAGGTTCATAAGTTGAGATTGGAAGAGATTGCATCAATGAAGGTTCAGTACAGAGGTCAATCGGTCGAGGAAGAGACTTGGGAGACCGAGCATGATATGCAGAGCAGATATCCTCATCTTTTTGGCATTTCAGGTATGACTCTAAACTCGTTCGAGGATGAACTTTTGTTTAAGAGGGAAAGGGGGAGAATGTAATGAACCGGCCGGTCGTTTTATGTATTTGAGCTCGCTTCTCCTATTTGATGATTCCCATAGCTTTTTTTGATATTTTATGACATGCGGAACTGGTTGGTTTGGTTTCAATAAGTCTTGAGAGTGATTTGGAATACTTAGTTCTATTTTGGAAGTTTAAGTTGTTAGTCCAATATGACAACATGAATCTATCCCCAGGCTCGAAATACCAAACGGGATCCGATATCACCAAAGTTTGCTCCAAGTCAAAGTTAGCGAATTCAAAACTTTCAAAATGTCAACTTCCAACAATAAGCACCAAAATGCTTTTGGACCACCCGAAACTCGATCCGAACATACGTCCAAGTCCAAAATTACCATACGAACCTATTGGAACCTTCAAATCTCGATTCCGAGGTCGTTTACTCAAAATATTGACTTAAGTTAAACTTGGCCACCTTATGCCACTACTATGAAATTAGGTGTTCCGAATTCGACTTGAACCCTTTCAGAACCAAACCAATTGTGCCCCGTGCAAGTTATAAAATAGGAAAAATACATACAGGAAGTCTCAAATAGGGGAACGAGATACATCAATCTCCAATTGTTCTTGTTCTTTTTGCACCAATCTTTCTCAACAAAGAACAAGAACCTCCAAGAAGAAGATCTGTGAAAAAATAATGTTAGGATTGAAGAAGAAGAAGAAGAAGAAGAAGAAGAAGAAGAAGTTGAAGGGGAATGGAGAATAGGGGTTGGGAGCAGGAATGGGTGCTGGGAGGGTTTCTCATTATTTTTAGAGGGGGTGGGGCCCGTTTAGAGCCTTTGTGATAATTCTAAAACTTTAATTTTTTTTAATTTACTTTTAAATAATAAATACTAACAATGAAAGAGTATTTTTTTAACATCAATTTTTACATTTTTTGTCTTAAAAATTTATGTAAGTTTTCAAAAGTCTCAAATATTTAGAACCTTCGGGATTGTTCTAGTTCAGGCTCGAGATTTAAGAAGAAATCAAATTTTTTAAAACTTGTACTTTTGAGATGCCAAAACATTTGTACATTTATAAGATTTTTAAAACATGTGATCTTAATTATGTCGTAACAATTATGTGACTAAAAGAACTTCTCATTAGGGAAAAATAAAATATATCGTTCTTTATTAAATAGACTAACAAGAAAATAATATCAAATTTGTACTAAAAAACAAAAGGGGAGATGCTTAAAGAGTAGATTATTAATTTCAACAACATTCTTGTCACGCCCCGAAACTGGATTGGGGAGTGATGGCACTCAACCTACCTATCCGTCGAGCGGATCCTGATCTAACTGGCTAAACATGATGCTTAGCTTATTAAAATAGGCATAATATGAACATGTCTCATATCATAAGTATTTAAAAACTGTTAACTAAAGTTTTGAAAAGAATATAACCCACTAATGACAGTCATGAGTCTCTAAGTAATAAAACTAAGAATTTTGTCTTCGGTGCATCCCCATGGAATGAAATAAATGAAAGTAAAAAACAGTCAACCACCGCTGGAAGGAATGAACAGAGTCTATTTATTAGATCCACAAGAAGTTTGAAATCTAGCCACAAGATTTGTTACCTGCACACTCAACGCCTATCACACGATGTGGCAAGCTAAGGGCTAAGTACCTCCAAGGATACCCGATAAGTCTTATTGAAAACCCCTAAACAGAGAACAAGACTGGCATGGGCTATACATAAGTATAATAAAAATGCAATAAGTAGAGCAAACAATTTACATAACTGCTATTAAATAATTTGAAAGTTGAGCCTGATTTTGAAAACTGAACTTAAAACTGAAACTAATTCATGAAATCTAAGGTGAGATTAAATCTGAATTTAGCTAAATTTAATTATTTCGAAGATCATGTCTGACAAAGAGTGGCACCTGCAAGTGTGAGGATGATTTTCGCATAACTCGACCCTAATGACTTTTACACTCGGGGAGGTTGGTCACTTTTCCCAATAGATAAGTCTAAACAATCAATGACACCTGCAAATGTGAGGATGGTTTTCCTATTCCACGGCCCTGGCGGCTTTTAAACTCGAGAAGGTGAACCATATTTTTCCTTTCTTAAGCTGGATCTAAACGTGGAGCACCTACAAGTGCAGGGTAACTAACCCTGACAACTATGCAACTCACATCCAAGAAGGTTGGCTACTTCTCACATACAGTATGTGATCACATTTATCTAATATGAGCTGCAACTAAATGAGTGCAAGCAATGGCATAACAATAATCAAATCAAACAAGAGGTTCAATTACTTATGATACTCTGAGCTAGCTAAGTTACCATGCAATGCAAGGCAATTCAATTTTTGTAAGATAATCATTATTATGAACTAGAGAAGAGTAGTATTTAAGTAATCAAGGGTTTTTAAACGAGCAATCAAAATATTTACACTTAAAAATCAATTAGGTACTTTCTTGTCAAACAATTTCCTTCTTAAGCATTTTCTTATTAAGCTCTTGACTCAGGGTATTATAAACTCAACTTACCTTAAAATAATTATCAAGTTTTTTTTCAACAACCTCGCATAGTTAACTCTTCGGAATCTACAATTTAAGCGGCTAAACATGTTAACCGAAACTATTTATTAATCCAATTCCTTCATCAAAATCTCATCTAGCCATTTAGGATTATGGTTACTTGCACCCTTAAAGTCCATCAATTCGTACATTCTATAATCATAATATATCGTATAGATCTAATTTTAATAGTAAAAGTAACGGGAATTACCTTCTTGAAAAAATTCTAGTTCTTCACCTCTTGAGTTCTTAAAGATAATCTAAGGATTTTAAGATGAAATCTTGTTAAAATCTATGTTGGAGAGCACTAATCCAACTTCAATCGCGTTAAAAGCTTACCTTAGGCATTGAAAAATGATCTTGGGTCGATTTGAATAGAACAAATCATAAGTACTTGTAGTGTCACGAATGGGAAAAAAAACATATTATTGGATTAGGGTAAACTGTTTCCATAGTTTGGATCCGTGGCTACGGTTGGCCTAGTCCCTTAGGCCTTCCTTCGAAGCCACAAGCTGAAGTTCGCCAGGGTTCAAACATGGCCACGGTCGGCCGCCATGGTTTGAACCGTTGGCCACTGTTGGCTCGGGGGTCAGGTTACTACTCTACTACCCTTCAGGAAAAAGGTCATAACTTTTTGTAAGAATGTCGGAATGACAAACAATTTGAAGTTTTTAAAACTAGACTCAGAGAGCTTTCATTTGGTATATGGCTCACAGCTCAATTCATTACACATTAGAATATATGATCCTTTAAATTTGAGGCATGTGCGACCATGTTCGCTTTCTTCTCTTGAACAAATTCCAATTTATTCCATCATACCTCTTACCTCTTCCAAATAAGGGTGTTCGTTTGTCGGTACAGTGCGGTACGGTAATTAGTCATTTCGGGTTGGTATTTTCGATATTTTCGATATTCGATTTCTTAAAATGCTATACCAATACCATACCTAATTACATTCGGTATGGTTCGGCTTTCCTCCTTCCTGTTTCAGTTCACTCGGTTCGGTAATTTTGATTTATTCGACTTGAATATTAAGTACTGCATAGAGCCATAGACTGTCATATTCTTAATTAAAGTACTCAATGAAAACGTTCTAAACTCACCTGACTGTTGACAAAATCTTTGTCCAATACCATCAAGTATCAACTAAGAGAAAAAAGATAGATAAAGGGATACATTTAATCACTAAAAATACCATGGTACTTGCTTAGAGTTAATTGTTGAAATTAGAGAATACAACAAGGACTAATCCAACATATGCAACAACAATACAAGAGTAACGGAGTAAGAAACACCTCAAAACCGTTGAAATATTACGTTAAACTGCTTGACAACCTAGAGAGTAAGAATTAAATCTGCATCCTACCTTGTTCCATTTTCCTAAAAAAGTACATGGGTTTTACCGTCAGCCTCAACATGAACGCCAAAGAAAAGTATTGTGTAACTTAGTATGTTGATCAATAATATCTGTAATGTGTAATTTAGTTTATATTTTGGTACAATATTGGCATTTCTGTATTATTTTTTTAAATACCAAATACCATATCTAATGCCAAATTATTTTAAAAACTAAAACAAATACCATACCAAATACCGAAATACCATATACCAAAATTTTCGATTTCGATACAGTAATTCGATATTTACTATATGATGCACAACCCTACTTCCAAACATTCATACTACCTTCCAAACATAATACTTAGATATTATACAGCTTCGAAACTTTCTGAATACCATTGTGTCCAACTTAAAGCCTGAACAAGAACGTAGCCAAAACTTTTCTGATTCAGACTAACAAGGATTTTGACTCAAGGGGATTAAGTTACCACTCTTACTTCACATGTCTTCTTAATCGTTCATCGCGACTAACGTGAATGAAATAGTGAAATTATAGTAATTATTTTCATTTAACTCCATCACATGCAATTTGGACATTATTCAGTATTATCAAGGTCGTCCAATGTAATACCTTTAAGAATCAAAATGAAAATCTGAATGAAGAAAAATAATTGACAAACAAAACATTTAGTCTTTCTATCACCGCAGAAGGAAATGCAAAGAGCTTGATTATTAGTAAAACTTTATACAATAATCTTAAGTTAACTCTTACATCCACCAAGTCATAATTCTATGTTTTCCCTTACAGTGACTTGCCCCTGACCTGAGATTCTTTGGAGTGAAAAATGGAAGTGTAGAAATAGAGGTACACAACTTCCTTTTACAATCGTTAGCGATATACAAATGATACAGGAGTTACATATTCAAATTATGGGAACAAAGTGTCTTAATGATATCATTAGACTTGAAACAAATTTTCAGTAACTGAAGGAAAAGAAGAAGGGACCAAAGTTTTCTACAGTACGGAACTAGTAATAGTATCTATTCTGTTGGTAACCATACTGCTGTTGATGATCCGACTCTGGAGTGAAATTGTGTGATTCCAAATTACTCCTGAGGCGCCAGCCTTCAGGTACCTTCAGAAACTGATTTGACTCTATATAGTTGCGGATATTCACAATCACCTTGTTCAACTTTGCATCACCTCGATCTTTCAATGCAGTTAGAAAATCTTTAGCAATGATATCCAACATCTTTCTGAATTGTGTTTTATATCTTCTGTGTAGAGCAAAACCTGCCATCTGGGTAACCAAGACATTTTCTTTTAACTCCAACACCATTTCATTAACATAAAAGGGACTGAGAAAGAGCTTCAACTTACTTCAAGAAAAGCCTGCAAGGCAGCTGCAGTATATAAATTTGCTGGGAGAACATTTAAGAATCTGGCTATCCATGCCCAACCTTCTCTGAGGCCATGCAAGTTTTGGCAGCCTTCAACTTCAGTCTGCCCGAAATGCAGTTTACTACTAAATCAGTTACTATACGAATGAAGTAAGGGAAAAAAACAATTTTGGTCCCTGAATTATTTTGTTATTTTATTTTTTGTCCTTGTATTATTTGGCTGAGCACATCTGACCTCCAATTAAACAAAATGTGCAGTTCTAGTATCACAAAATAAATATTACAGGATGACATATTCAACTAACAAATATTAGTTTGGCATTCTGTCACTTCTCCATTAAACTCAGGCCAAAGGAGCTCTGCACCAAGAACTCCCTTAACAAAATTCCTATACGTGGAATAACAACTTACTGCTTGGTTCACAACCTGTAGTACTGGTAACTAACATTGCAAAAAGGACATCTTGTCTAGAATGTTTCCTGCTCCGCTGATGAAGTTGGTTCTGTCTGTGGACAATGATTCAGATACTGAACTGAATTTTAAACCATTTGAAATATTGTTTTGTCAAACTGAAGGATTTCGAATAACCTGATGAGATAGTGGCTTTGCTGCTGTAACCTCGGATAAAATTCAGCACTTTCTATCATACAAAGCCCTTTTACTGGGTCGAAGAGCACCATATGTACTTCCCAAACCTAACATGAAAGCCGCTTCTGCACTAAAGGCTCTTGTTTGGATGAAGCACAAGTCTCCAATATTGATGTCTAATGGTGACTTTATTAACCTGAGGGATCCATTGCAATCTTTTTTAATCCCACTCCACTGCTTTGAGCTAGAAAATGAACATTGGAGACAAGTAGTTGAGATATGTTATATAGTTGAGGGTAAAGTCCTTCAGATTTCAACGCAACCTCTTGAGTCCCTTCAAAGTCATTATTCTGCATTTTCTTCTAGCAGAGCTCTTTAGCCCTTAGGGCTTCATTTGTTGCACCCCATCGCAAATCGCAATCAATGTTAACCAGTAAGATACACCAGACATGCGTACAAAAGTCCCCAACTTATATTCGTCATGCTCAAGTCTGTGTTCCTTATACCTGGGAGCGAGTGACGAAGATGGGTTCATCACACTAGCGATGGCTTCTTATTGAACGTAGAATATCAATTAAGCACTGATCCACTCCAAATATCGTGTAGGTGGAAATGCCAACACAATTTCCATTTTGAGGGGAAGACACATTCTCTAAGACAATTGGATCTCTATTTGGAGGCTTTAAAGGGAACCTAAAGGGAACATTAGAAGGGGAACCTCGGAGCAACGGTAAAGTTGTCTCCGTGTGACCTATAGGTCACGGGTTCAAGCCGTGGAAGCAGCCACTAATGCTTGCATTAGGGTAGGCTGTCTACATCACACTCCTTGAGGTGCGGCCTTTCCCTGGACCCTGCGTGAATGCGAGATGCTTTGTGCGGCTGCCCTTTTTAAAGGGAACCTAACAAGAAGTTGAAGTAAACCACAATTCAAAAAGATGATGGGCACGAATTATGATGATTATATGTATACTTGGTAGTCCCTTTATTTTCAAGTTGAAATCATCAATGCATAGAAACTGCTAATGTTGGTGCTAACTGAGAGGAAGAATGGCCAGGTTGATGGAGAAATAACTGAACCCAAATTGATATCCGTCAGCAGAATAACATTTGTTAGTTTCAATGAGTGATTGGACCAAAATCGCACATTTGTTAAATTGAAGGTCAGATATACTCATGCAAATAATGCAGGGGCTAAAACCTGAATAAAGCAAAACTCAGAGACCAAAACCACTATTTTCCCGAAAGAGTAAGATAGACGAGAGTGCCAGCAACACAAGCATTAAGGATTCTTGAGGATAAAAGTAACAAATGTCTAAGCAACTGACCTGAACAAGAGCACCATATAATTTCATGTATGCACTTAAGCGATCCACATAACTATTGGTACTTTCTATCTTCCCATCTTCCTCTGCGTAGCCAATAGCTTTGTAATAAGCTTCTTTTGTCTGAAATGCTGCCTGAAGTGAAAGAACACATCAAAGTTAATTTTTCGTGGAGGTAGCATAATATGATGTGAATATGGGGTGAAGAAGGTTAACTAATGTATGTGACAAGTTCTTTTCTCACCACTTAATTGAAGAAATATCATGCTCCAAGACAATCAAGTAAAAAGAATCCCACAAAAGACAATAATGAGATGTGTAGATGCCAAACACGTAATACTAAGGTAAATAAGAAGTACCTCTGAGTAAATAATGTACTTAGGAACTGCGTAAATGCGAACTTTATTCAACTCGCCTATGAGAATATCCATGGCAAGAGGGACCTGTGATGAAAAGCAAACCAATATGTAAGGATGGTTGTGACGACCCGATAGGTCGTTTTGAGTACTAGTCTTTATTTCTGTGATCCGAGACCTTACATAGCTTCATTTGATATTATATGACTTGCGTGCGTGATCCGTGTTGTTTTTCGAAAAACTTTTATGTGAAATTTTGAAGAAAACGTGATTTTTGACTTAAAATGAGGCTAGAGTTGACCACAGTCAATGTTTTTGGTAAACGACCCCGGTTCGGTATTTTGACGATTCCGGTAGGTTCGTATGACGATATTGGACTTGTACGCATGTTTGGTTGGGGTCTTAGGTGACCCGAGGGCGTTTCGGAGCATTACGTGAAAGTTGGCAAAAATTGAATTTCAAGGTTGAAATCTTGAGTTTTGATAATCGATTCTCGATATTTGATGTTGTTTTGATGAGCGAGCGAGTTTATATAGGATGTTATTAAACTTGTGCTTGTTCGGATTGGAGCCCGAGGGGCTCGTGTAAGTTTCGGATGAGTTTTGATTGATTTGGAACTGTTGGTGCAAGTTTGTTGCTGGTGTGAGTTGGAGGTCTCGAATTTGCAAAGACTTGATCGCAATTGCGAGCCTCGCATTTGCGATGTCAAGCTCGCAAATGCGAAGTGGGGGCTGGTCTTCGCTTTTGTGAAGAAGTCATCGCATTTGCGATCTGGAGATGGTCCACATTTTGCGACCATTTTGTCACTTTTGCGATGACTGGGATTCTTGGAGTGCTTCGCAAATGCGAAGCTTGCACCGCATTTGCGATGGTTGGGGACTTCGGAAATGCGAGGTCCAGTGTTGTAAATAGCGCTCACCTCAGCTCTAATAGCGTGAGGCGATGCAATGCGAGCAGCCTGCGCTATTTTGGCTCTGTTGCGTTGCGATTGTAAAAGGCGAGCGCCTCTGCCTGTGTAGCGAGAGGCGCTGTGTAGCGAGAAGCAAGCTGTGGCGTCGTCTTTTGAAAAAAAAGAATGAAAAAGGCGCAAACATTAAAAGAAAAGACCATCGACTTAAAACATTAGGGCTTGCAGCGATTTCACGTTTCTTTCTTCTTCAACCTTCAAACAACATAGCAGCCAAGTCCACCCAGCCCAGGTAAGCTTCTCTTCTTCGATTTCCTTTCTTCTTCTCCTTTCTCCTTTCTCTCTTTCTTCCTCTTCCTTCTTCTCTTCTTCTTTCTATTTTTTTTGCTCTGTTTTTTGTCGAGCAACAGTGCAGAACAGAGAGTCTGTTGCTCTGTTTTTTTTTTCTTCTTCTTCTTCTGATCTTCTCTTCTTCTTTCTTTTTTTTTTTTTTTTTTTGCTTTGTTTTTTGTCGAGCAACAGTGCAGCAAAAAACAGAATAGAGAGTCTGTTTATGCTCTGTTTTTTTTTTCGTTTTTCTTTTCTTCTGATCTTCTCTTCTTCTTTTTTTTTTTGGTTGCTCTGTTTTTGATTGAGCAGCAGTACTGCACCCTGTTTTTGCAGAGGCAGAGGCAGAGGCAAAGAACTTCAAAACTTCAAACCTAAAATATCCTCCTTTTTCAGTTATAGAGTAGAATTAATTGCATATTGTGAATTGATATATTTATTAAGATATTATTGTTATTGAGTTTTTAGTTATATATATAATATTTTTTTTTTTGTATAAATTGTCCCTTCACATAAAAAAGGCGAGCGCTTCGCTGCGCGCCTCTTGCCTCAGTGAAGCGGACCCTCGTCGCTATTTGTCGCCGCACGCTATCCAAACACTGGCGAGGTCTATGTCACATTTGCGACTTCTGACGAACTATGGCGCTGTTCGCATTTGCGGATGATTGCTCGCATTTGCGAACAATTGCGATACCTGCAGCTGAGTAAAAGTGAGAAATTTCGGGACTTAGCTCATTTTACACCATTTATTCAACCCTAAACTCTCTAGAAGAGGTTTTGAAGAGGATTTTGTTCCCAAATTCATTGGAAAGCAACTTTAACTAGTTTTCAATCAATTTCAATTACTTTTCCATGAATTTTAACATCAAATCTATGAATTTCAAGGTAGAAATTAGAGTTTTGGGTAACCGGGATTTGGTCCGAATCTCGGATTTCGACCAAGCGGGCCCGAGGTTAATTTTTTTTATCTTTTCAAATATAATCAAAATTGAACCTTTTTCATTCATGGGTAGTTTCTAACGCTTATTTTGGATTGTTTGATTGATAATTGGCTAGATTCGGTTGGTTTGGAGGTTTGTTCGAAAGAAAAAAGCCGTGGTTGATTGTTGATTTTGTTGCGGAAGGAGGTAAGTGTCGTGGTTAACCTTGATTTGAGGGAATTAAAGTAGAAACGAGTCTATTTGCTATGTGAACTATGCGTTGGGGCAGCGTATATGCAAGGTGATGAGTCTATATGTGTTGGCCATGGGATACGCATGCAGGTGAAATTTGCCTTATTTCCACCATGTTATTTCATTTACTATGCTTTAGATAGATCGCTTATTCTTTGACTATTCGCTTTCAAGTTATTTCTTATATTGAATTGTTGCGATATTGGGTGTTGAGGATGTGGAATTTGTAATTTGTTGTTGGCTCTAATTGTGGAAAGATTCTCGTATGACGAGTGGAGTTCAATACTATTGTTGAAGTGAATTAGCTTCCCACCTTGCTTGACATTTGTGTTGTTGTTGTTGCTTGGTGAAGAAGAGTGAAGAGCACGAAGGGTGTTGCCATGCCTCATTTGCATATTGATATCATTGATTGAGTGAATGTGAGGATAAAAGCACGAAGGGCGATGCCGTGCATATGCATTTTTATTAAGATCAAGTGAGGATGAGAGTAAAAGCATGAATGGTGAAGTCGTGCACTTCTATTTATCTGATATGGTGAGGATAAGAGTAAAAGCGCGAAGGGTGATGCCGTGCGAGTTTGTTGAATTCGTTGTTTTACTAGATATTTTGGTAATGTGAATTTTGACTTGGGGGATTCGTTGCTCCTTTTGGAAAGAGGTTTACTTTATGATTCTTTATTTACTGTACCGTCTATTGTCCCCGATACTTGCCCTTATCCCGTTGTTTCATTTGACTTTTTACTTCTTATTCCTTTATTATGTATATATATATATATATATATATATATATATATATATATATATATATATATATATATATATATTACTGCACAGGTTTATTGTAGGCGTCTTGTCTTAGCTTCGTCACTACTTCGTCGAGGTTAGGCTCGACACTTACGGAGTACATTGGGTCGGTTGTACTCATACTACACTTCTACACTTCAGATCCTGACATCGGTACCAGCGAAGCCCCGAGAGGTGCTTAGCAGATACTACGTTGGTGATTCGAGGTAGAGCTGCATCCCGTCCGCTAGCCTTGGGTCATAATCTTACCTCTATTGTATTGTTTCCACTTTATCCGGACGGTGTTGCATTTCTTTCATAACCTTGTATTTAGTTGGATCTAGAAGTTCATGTACTTATGACACCAAATCTTGGGGTGGTTGCGTTAGTTATTGGTTTTAGAGCTCTATTATGTTATGACAGAGCTGATTTTACATTATGTTATTGATCAGTTGTCAGATATTTATTGCTTTTCTTTTCGTATTATTTGTTGTGTTGGCTTGCCTAGCGAGCGATGTTAGGCGCCATCACGACCCTGATTGGTTGAGATTTTGGGTCGTGCCGTCATGACAATGTCAATCTACATTAGTTAGTACTTTCTAATCATATTCATGTATCCCTTTTCAAACACTAAGTCTCCTGTCCTAAATTAAACCTTTTATGTTGTTTAACAATCCTAGAGCCCATCTCGTGCTATCAATACAACCTCTAGATTTCCCTTCGTCGGAAATTCCTGACATCTATTTAAATTCGAAGGTATTCCCCATTTTTTCCAGCAATTCACCTTTTGGGCTCAGGTCTGGACATTGCGTTTGGATAGAAAACAATTTATTTTTGGTGGTTTTAGGAAATTTAGCTTCGGGTTTGTGTTTGGATATGGTTTTTGGTAAAAGATATCACTAAATCCCTAAGCAATTTTTTAGGCCTTCAAATGGGTGAAAATTAAAAGAATTGGTTGAAGAGAAACAACAAATATTTTGTTAAAGAAAAAAGAAAGCGGGAGTCTAAAGTGTAAAGTGAAGATGTAACCAGTACTTACGAGCCACTTTAGCGGTGAAGGGGCTTGCCTGACAATTTGAGACCCCAATTTGTTTTGGTTGTGGAGAACAAGTTTAGGTTAGAAAGTTTGGTATAATAACAAGCACCCTTAGTGTTAGACCCTAACTCTTTGTCATCGGGCGTGGCACGGCTGTGGCAAGGATTTGGGCGTGATGGCCTTGTCATTGGCCTATGTGCGGGCAAAACGATCATGCGGGCGACGGACAAGACATTGTCATTGAGGGCTGTTGTGGGCAAGTATTGGCCAAGGCCTTGGGACTGGCAAGGCGCGCTTGGCAAAGGCTTGACAAGGCAGCATGGGCAGTGTTGGGGCGGCATGGCATGGCATGCGCGCCAAAATCAGTGGCACGGACACTTTGGGTTGTGGCAGCAACAAATGTGGGCTAAGCTAAAATGCGGATGTGCGGGATGATGGCAAAGGCTTTCAATAGCTAAGGCAAGGCTATGTGAAGGAAAATACAAGCAATGGCACGAGGGAAATGAAGGTTGACATGGACAAGGCAGAAACTAGGCCAAGGCGGTGCGCGGGCGGCAGCGGCGTCGGGCGTGTGCGGCAAAATCGTGGGCAGCGGATTGCGGGCAAGGCATTGGCACGGAGCAATGTCAAGATGGGCCAAGGCTGGGCGCAATGCCAGCCTTGGGCGTTATTCAGCTGGGCAAATGAAGTTGGCACATGCAATGCACATGATAGGCAGTTTTGGCGGTTACCTTGTCATAACCTCTTTGTCCCAAGATCAGATTATGCTTGTACCATTATCCATTTCGTGTATATTGTGTCCTAAGTAGTTGGGGATGTCAACTACATGTTAGGAACAGATTTAAACTTAGCCCGACAAGTGGCAAAAGCTGTAGACGACAAGTGTCATGTGTTGTCAAGTCTAAGGGCTGCCTATATTCTATAAATAGGGCCTTTGGGACTTAGTCAGGTTTATGTGGGTAATTTCGTGTGAAATTATAAGTGGGAAACAAGAGTGAAACGTGAGGGTTTCAAAGTGGACTAAGGCTAGGCTTGGGCAGGTCTTAGTGTTGGCCAAGAACGACTTGTGTTCTTTGTCAAAAGTGGGCTGTGAGCGGATTGTGTTCATAGCAAAGTGAGGGTCCTTTCTATATTTTCGAAATTAATACAAGGGTTGGGAATTTTCCCGTATATACTGTTGTTCTTATTGATTTGCTGCCTAAAATTCGTTTAAGCCAAACTTGCTGAAAATTGGCTAAGTGTTTAGGAAAGGCTGAGTCAAGTGTGTGACTTGACTGCCGCGCGGGTGTGACTTTGGACTGACCAAAAACGCCCCCGTGACACTTAGTATGAAGTCAAAACGTGACACTCAATCTGGGACTGAGCATGACTAGGTTTAGATGAAAGCATAATGGTTTTTTTACTGATTAGTGAAGGAACAAAATGCTTTAACTGCTTTCTTTTCAGTTATTGACGTCAATCTCCTGATTATAAAACAACAAGAACTAATATTGACCTATAATAGCAAGAGGACCAGAACAATATCATAATTACCTTTGAAGTAACAAGGACAATTACACGACCATACGCATAAACGGCACTGTTAAAGCTTCCTGTAGGGTTCACACACAGGGACACAACCTATAAAATTGAAAGCCAGAATCACAGTCAATATCCTTATATGTTTAGGCAAAGCTCCAATAGTAGAATATATTCAATATACACTAATCAACTGTTGCATCAAGAACCCACAATTTTCTACAATCAAAAACATATGCAAACCCCAAACCCCCAACATCCGCCCCCGTCCCGTGCCCCTCCCGAAAGAGAAAAGGAAAAAGAGAAAGAAGTAAAAATAATGACATCATAAGAGACACCGAAAAAAAAAATCCCAGTTGAAGTACTTCAGGATTTTACCTTCTGTGCAAACATGGCAATGCTGATGGATTGTGGACATGTTGAATCACTGATAAGCTTAATTAATTCATCTGCTTTCACTCTGCACAAGGAAAAGTAACATACATGTATCAAACAGAAATATAGTTCTTGCACCTCATGAAGTTTATTCCCAAAAGTAGTTCAAAAATATAGGTCAAAGCAACTAAATACGTGGCTTAAATATGGGAGGTAGAAAATGGTTTCAACAAGAAAATCATTAAAGCTACAGGAGATAGGGCTAATAATCAAAGAGATGAGTATCCAGGTACCTGACATTTTCTTTAGTACCAGTTATAGTTCTGATTCATCTAGCTATTTCCATTTCATATTTTCGGTAAGCCTGTTAAGAACGAATTTGTGTTACTATAGAATATCAGAAGTACCCCAAATCCGGATTGTGGGGTGGTAGTAGTAGTTGTTGTATAAAAACATCAGAAACTACTTAACCCAAATTAACATCCTTAGGATCTCAAATAGAACTCAGAACCTCTGTACGCTAAGATGAAATATAATAATTCAAAATGCATCTGATGACATTCCAACTAAACAAGCAACTCTTTCTGTTTCTTTTATTAAAAAATGACCACATTAGCCTGAAGGAGCAAGTAGCACGCATTTAGGATAAAATGAGAGAAGATCACTTGAGATGGTACGGTGGTGTCCTTCGTCGACCTACAGATGCAGCGGTCCATAGGTGTAAAATAATGGGGAGTGAAGGTGTTAAAAAGAGGACTAGGTAGACCTAAAATCACAAGGAGGGAAGTTGTCTTGAAAGACCTACAATTACCTGGAATCAATCAAGACTTGGCTAAAGATAGGGCACAATGGAAGAAAAAGATCCATATATGTGATATTTACTACTTGGGAATAAGTTTTAGTCTTGTTAGTATGTCGATTTTGGACCTATTGCTTTTCTAGGAGTATTTTGACCTTATCATAGATTTCTATGCCAGTAAGAAATATTGCTGTCGAGTTGAGGGATTTCAGACATAAGCTTTTATAAGAGGAAGGCAAATCGTGGACGTGGCTCTCATTGCTAATGAAATGTTTTAGATTCTAGAAAGAGAAGCAACAAGCGGTGTATTGATGCAAGTTAGACATTGAGAAAGCTTATGGTATGTCAACTGGAACTTTCTGATGAACATGCTTGAGGATTTGGGATTTGGTAGAAGACGGATCAAGTGGATTTCCTTTTGCATCAGTACAGTTAGATATTCCGTCCTTGTTAATGGCAAACCAATGGGGTTTTTTTTTTCAGCTCAAAGAGGTATACGACAAGGAGATTCTCCTTTCTTATTTTTACTGGTGATGGAATGTTTTAGTAAATGCTATCTGTTAAATATGTGAATCGAGGGATAAGAGGATTCAGAGTCAAAGTAGTAGCCAAAATGCCATGGAAATGTCACATTTATTGTAAGCTGATGATACTATGTTGTGTGATGTGGAGATTGAGCAGCTTAGGCATCTGCAGCTCAAAATTTGTATATTTTGAAGCAATTTATGGTCTTCATGTTAACTAGAGAATAAGCTTTTCATATCCAGTTAATGTCATCACAAATTGCAGCAGAACTACTGGAACTTTAGGATGCCAGGTTGGCACTCGGCCAACTGTCTATTTGGGATTGCCTTTAGGGGCCAAGCATAGAGCTAATAGTATATGGGAAGCGGTCTTGGATAAATGTGAAAGAAGGCTAGTAAGCTGGAAGAAGCAGTATTTATCAAAGGAGGAAGATTGGTACTAGTTAACAGTGTGCTGGGCTCAACATATGTGATGTCTCTTTCCTCTTTGCCTACTAAGATTGAGAAAAGAATTGACAAGCTACAGAGGAACTTCATTTGGCAAGGTAATAAAGAAAAGGGCAGCCCAGTGCACTAAGCTCCCGCTATATGCGGGGTTCGCCGGACCACAAGGGTCTATTGTACGCAGCCTTACCTTGCATTTCTGCAAGAGGTTGTTTCCATGGCTCGAACCCGTGACCTCCTGGTTCTTTACTTCAGTGAATGGAACCTATCGAGGCTAAGGAAAATGGTGGACTGAGGATTAAAACCTCAGAAAACACAATAAAAGCTTGTTGATGAAGTGGCTATGGAGATATAACTCGGAGGTTGATGCCCTTTGAGTTGGTGTGATTAAGAACAAAAATGGAGTTGAGAATCAATGGTGCAGCAGAGAAGTAAAAGCTGCATATAGAGTCTCAATTTGGAGAATAATTCGAGCTCACTGGTCTTGTTTTACATCTAGAATAGGGTTCAAGGTGGGAAATGGGATGAGGATATCCTTCTGGAAGGATATGTGGATTGAAAATGAGCCTTTATTAGACTTATTTCCTGATCTATTTTTATTGGCAGCAAATGTTTCAGCTTTTGTGGCAGAAAATAGAGAAAATGGGACTTGGAATACAATCTTCAGAAAGAGGTTCAATGACTGGGAGATCGACAGGGCTACAAAATTTTACAACCACTTAAGCACATTCAAACAGCTTACTGATTCAGAAGATGGCATCACAACAGTAAAGGAATGTTTACTGTGTCTTCTTGGAAGCAAATCTGGAATACAAAAGCCCCTCTCAAGGTAGCTTGTTTTACCTGGATAGTGAGCAAAGAAGCTTGTCTTACTTACGAGAATTTACAAAAATGAGGGTTGGCTCTATGCAGTAACTGCTTCCTATGCGGGAAACAACTCTAGAGTATTCGTCATTTGTTTTTGCATTGCCAAGTTACTGTCCAACTGTGGCAGCTTTTATGAACATAATTGGTCTGCAGTGGGTAATGCCTAGTTCAACAACTGATTTGCTTAGCTGCTGGAACATAATTGGGTTTAGTAATGGCAAACTTAGATGGTGTAACACGATACCTTGTATTTGGTGGATTATTTGGACCGAAAGGAATAGCAGATGCTTTGAAGACTCTGTTAATTCTATCATTAGGATAAAATCTAGATGTAATATTTTGTTTTGCATATGGTGTAAGAATGGAGAATGTAAATGATGCATAATCAGTCCTACAAATGTTAGAAGCCCTGAAGGATTAGAAGGGGCAAACTTTTGCTGTTTTTGCTTCTGTAAATACTGTTCACCTGTTGCAGCACATCTTTTGTGCTTGTTTATATATAACACTACCTTATCTTTCAAAAAAAGCCGGTAAACATACAAAGAAATTTTAATATCATTATTAATACTATTATTTATATATACTTAACTTATTTTCACTTTTATTTTTATTTGGCATGATGATGACATGAGTTGAGCTTAAATGGAGAAACATGGTCTGCGAGGATTCATATGGCCAACCTCAACTTGTTTGGGATTGAGACATAGTTGTTTTTGTTGTTTATTTCAGCTAAAAGAAGACTCAAATGAACTTATCAAAATGTCTCAGTAACTTTTTCAAACATGCAAGGATCGCATAGTTGAATGTAAGCAGTTTCAAGAACTTGGAACTGCAACTCCTAAAACACAATTGGATGGGTAAATGATAATGTTAGTAGGGAAAGAGTTTTTTTTTTTTTTTTTGAGAAGGTAACATATTTGTATATTGAAAACACACTACACAAAGGGTGTGTAGTCCCCCATACAGTGTTATCAAAGGCGCGCTTAAGCCCTGAAGCGAGGCTCAAAACATGTTGAGCGCTTCGCCTCGCTTAGGGGGCGCTTCAGTATTGTCATCAAGGCTCTAAGGCATAATTTTCCTTGCCAATGGGCGTAATCCTAAAGAAGCGACACTAAACAATTGATATTTCACTTTGTCGTAAATTTTCTTCAGTTTCTTTGTCCATATATTTGGCAATCATGCTTATAGATATTAGTCTTGAACAACACATACATATTTGTAGTTTTTCTCCATTTGCGCCTTTCTTCATTAAAGCCCACGCTTTATTTGCGCTTTGCACTTAAAACCCCAACAGACCTTAGAGATCTTTTGCGCTTTTTGCTTTTGATAACACTGCCCCCATATTTACAAAAACCAAGGTTCTTTTAAAAGTCATTACTTCCTGTCACATGAAATGTGAGACTACTTTCTTCACCAACCACGGAGTTTAAGATGTTAATTTGACTTTTTTAATGTATTAGTGGTAAAATAAAAATATAAAAACAGTTGGTTGAAAAATTAGTCTGATATAGCAAAAACACATCAATGTATATAGTTCAATGGCTTTTAACTCTAGCAACTGTGCAAGTCAAATAGAATAACAGTACTAATAAAATGGTGTCAAACATTTGGGATATCCAAAGGGAAGAATGCCACATAAATTAGGATAGAGGGAGTAACTGTTCAGGAACCCCCATTCCCGAGCCTCTGCAAAGAATACTTTACTTTATGCAGCAAGAAGCATAATAGCCTGATAAATCTGCAATGAAATTTCAAATATAGTTTTGCAAGGTTACCTTGTTAGAACCCGATCCCAGTACTTCATTTTGTGAAGCTATTTCATTGTAAATCATCAATCTTTTCTCCTCCAGCTTTTGAGCATTTTCTGACACCCTGATTGTATTTCCTGGTATATCCAAAATTGCAAAATTGAAATCTATGCATATATTTACGAGCACTAGAAATAGAAAGAAAAACAACATCTAAATGTTTCATCTTGCCACTTGGAGGTTGGCGTATCATACACTATTTGATAAAAGGATATCATCCAGTTGACTGTATAAAAGTTTTGACAATAACTTTTTATATTTAGACTATAAAGAAAAAAACCAGAATAGTCCTTTAAATATAGGGGTTGCTCTAACTTGGTCTTTTATATATTTCATTGAGCATGAACACTCCTTTATCTTTGTAATTAGTGAGCACGTTTAGTCCAGGTTAGTCTCAAGACCATTCACTAACAGAAAAGATTCACCTAAGGCTAAAAAAAACTAACGGGACTAATGGAACTAATGGGAGAAGAGACAACACTAATGGACAGAAAGAAGCCGCAAGTATTAGCTTATGGAAATTTGCTTACCAGCAGACGAAGTTATCAAGCTAGTGAATTATGTTTCTCTGTTCTATCTAACCAAATCATATCTAATTCTAAGCAAAGCATATCTATTAGCAAATTATGACTAGTGCATGCATATTATATGTTTATCTCAGTATACTATTATTATTGATGGTAGAAAACCTTTTCCAAGCAAAGAAAGAGATGGACTCTTACCTAATCAAATTCGAACTCAGAAATATTCAATCCCAGGAGGAAACTATTGAAGCTTGATATTTCTTTCATTAATGGTGCTTCTTTTGTTTCTGAAATTTTCTCTATAAAAATGTGTGTTAATGCGTACATGGTATACACGTCTAATAAATATCTGGCATCTAATACACAATCTAAACCAGATTCTTTAATTTGGAAAAGGGGTGCCAAGGGGAGGTTCAAGGTTAGAGCTTGCCGTCAGCTTTTAAGGTCTTCTGTTGGCAGCATACCCAGGTCGCCATGGAAATGCATCTGAAGAAACAAAGCAACCCTAAAGGTGGAATATTTCACATGGCTGGTAGCACATGGTGGATGCCTAACTCATGAGAATCTCCAGAAAAGACTGACTTCATATATGCAGTAGGTGCCCAGCGTGCGAGAGAGAAAATGAGGATGTTAGCCACCTCTCCATTAATTGCTCATTCACCATGCAGATCTGGCATATCATTCTTAACATTGTAGGGATCAGCTGGACAATGCCTGAGACAACCATAGAGCTACTGCATAGCCGGTATATGGAAGGGCTGGAGAAGGATAAGCTGAACACTGGAACTCACTGCCTTCAGTCATCTGGTGGATCATTTGGAAGGAAAGGTCCACTAGAAATTTTTAAAGCAAAAAAAAGAATCTGTAATTAGTATTAAGTATAAACGCATTTCTTTACTGTTCTTTTGGTGTAATATGGCAAGTGCAAATGAACAACAATCATGATTGACTTTTTGAGCTCATTACACAATATGTAATGTGGTTGTTCCTTGTAAATATTTTGCAGTACTTTGCTGCCAATTAGTGTTTACCAATCAAAAAAAGAATCAATGTTTTACTTTTTCTTTTTCTCATCCTTCACTTAAGTCTTTCTCGATTATTCTTCTGTTTTGGATTGGTTAGTCTACAACAACAACGACGACGACGACCCAGTAAAATCCCACCAGTGGGATCTGGGGAGGGTAGTGTGTACGCAGACTTTACCCCTACCCCGAGGGAGTAGAAAGGCTGTTTCCGAGAGACCCTCGGCTCAAGAAGACGAAAAGAGACAATATCAGTACCACCAATAGAAACCATAGGAAAAATAACATCATGAAAATCAGAAAGTAGATGCAAAGCAAAAGCCATAGCCAGTACATAGACCCGGCACTATGAAAAACGAAAGACTTCGACAATAACCCTACCAGACTAACCTCACAAAGGTACGAAGTAATAAAGACTCAACTACCTCCGAACCTACAATCCTAATACTCGACCTCCACAACTTCCTATCAATGGCCACGTCCTCGGAAATCTGAAGCCTCGCCATGTCCTACCTGATCACCTCTCCCCAATATTTCTTAAGCCGTCCTCGACCTGTTCTCGTGCCATTCTAATCTCTCTCTCCCTCTCTCTCCCTCCCTCCCTCCCTCCCTCCTTATCTCCCCCTCTCTCTCTTCTCTCTCTCTGTGGCATTTAGATTCTTGGATATTTGAACGGTACAAAATGAGAAAAACTAGTAGGAGGTAAATTTCCAAGAAAGGAGTCTGTGGGAACCTGGTGATGGCATTGACAGAGAGCTTTTGTTTGAAGAAAGAAGACCGTGAACAGAATCACAGATATATTTTGCATAGAGATGAAGACAGGAACATATTTACTAGTCAAATGATCGGGTTACTGGTAAGAATATTTTCTCTTTTTTTGGATACCTTTATGCTTTACTCAACCTAAGAAACTAAGGGAAATTCGTCTTCTAAGTGTATTTTCCGCAAAAGTGCTTTTCAAAAGAGTGCTTATGGGGAGAAGCGACTTTTTTCTGCTTTTCAATAACTGCTTCTACTCAAAAGCATTTCCTTCTAAAAGTTTGGTCAAATACCTTAACTTTGGGGAAAAAAACACTTTTGGCCCCAAAAAAAGCACTTTTGGCCCAAAAGAAGCTTGGCCAAACAGGCTATTATTCAGTCTATTGTTCAGGATAAAGATTGACATTTTGCTCTGAAAGATGAAATAACAAACGAGAAAGGCAACATCAGTGAAATGATATCGATGTTTCTCCCTTCGAACCGATTTAGACTTGCTGACGAACAATAGCAACAACAGAGTTCTACATCAAATCAAGTTTCATCTCCGCTTCATCATGCACTTCCTCGGCATTGGTTCTCATAAACCGGTACACCGCAATTGCATGGTCCTTGGCCACAAAGAAGTTTCACAGCTTTGAAGGTGACTTGTAAAAAGCCAATGGTTTGTCAGACACATATATACTGATCAGTCACCCGCTTAACATTTAGGTAGTTCTCAAGACTCTATTCCCCACGTTCGCCTCTAAAACCACTATGTTTTGTTACCACCTCACATCCCCCAATGGAGGCAGTCAAAAGCATGGTTGTGAACAGTTGACCCAGATAATCCTAGGTAAGAATATTTTCATGAGTATATTTTCCAGGAATATTTCTTGGAGAGAGTTTTATTTTCTGAGTTAGTCTCTTTTCCAAAGGCCTAGTTCCCAGCTTTTAAATATTGTTATCTTTTGCGACAGTGAATAGCCTGCAATCTAGCCCTAGATCAAAAGGGCTAACTTTTTACAAAGATACAGGACTGTTTATTTCCAACTTTGAATATAAGGGATCAAAAGTTCAAAACAAATCTACCCTTAGGGCACATATTCCTTTTAGGGTTTTTCCTCTTAGATTATGCACAGAGCATTTTTTGATAAGGTAAGGTAGTTTAAAAATCAGGAGCATTTCTCGATTTGTGTGTGTCATCCTTGCACAGGGACCATCATGCTAATCTTCTCTGTGTCGTTCCAATTTTATCGGATGTCCCCGAAGGGACATGCATTTTATTTTAAGTTATTATTTATTTGAAATGAAATGCCTAATATATATAAAAAGAAAAAGAGGAGTAGAGGAAGGTCAAATCTCCATTTCCACTCCCTCACTAAGATTACACAGTGAGACATACCTGCTGAATGTTTATGATTAGTGACTTCCTTTGGAACCTTGTTAGCCTCCGAAGGAGCATTCATCAATGACTCAGATGCCTTCTTCTCCGCAGCAGCTGCAGCTTCTTTTGCTGCTTTCCTCTCAGCTTCCAGAGCTGCGGCTTTTTTCTTTTCAACTCTTTCAGCTTCCAGCCTAGCCTGCACCTGATGAAATAAAACTTATTATTACCCACAAGGAGAAAATTCAATCACAAACAACAATTTTGTAATAGATGCAGCTAAAGGGGAGACAAATAGACAGCTAGATTTCACAGGAAAGCAGGGATGCTAGAACCAGGGAATGTCAGCATTAGCACTTGCAGAAGTATGCCACAGAGAAGAAAAAAAGCAGTTCCAATAAAAATTAAGTTACTAAATTAACACAAGCACAATTACTTCCTCGTGTGATGATGATTCTCACAAATAGCTAACTTTGTAAAATCTCTAAAAATCACAAAACGGCAGGCAACCAGAAATGCAATTGGTAAATATAGCTTTCTAAGCTTTTTTCTCCTTGAAGAAACTTTTCTACTAAGCATATGAGAGAATTTCCAATGAGCATATCAAATTGTGTGTCTCTCTCGATAGGAGTAAAACACATACCTTGGCTTCTGCTCTGATCATTTCTTGCCGGGCTTTTTCTTCTTGAAGAGCTTTTTCTTTCCTCTTGGCTTCTTCACGAGCTGCATCATCTCTTATTCTCCTTTCTTCAATTTGGGATCTGTGTTCGTGATCCCTTTGCACAGCAGTTAGGTGATCATCAAGTGCTTCTGCACTACAGTAATACAATTGAAGTTAAAAGTATATTTTTACTAAAATTAAACTGTAGGAACATGCAAATGGTGATTAAACTTCAAATTCTGGGTACTCCGAGCATGTATAGAGTGACCAAGAAACATTAACAAAAATTTAATATTTATCAGTCGCAAAGTTTTTTTATTGAGACCAAGGGCATGCATGTTGTTTGAATCAGAAAATAGTCACTTGCAATCAAAGTGACATGACTTCCTGTTGGTGTCCCTGCTTAAAGTAACTCGGCTCGCTGCCCATACCCCTGAATCTGTTTTACACCTTCATCTGTAATTCAAGTCAACTAGAAATGATGAACAAATCACCCTATTCGCTTTCATTCCCAACCTAAACAACATTAGTGGTTTATGATCAATTGTCAATCTAACATCCTTGGTGAATTTTTTTGTAAGTGAATTCCTCACAAACCAGCTTCCATTTAAGTAATTGAGATTTGATTGGCATGTCTTCAGCAAATATATTATTTCCATTGGTCCTAGAGTAGCAGCAGCAGCAGTTGAAGTGAAGTCCACAGTACGGATAAAACAAATACCCTGGTCTTTAGCGACTAAATAGATAATGTTTCCATCAGTTCCAGCAGACCACCATTGGACCAAAACCCACTGAGGAACATCTACCTTGTTATACATCATTGAACAAAGAAAAAACTATTAACTAGATGACAAACTTAATGCAAAAACAAGTTTTTTTTCCACAAAATCAGAGTAATACGCCTTACATTTTACGCTGGTACTGCATGTCAAATTTTCTGTTCATTTCCCTTTGAGCTTCAGTATTTCTCTCAACCCGTTCAACTGTGGAGGCAAGCTTCTGATTTTCATCCATTAACTCAGCTTCAAGTGCTGATAGTTGATCTCTCATTTCCTCCTGTTGTAAGGTAATAAGAGAAAGAGATTCGGTTTAATATATGCATCCCTTCTTTTCTTTTCCTAAGTCAAGCAAGTTGGGGACATGGACAGAGAAAGTTAAGGAAGCATATAAGTGAAGTTACAAACCGCAATAGTAAGCTGGTGCTCATGAGCTAATTCAGATAAAGCACTTTCCACTAATAATACTTTATCCATTAGATCATGTTGAAGTTCAATGCCCAGGCCTTCTTCAGAATGGTCGCTATCACTGAAACAACATGAGAAATGCTGCACTAAGTATAAATCAAGAATGAAACAGAAGTTTAATATTAATAAAAAGGAAGTTAATAGGAATAACTTCATGACGCACCTTCAGCACCCCCTCCTCCCACCCCACCCCACCCCATCCCAGCCATACATACACCTATCCTCCTTATTTGGCTAAGGATGTCCTAACTCTTGGCTCAATAAGTAAATGCTATAAACATGTAATGCCTTAAACAACTATAGAGCCAAGCAAGTATGAGATGTTTAACATGGGGAAGGGCATTTGTAGCAACATATTTCATAGCTTGTTTCTCTGTTCTAATAGACCTCCTCTCATTCTTACACTCTATAATGTTTGCAATTGTTGAGTACTCACCTCAGATAGATTTCGTCACAGGCAAAACGTTTTCCCCCCTTAACAAAATGATCACCAACTTCATCCTTAGTGTCTTTTTCCACATCCTCCATGTCGTCATCAGACACTTGCATAATAAAGCCTCTCCGAGAATTATTCTTTGAAGCCGAGAGTTCTCTGAGTAAAGACAGATTAGACAACAACATAGAAAATTTACTATCCAAATGGAACTAAAATGCTTGATGTGATTTTCACAAAGAAACCTTGTTAAAGTAACATACCGAGATTCTGCTTTGATAAAAGGTAATGGAAATTTCGATGATCCATTGAGCTTCTTCTCTATCTAGTTGAGCTCGACCAGTAAAGCATCAAAGCTCCAATCAGGGTTTGGATCCAGGGTAACTCCATCAACATTTTTAGGCAACGGAAGTTGCAGTTTAACAGCACCCCTGAGGAAAATAACCATAACTCAGCACAAACCAAGCAACAAGTAGAATATTATAGTTACAGAGCTTATAAAAAAAAACTATAGTTCCAGAATTTCTATAAACGTGTTGCAATAAAGGAAAAACTGAAATGTGATGTTGTTATCACTACAACTATGAGAAAGGTATTTTGTCAAACATATGCATAGAGGTCACATGAACCAACCCCTCCCTAAAAGAAAACTAAAAAATGGCATCAATTTTTCGTGGACTACTACAAATAGAGAAAGAGATGAAAAAAAGGGTATAGGAAAAAAGTACTTACATTATTATTTTCCTGCCTTAAGAACACGTTTAAATAAAGTTGTGTACAACGCTGGCTTCACACACTTGAGTCTTGAAATTTGAGATATAATTAATTACCTGTAACAATTGAAAAGCAAAAGTTACAAACAGAAAATGTAAAAGATCATAACATGAACACCCATAAGGGAAATTTGAAAGCTAAACCCTAATATTACTAATACAGACAAGAGTATGAATAGAGGGGATAAAGATAGCACAAAAAGGGATAAAGAGGGGGCTGATTTGAGATCAAAGTTTCATTCTTTATATTAATTTTCTCCAAGATTTATTCAACAAAAGGCTCTGCTCTCTGTGAAACGTCTACCTTTGAAGTTTTCTTGGATTTGCAGTTGTGGTTTCTTGAAATATAATAATAGCTATAGAAAATTCAATAAAATCAAATGGATTTTTTTACTATTCCAAATTGGATAAACGGAATGTTGAATAAATCATAAGCTAAGGGTATGAATTTGGTACAACCAAAAAGGAATAGTAAGCAAATCTCTAAGAAACCAATGAAGAGAATGGTTTCTGAACAAGTATTTGCAGAGGGTAAATTGAGAGTTCAGAGAATAGACAAGAGAGAAAAAAGATTGATTTTATTATTATATCCCCTAACTGGTATAACCCATCCCCTATATATCCTGTATCTAATAACAATCTAATAACAGACTAACCTTCCACTTAACCAACTAACTAATCCGTTATTAGCAATATGGTAAATGACAACTATATCCCTTACTTATTACAGCAGTGACAAAAATACCCTCTTGTATAAAATGAATATAACAACTATTCCCCCCTCGAAATGATCCTTGTCCTCAAGGATTGAAATGAGGAAACTGTTGCTGCAGGGCTTGTAAATCCATCCAGGTGTTATCGGCAGCTGAGCAATTGAACCACTTGACAAGAACTTGAGTGACTGGTCGGTGGTGCTTCTGGACCATTCTTCTTTCCACAATAGCCTCAGGTTCCAACAGAATGTGACCATTAGAAGATAATGAAATAGGAAGGTAAGGAAGCACTGGCTTATCTCCCAGCTTCTTTTTCAACTGCGACACATGAAAAGTGTGGTGAATTTTGGCATTAGGGGGAAGATCCAGCTGATATGCAACCTGCCCGATCTTCTTGATCACCCGAAATGGACCAAAATACTTTGGACTGAGCTTAGAATAATCATCCCCACGCATCGAAATTTGTCTATAAGGTTGCAATTTAATGTACACCCAATCATCGACTAGGAAGGACCTCTCTGATCTTCTTTTATCTGCTTGCATTTTCATCCTGTCTCGAGACAAATTCAAATGATGCTTCAACACCCTGATTGTGGATTCCCTTGCTTGTAAGCTTCTGTCAACAGCCTCCACCATTGAACTCTGAGGTAAATATGGGAGATGGAGAGGAGGGCTTTGTCCATACAATACCTCATAAGGCGTAGTTCTAGTGGAGCTGTGAAAGTTGGTGTTGTACCACCATTCAGTAAGTGGCAACCAAGCTGCCCAATTCTTTGGTCTATCTCCACACATACACCTCAAATATCCTTCTAGACACTTGTTAACAGCCTCCGTTTGCCCATCACTTTGAGGATGGTAGGCTGTAGAATGATGCAAGGCGACTCCTTGAAGGCCAAAGAGCTCCTGCCAAAATTTACTCAAGAATATAGTATCTCTGTCAGACACAATTGTCTGCGGCAATCCATGGAGTTTGTAGACATTTTCCATGAAAACTTGTGCCACCCTTTCTGCTGTAAACGGATGTTTCAATGCCATAAAGTGAGCATACTTGCTCAACCTGTCTACTACCACCAGAATAGTTGTTTTACCTGAAGAATTAGGTAATCCCTCAATGAAATCCATGCTGATATCCTGCCACACTCTCTCAGGAATTGGTAGAGGTTGGAGTAGTCCTGGATAGGCCACATTCTCCACCTTGTTCTTCTGGCAAATCTCACACTCTTGAACATGTTTGTACACATCTTTTCTAATACCCTTCCAGTAGTAAACATTTTTTAGCCTGTGCAGAGTAGCAATGATACCTGAATGCCCCCCTAGTGCACTGTCATGGTGCAACTTAAGCAGCTCCTTCCTCAATTCTGCATCTCTGCCCACAAACACCTTCCCCTTCCTGTATAGCAACCCATCTTTATAAACATAGCCTGGCCTACTGTTGGGGTTTAACAGAAGTTGTTGAATCAATTCAAAAATCTCGCTATCATCCTTGTAAGAATCCTTGATCTGTTGTACAAACTGACCAATTACAACAGTCATGGAGTATAACTTGGCCACTCGAGACAATGCGTCTGCTACTAAATTCTCCTTCCCTTTCTTGTATACAATAGTGAAATCATATCCCAAAAGCTTAGCTATCNCTTGCCCATTGGCATGGGCTTTTGAAAGATGTACTTTAGCGGATCCATCCTAGATATAAGATAAGTGGTATAGGCACATAAATAATGCCTCAACTTCTGAGCTACCCAAGTCAGAGCACAAGAGGTGCGTTCTAGCATGGAATACCGGGCCTCGTACGGGGGAGGGGGCCACTTAAGCATAGCTTCCAGCTTCTTAGGATCAGCAGACACTCCATTACCACTGATTACATGCCCAAGTACTCAACCTCCTTTGTTGCAAAAGAGCATTTACTCATCTTTACATATAGACTATTTGATTGTAGGATCTGAAAAACTATTTCCAAATGATTTAAATGGCTGGACCATGAAGGACTGTATATAAGGATATCATCGAAGAAAACCAAAATGAACTTTCTCAAGTGTGGCTGGAAGATGTGGTTCATTAGACTTTGAAAAGTAGATGGTGCATTTGTGAGTCCGAAGGGCATCACCACAAACTCATAGTGTCCATGGTGTGACCTAAAGGCTGTCTTCTCAATATCAGCAGGGCACATCCTGATCTGATGGTATCCCGCTCTAAGGTCCAGCTTAGAGAAAACTAGCACTCCAATTCATCCAATAATTCTTCAATGACAGGTATTGGAAACTTGTCTTTGACGGTGGCCCTATTCAATTCTCTATAGTCAATACACATCCTCCACGAACCATCTTTCTTCTTAACCATGACTATCGGTGATGAATAAGGACTCAAACTTGGCCTAATTACACCTGTTTGCAACAATTCTTGTACCATTTTCTCAATCTCATCCTTCTGAGAGGTTGGATATCGGTAAGGCCTTACATTAATGGGAGAAACTCCCTCCTTCAAGACTATTTTATGATCATGACTCCTGTGAGGTGGCAGCTCACTAGGAACAGCAAAAATAGGGGAATATTGATCAAGTATTTGCTGTAAATCACTAGGACGAGTCTTAGCATTTCCCCCTAACTGCATCTCTGATAAGCTGAGAGTCTGGGCAGCAGTATGCTTCACAAAAGTCACTGTCATCATACTCAGCTGGGTAGGTCTGTTTAATAATTTCTGCATCTTTTGACTGCTAACCATCTTGGAATCACCAGGTGGACTTCCCCTGACTGATATCTTCTTCCCATTAATTTGAAATTCCATCTTCAGTTGTCTGAAATTCCATTTGATATCTCCTAGTGTAATAAGCCACTGAATTCCCAACACCACATCAGCACCTCCTAAAGGAATCACCAACATGTCAGCCATAAAATCCACTCCCTGCATCCTCCACTTCACCTTCTTGCTCATGAACTTGCTATGAACCCTACTACCATTGGCAACAGCAGAAACTAGGAATAGTTTCCAACTGAATTCCTAATTTCCTTGCAACGTTCACATCCATGAAATTGTGAGTTGACCCAGAATCTACCAACACATGTACCATCTTCCCCTTTACAGACCCTTTTACTCTCATTGTTCTGTAATCCACTGTTCCATCCAATGCATGGACGGACATCTGAGGACTAAGATTGGACTCCTCGGTATTTTCTTCTTCAATTGTGGGTTCTTCCTCCTCCAGTACCTCAATATCTTCCTCCAACTCCAGAACATACAACTGCTTTTTCTTGTTACAGTTATGACCTGGAATATATTTCTCATCACACCAAAAGCATAACCCCTTGGCCCTCTTCTCGTCCATTTCTGTGGCGGAAAGTTTTCTTGGTCCCTTTAGTGTAGAATGATTACTAGAATTAGAGTACTTCCCTCCATTTGAACCCCTACTGCTCTCAGGTCCCATTAAGTGATAATGACTTCTAAAATTTGAACTCCCAGAAGAACTTGGAGTGGGTAGCAAGGGTCTAGAAGTTCTTACCATTAACTGGTTCTGTTCTCTCTGCAACTTCACTGATTGTTCTGCTAATTTAGCAAGACTATAAGCTCTCATTATAGTCCTTGGTGCCAACATGCGGACTTGAACCTCAACCTCAGGTTTTAATCCATTCAAAAAACAACTGATAGAATGTTCTTCTGTCAACTCTACTTGATTCGACAGTTCGTCAAATTTATCCAAGAACTCTTGAACACTCCCATTCTATTTCAGGCCCAGAAGTTCAGACATAGGATCAGCATACAGAGTATGCCCAAACCTAAGATGCAAAGCTCGAACATAATTGTTCCAATTTGGGAATTCCCTACCCAATCTTGACTTCAATAGCGTTTGGTGCCATTGAAGAGCTCTGCCCTCCATGTGAATCGAGGCTAATTTCACCTTCATATCTTCCGGAGTTCCATCAACATCAAAGAATTGTTCGCATCGATACACCCAACCTCGCAAATCGTCACCCCCAAATCTGGGAAATTCTACTCGTGAATATCGGGTATTCACGTGATTATGATTTCCAGCTCCATTCACCTGGTAACCTACTCCATTAGTACCGATTCCCGTACTTTCTGCCGGAGCCGCTGGTGGAACCGTCGGAGCTTGATTATTAACAGCCATGGCTGCTACTAGCTGTCGGATTTCTCCAATCACATCATCATGTTTTTCCCCCAAAATCCGAACTTGTTCTCTGATTTCATCTAATTCACGTCGCATTTTACTATTTCTCCTCGTTTCCGGCATCGTACTTCGCCAAGAACCGCTCGCTCCGATACCAAATTGGTACAACCAAAAAGGAATAGTAAGCAAATCTCTAAGAAACCAATGAAGAGAATGGTTTCTGAACAAGTATTTGCAGAGGGTAAATTGAGAGTTCAGAGAATAGAGAAGAGAGAAAGAAGATTGATTTTATTACTATATCCCCTAACTGGTATAACCCATCCCCTATATATCCTGTATCTAATAACAAACTAATAACAGACTAACCTTCCACTTAACCGACTAACTAATCCGTTATTAGCAATATGGTAATTGACAACTATATCCCTTACTTATTACAGCAGTGACAAAAATACCCTCTTGTATAAAATGAATATAACAGAATTTTGAGAAATTGAAGAGGAAGGGAATCAGCGATGAAGGGCGGGAGAAAAGAAAGCTTAACGGGAAAGAGGAAGTCAAAGTGCGTTTTTGTAAGTATTTTTTTCTTTTTTTGGTCCGTTCTAAAACAATGAGGCATTTTAAATTTAGTAACAATTTAGCTTAAACTTACAATTCTATCCTTAATGATAAGTTTTTATAATCACACCAATACTCTAGGTTCTTTTTTGACTTATTTAGAGATACAAATTTCAAAAGTCTTTATTTTTTCTTAAACCCCGTACATAGAGCCCGTTTGGCTTAGCTGATTTAGAGTAGCTGATAAGCATTAGGTGCTGAAAAGCACTTTTAAGTGATGAAGCTGATTTAAAAAATAAGCAGTAACGTGTTTGGATAAAAGTGCTGAAATTAATAATATGCAGCTAAAGAACTGGGTATACGAAGAGTTTTGTTTTAAAAAGAAGTATTTTAGGGATAGAATAGTAAATATTTTGGTCAAACTTAAACTGCTTATAAGCTGAAATTTGATAAGTTGGGGGAGACCAATTTATGGCTTTTGGCTTTTTTTTGGCTTATAAGCACTTAACTTATAAGCACTTTTAATTTTACCAAACGCGTAGATAAGCCAAAAAGTGCTTATAAGTCAGTTTGACCAGCTTATAAGCTTGGCCAAACACCCTCATAGTCAAAGAAGTTTCGGAGGGATTAAAAAATAAATGTACTTTGCTGATGTAGCTAAAAGGTACTCCTTTAGCTAAAAAAAATTGTATCTATCCATCTATCCCTCAATTTACATAGGGAGAAGGTCAAGATTTGTCCCTCTACTATGGTATATTATTTATATTTATCCCCCGTTATACTTTTCGTCCAGATTAACCCCTATCGTTAACAAACTTGTTAGAATTGCCCCTAACCCTAACGGTCTTCCACCGTGGCAGCCGACCCCTCAATTAAAGTGCCACGTAGATAGCCAAGTCAACACATATTTTTAAAATGCCTTTTATAGTAAATAACTAAACTCACTTAAAATCCCAAAATTTATCTTTTTCTAAAATCACTTAAGCTCACTTAAAATTCCTAAATCACAAAAATAACATTTGACATACCTAGAGTTGTCAAAACGGGCTAGCCCAGCCCAGTCTAGCCCAAGCCTCGTGGGCTTTTAAATTTGGTGGGCTAGGATGGGCCGCCCCGCCACATGAATGGGCCTTAAAATAGCCAGTCCAACCCAGCCCTAAGAGGGCCGCGGGCTATTGCGGGCCGACCCTTCAATTTTTTTTAGGATTTTTTTTTCTTTAAATCCTTAAATATTTTTTTCGTGACATAGTCGATTAATCGTGTAAACAACTTCTATTTGCTTAGAACGTACAAAAAGCTTGATATTTGACGAACGAATCTCGTAATTGGAATGCAAATTCTCTGTATCTCTAGCTCTTCTTTTTATAAAGTTACATGAATATTTCTTAAGTTTTTCTTTCATTTTTCTCATTCAGGGATTGCTTTAATAAGTTTATATGCTGAGTTTTTTTAATTTAGGATTACCATCAATACATCATTTGCTGATTTCATCATTGTAGTCCATAAATTTTTTAAAATTATTGAAATTTGCTAGTGGTCATTTTTGCATATTTAAAATTGATCTTTTTCTATAATGAAGAGCAGTTTAAATATTAATAATATATTAAAATAATTCAAATTGATCTTTGGCCACTTAAAGTGATATTTTCTTTTGAAAAAAGATTATTATTAGCCACCTAAAACTTTTCGAGTTCGTTATGAATTAAGCAAAAGAAAAACTAATTTTGTCATATTACATATATGTCAAAAATCTAAAATTTAGTTGATATGGAAAGGTAAATGAGCAATCTAGGGTTGGGGAATGGGGATTACAGTTAATAGTTTTTTTAGTTTTTACTTTTTTTTAAATATTAAATATTTAAAAGTTAATTAATTTGAATTTTATTAATTTTTGGCCTATGGCCAGCCCGGGACCAACCTCAGTCAAGCCTCAAGGGCCAACAGGCTGACTTGGGCCGGATTTATAAGCCTCAGTTTTAAATGGGCTCAAAAACTAGCCCAATCCTACTCAAGTAGTGTGTTGGATTGGGCTGGCCTTACGGGCCAAGCCCATTTTGACGGCTCTAGAGATATCTAATCTTTTTCTACATTTTTCCCTTGAATATTCAAAATCCAAAGTCATGCGAGGACCAGTACAAAACTACACCAGGATTTACTCTTATTCAAAAAGTTGTTCCCCCTTTCGACCAATCGAGTCGTTCATGTGAGATTTCATCGAACGGCTGGGCTACACATCTCTTCGGAGCTCTCTCCTTCACTGATATCATTCATAACTGTTCGCAACAAATTTTCGTAAGACGAAAAATAAACTGCAACAAAACTAATAAGATGGAAAAGTGATTTTATTGATAAATACTTGTGAGTTCAATTCTATGTATCCCTTGATTCTCCTCTTTAAAATTCTCCGTGATTCGAGGGCTTGAGAAGCGTCTTTCTCGAATGTAGGATGATGCAGACCTCCTTGTGATGTATTTAATCGCCAAGAACGTCGAGCAGCACTTTGTTGTTACGAGTTGATCTCCGGGAAGAACTCCGTTGATCACTCCTTTGTCGAAGAACTAAGCACTTGATGATTGATCTCTCTGTTTGTGGATGCATTCACCAATTGCGGAGTGTTCTTCTCCAACTCTAAATGTCCTTTGAGATTTATGTAACCCCTCTATTTATAGTAGTAGAGGATGGACGGTCAAGCTACATAAGAACTCTCTTGCTTGATTCTGATTGTCCCATGTCATTTTAGCCACTTGGCGACTTGTGGTTGGTTCTTGCTTTTTGACTTAGATTGCCACATCATTTAACACATGGCGTCACCCTATTGGCCTGGAGTTTGACTGGATATGCCATGTCACTTGACACATGGCATGAGTCTGGGCCTTAAGATGAAATGGACCTTGGGCTTAAAAATAATAAAATGGACTAATTTAATTTGTAAAGCCCAAATTAATTATCTAACCCCATTGAATTTAATCCAAATTTTGTATGGACTAAATAATTTTTTTTTACATGTATACAAATGCCCCCTACTTCAAGATTTGTCGAGGTGTAAACTTGATGGGCCTTAGCGACGAGGCTTGAAGTACCCGTGAAGACAATAATTTTCTTAGTCTCCTAACAAAAACACTTGCTCATGCACTTTGATTGAGCAATATGTGAAACCACATAATTATAGTGACAAGCAGATTCTAGCTAAATAACCGGTGTTGTATCTTTAATTTGGAAACAAAGTTTGGTAGCTTTTCCTTGTCAGGCGGCTTGGACTTAATTAAAGAGAATCAACTTTACAACATGTAACAATATGCCACGTAGGACAATAAATATATCAAATTTGGTAATAATCTTAGCCCACTTGAGTTATTACTACAACCAAATTTCCTTCCTCTAATTTGACGTACACCACTAGCCCTTACCAAAATTACTTCACCCGATATAGTATTTTACTTGATTCAAATACGTCTCGGAATCTTTTTCTTCTAAGAATGAGAGATTTTGTAATTAACTAAAAATTTTCTTTTTTATGTAATAGGGAAGTCTTGTACACCAAGCAAGACACCACCTCTCATAAGCTCTATAAATAGTACAAGAGCTGGACCTCAGACACATAAGAGCACAAACTTGCAATTCGAGAAGTTAGGCTAACCGTGAGAGAGGACACACAAAACCCTTCCCATTTGTAATTCTTTCTCTCGCATATCTTTTTTCCTATTTTTCTTCTCACGGATTTTTTTTTTCCAGGAATTGACATCACCAAGAAAGGAAGTCCAAATCCGCAAACCTTCAACAATTTAGATGGATGTTTTGATATTAAACTTGGCCATAGTTTCAAGCTTCGTGCCGTTGGCGCCGATGTACTTGATGCCGAATCGGGAGCTTCGGGCAATTGGCACCGATCCCTGTAGAACCAAGAAGCTTCGTGCGATTAGCACCGTGAGATCCGTTCTCTATCATCTTTTTGTTTTGTTTTTGCAGTCTTGGCAAGAGAACTTTATGGAGAACCTCATCTTCTTGTTATTTGACGAGCAAACATATGGACCATCTCCTTCTTATACTTGGCCAAACACGTACCTTGTAAATTTCCAGTTCCAGTTTTATCGAAGAAGTGACGAAGCACTCCATTCTTGCAATTTGTCAAAGAAGGCTAGGTGAAGCGTTTCCTGCTTGAGGCTTGGTGAGAAAGAGGCTTGCGGCGACCGTACTTCATCCTTGACGAGCTAGCACGTGGCACATCTCATCATTGCGGATTGGCGCGGAAGAGGCATATAAAGTGTCTTTTTAACCTTGGAGATAAAATCCCTACTCTTGGAGTCTTGGAGAGACAATATTTCATCAATGGCGAGCCAACATGTACCACATTGCATCATTGCAGGTTGACTAGGAAGACAACTGGAGTAGGCCTTTCTAACTTTGACGAGCAAACACTTAGCGCGTCTCTGCAAAAATATTTATTTCTCAATGCAGGAGCGATGAAATCACAAGCTGCTTCTTCCTAAAGAATCATAATCAAGAGGCTGGAATACATACAAAATTCAGCACCAAATTCCTTGAGGATTAGCCGCAATATTTTTTTGAAGCTGATAAATGTGCCTAGCGTTTTAACTTTACAACATTGTACAGTTCCGCCAAAAGATTGATATCTCGAGCTAGGAGTGTCCAAATTGCGAGCCGTCTGCGCCATTGGAATGAAGACTCAGATATAATGAAATCCTCAAGATATCATAGAATAATTCCTAGCAGATTGTCCGCAGCAACTTTCTGAACTTGACCCATCTGTCTGCGGAATTGCTTTTTCAGCTTTGCGCACTTTGGTGGAAAAATTCATATCTCGAGTTAGGAGACTCCAAATTGGGATCCATTTATGCCATTAGAAAGTATACTCATAGAGCTGCAATACTTATGAGTTTTGTAGCAGAACTTATTTCGAGCTGGAAACAGAAAATTCTCAAAATCCACCTAGTTGCAGTAACTTTCAGATTCGTGTAGTTCCGACAACAAAAATCGTATCTTGAGCTAGGAGCCTCCGAATCGCAAACGGATTGTGTTGTTGGAGACTAGACATCCAAATCTACAACATATAAAAATTTTGGGGTAGAAAGTCTTCCGGATGGACCACACTAGTTCTCCAAAGTTGATCTCGTCATCCGTTGAGCTCGCTTCCCATCTCTATGCTCTCTGAGTTGTCCTATGGATGTTGTTATTTTCTTGAAATTGACTCTACAGTCTTGAATATAGTAACTTTAGCTAATGTGCTTCACAAATGTTATCTCTTTATTTATTTCTTTTGCATACTTGCAAAGAAGTTCAACAAGTCCAGATATCAGTCTGAGATGTCATACAAGATGCGGAGTCGCCCTTTCACCAATTGTTGCACTTGATTCGTTAACGGTTTTAAAGTTTATCAATGGCGGCCCCCGTGGTGATTGAAGGTTTTTCAAGAGAGATGACTTCTTATATACGAGGCATTGAGGATAGTGTATTAAAATGTGGAGACGTCATATGGACTTGGAAGAAGCATTCAAGACGAGTCGGCCACAAAGCCTAGTTTACGATCATTTACATGACTTAGGCTTTTGTATAGGAAAACGTCTAATTCCTTTTGTCTCTATATTTTTTTTGATGTATCAACTTTTGTACTATTGAAGCAATAAAACATCTTTTATACTTCAAAGAAAATCGTCTCTTTTCCTCATAGATATGTGCCTCTACACTTGGAAGAATTAATGTAATGATCCGATGACGCCAAACTTTTATTTTTTTAAAACTCATGCAACCGAACTTAGAATAAAACTCTATGCTGCCTACGTACCTCGGTGAAGAGGATCAAGTCATAACGTAGTTCAGAGGGGTGTGTGTTTTTTTTTTTTGTTTTTTTTTTGGGTCTTGATTTTTGCCTAGGCCGCCTCTCGCGAGGTTTTCAACCTAGCTGACTTTTTTTTTGCCTAGGACGCCTCTTTCGAGGTTTTCAACCTAGCAGACTATTTTTTTTTGGGTCGTACACAGTTTAGACTCATGCTAGCCAGGAGTGTAGCAACGTGCAGTTTAGGCTCATGCATCAAGGAGCGTCATGACTTGCAGTTTAGGCTCGTACGTCGAGGAGTGTAGGCGACTTTCATGGGAAGTACTGCTTCAGAAATTTTCCGTTGAACGGACCAACTCTGAGACCATCCTTATCGACAATTTTGTATGTGCCACTTGAATAGGCTTCCTTCACAACATATGGCCCATCCCATTTTGAGGTAAACTTGTCGCCTATGCGTTTGTTGAGGAATATGGGTCGTCGAACAGCTAGGACTAAGTCTCCCACTTGGAATGCTCGTGACCGCACTTTCTTGTTGAAGGCTCTAGCTAGTCGAGCTTGATAGCACTCCAAATTTTGTTGTGTTTCTAATCTTTTCTTATCCAAGGCCTCTAACTCTGCTAGGAGAAGTTAAGTATTCTCTTCGGATGTGAGCCCTTCTTGGATTACGATCCGCAATGATAGAATTTGTTGCTCTAACGGAAGGACTGCTTTTACGCCATACACCAAAGAGTACGGAGTTGCTTGTGTAGCAGTTCTAAAGGTTGTCCGGTATGCCCACAAAGCTTCATCAATTTTCTTATGCCAGTCTCTCTTGTTCTTTGCAACAAATTTCTTCAAAAGGTTACCAAGCGTCTTGTTAAAAGCTTCAACAAGACTGTTGGCGGGTGAATTATACATTGAAGACTTATGTTGCTTGAAGCCGAACTTCTCGCACAGACTCTTCATGAGCTTGTTGTCAAATGGCATTCCATTATCGGTGATTATGTATCTTGGTATGCCGTACCTAAAAATTATATATGACTTGATAAAATCGACAACATTCTCCTTTTTCACCTCTTTGAGTGGAGCAGCATCGGCCCACCTAGAGAAGTAGTCTGTAGCGGCCAATATGTAAATATGTCCCTTTGATGACTTTGGAAGCGGTCCCACAACGTCAAGTCCCCATGCATCAAAAGGCCATGAAGCTACAGTTGGATGAAGAGGCTCTGCAGGTTGGTGGATGTAGTTAGCATGAAATTGACACGCTTGACATCTTTTGGCATGATCCATGCAATCCTTCACCATTGTCATCCAGTAGTAGCCCATCCTCTTGATGCGAAAATGGAGTTTTTGGACCCGATTGGTGTGCTCCACATGAGCCAGAATGTGCTTCCTCCATCGCTTGGCGGGCTTCTTCTTTGTCAAGACATCGTAAGAATAGTACTTCAAAGGAGCGGCGAAATAATGTCCCCTTGTAGAAGATGAATCGTGGTGCCTTTCGCTTGATGTCTGTTCTTTGTCGCGGATCTTCGGGTAACTTTCCATGTTCAAGGTATTCTATCAATGGTTGCCTCCAATCTTCTTCTTCAATCACTCGAACAGACGTATGATGGCTTTCGTTGATTTGAAGATCCAGAAGTTTAGGAATAACCCATCGATGGCACACATATACCTTTGTTAACTCATTCTCTCCAAGAGCCATCGTCGTGGCCAAGTTAGCCAAAGCATCAGCCTTGCGATTTTCTTCTCTTGGGATGTGGTTTAAGAACACTTGATCGAATTTTTCAAGTAAACCAGAAGCGTATTGATGGTATGGCAATAGATCTTCCTTCTTTCCCTCGTAACTCCCCAAAAGTTGGTTGATGATTAGCTTAGAGTCGTCGTAGATCTCCAACTGTAGAATATTCATTTCTAATGCCATTTCGAGACCGACGATCAAAGCTTGGTACTCTGCGGCATTGTTGGAGCATGTTTCACCTAAAACAAAGGAGAATGGAAAGACTTGTCTTTCTGGAGAGATCAACACAACACCTGCCCCCGCACCGTTACGACGTGCAGATCCATCGAAGAACATTGTCCATGGTGGAAACTCTTCGATGAACAAAACGTCTTCATCTGGAAACTCATCCGAAAGCTCCCATTCCGCCGGAAGAGGGTGATCAGCCAGAAAATTGGCTAGTGCTTGTCCTTTCACAGCTTTTTAAGGTGTGTATGTAATCTCATATTGGTTAAACAATATGAACCATCTTGCTAGGCGTCCAGAAAGAACAGGTCGAGTCATCACAAACTTCACGGGATCTGCTCGAGAGATGAGTTTGATGGTGTATGCTTCAAAATAATGCCTTAGCTTCTTTATCGCATAAAGTAACGCTAAGCATATTTTCTCAACAGGCGTATAGTTCATCTCAGCTCCTATCAGAGTTCGGCTAAGGTAGTACAAGGCTTGTTCCTTTCCTTCCTCATTCTCTTGAGCAAGCAGTGCTCCAAGTGAACGTTCCTGTGCCGCGATGTAGAGTATCAATGGCTTCCCAAGCATTGGCGCCCCTAACACAGGTGGATTCAGCAAGTATTTTTTGATGCTTTCAAAAGCATTTTGACATGACTGATCCCAATGAAAAGTGATATCCTTCCTCAATAGATGATTGAAGGGTTGACACCGTCCGGCTAGGTTAAAGACGAACCTCCGGATGAATGCTAAGTTTCCTTGGAGACTTCGAAGCTCTCTCAAGTTCTTTGGCTTGAACATTTTCTAAATGGCATCAATCTTTGCAGGATCAACTTCAATTCCACGATGACGCACAATGAAGCCAAGAAACTTTCCTGAGGTAACTCCAAATGCACACTTGAGTGGATTCATCTTCAGGTCGAATTTTCTTAACCTTTCAAAAATAATTCGAAGGTCTTCAAGGTGATAACGACTATTCTTCGTCTTCACCACCAAGTCATCGACGTAGCATTCAACCCTCTTATGAAGCATGTCATCAAAGATGTTTTGCATCGCGCGTTGGTAGGTGGCACCGGCATTCTTCAGACCGATGGGCATCACTTTGTAGCAATATATCCCTTTTGGAGTTCGGAAAGCAGTACACTCTTCATCCTTTGGAGACATTCTGGTTTGATTGTATCCGGAGGACCCATCCATGAATAACATAGCTTCATGCCCTGTTGTAGCTTCAACCATGAGTTCAATAATTGGTAGCGGGAAGTCATCTTTTGGACATGCCTTGTTTAGGTCTCGAAAGTCAACACAAACACGTATTTGACCATTCTTCTTCTTGACAGGTACAATATTCGATATCCATGATGGGTACTTCACCTCTCGAATAAATCCCGCCTCGATGAGCTTGTTGACTTCGACTTTAATTTGGAACACAAGCTCGGGTCGAAACATGCATTGTGACTGCTTCACAGGGCGTGCTCCACTTTTGATCCCTAAATGATGAACAGCTACCTTAGGACTATGACCGGGCATTTCTTTATACGGCCAAGCGAAGACATCTTTGTACTCGGTCAACAACTTGGAGTATTCCTCCTCCTCCTAAGGCGTAAGAAGCGCACTAATGAAGGTTGGGCGTAGATCTTTCGGAGTGCCTAAATTGAGTTCCTTAAGCTCATCCACGGTTGATTGACCACCATCTTCAAGTTGAGGGGGAGCCTTGTAGACTTCATCATCAACATCAAGGCATGGGCTATCTTCCACGGTGATGTGATAGGTTCTTTCCACAAAGTCTGACTTTTCTCTTTGACTTCCTTGGATAGTCGGCATGGCTTCATTCTCTTTCTCTGCTTCTTTACGAGGCTGGCAAGTGTAAACAATGGTTCTCCTTTGCACCTTCAGTGGACCATTCATGGATATTGACAAAATAGACTTCCTCTTCATACGTGATGGGAAAGCACTACAGATTTCTTTGTCAGCAACAACTTCAAAATGCTCCCTCTCCTCATGAACTTGCTCCTTATGTTTTGACAGTATCTTTCTAGATGGCGACTTCCTTGTGGTCCCTAGGCGACAAAAGACAGAGGTCTTTGAGGTAGTGGAAACTTCTTTTCGATGTTTGGAAGATACACGTTTACCTTTTTGACTTAGCCTTTCAAACACCGAGACCGAAGGGGTTGAGCCTCCAACGCGATCAAATACTGAAGCCCGTTGTTTTATTTTCTTGCCCTTAACTTCCTTCATCTCCTCTACCGAGGTGTATTGTGATGAAGCTATCTCTTTGCTTCTCTTTGATGAAATTCGAAGAGGCTCTGCCAAACTGAACCCCAACCCAAACTTTGGAGTGGCAACGTAGTGCCCTTGCTTTCTCAACTTCATTTGGGACTCATTGAGCCCATGTATCTTTTCACCAGTGACTTCGTCTTTGAGTTCTCCTAGTTGTGATGGATTGGAGAAGTCATAACCAGACTTTTCAAGCAGTATGAAGGCCTTAGGATCATAGTGCCCTTTTATTTTATCAGCTTGGAGATTGCCTTTAGCAGACTCAAAAGTCACGTATGGGATTTGTGCAACTGGAATAGTCATTTGCTCCTTCAAATGTTGGATATCTTTGTGACTCATTTGCTTCTTTGGAGTACATTCCTGTAGCAAAGGTTGCCCTTTCTGTCGACGCTCGCGTGGAACATAGAGAAAAACCAGATGCTCCTCAGTCTTTGTCTGTATGTCACCTTCACATGATGATAGCTTAATGGAGACTTCTTCAATTTTCTTCTTAGGCAGCTTGGTGGTAGTCCATTGAGCCTCATTTTCTTCTTCTGACTTGACATCAGCTTCATCGACTGATGATGGTTTCTCCACACTCAGTTCACAAGAATCTAGGTAGAATTTTGCATCTGCAAAGTATGACTCCGTCTCAGTGAAAGGCTTGATGTCTGCATCAATTTTGACTATCTCACCATCTCTTCTGTACTTCAGACATTGATGCAAAGTAGACGATACCACTCCATTCTCATGAATCCAAGGACGTCCAAGCAACAAGTTGTATGATGTTTTAGCATCTATGACGTGAATCAGGGTGTTTGAATTCATCTCACCAATGGATAATCCTACGCGGATCATACCTATGGCTCATTGTCCTCCTTGGTTGAAACCTTGGATTGTTAGGTTACTTTTGGATAGCTCATCGATAGAGATCCCAAGCTTTTTTAGCACCATCTTTGGCATGATGTTGACAGCCGAACCATCATCAACAAGTATGCGATTGAGATGTTGTTCCCGAATGGACCCTACAACAAACAAAGGTCTGTTATGTGGCTTAGACCCCAGCAGCAAGTCATCATCTGTGAATGAAATTGTTGCACAACATGTGACAACTTTTCCGTTATCATGATGTTCTTGTGTTTTCATTGGAACAGGCTCATCATTGCTTTCCGTTGTTTCATCAGTACTAGAAACTACATGAGTTGCACCAACGTGACCTCCATGAAGGAATTTTCCAGGAAAGAATTCATGCAATGTGATGGGCTTTCGGAACTTCGGCGATAAGGCATTGTTAATCTTCTTGCTAATAGAAGATTTGATATTTCTTGGTGATTGTAGCCTATCTGCATTGCTCATCATCGCTCTTGAATTAGGAATTCGTAGCCTCAAAACTGCCTTAAGTTTTCGCTTCTTGTGAGTGACTAGAATCCATCCCTCATCATCTTTGTCTTTGGAGTGATTGTCTAGCTCCAGGTAACCTTCAAGAGTTTTTCTAGGAAGATCAAATTCAACGGGCTCGAAACTTCCAAATTGTAAGAAGGCAGTGCTTGACAAGTTATGCAACTTTGAACACTTCTTTTCCTTCAGCGCGATAAATTTGCTTCTGCTGTTTCATCCATGTCTATGATGATTTTTCCTTCACCTACAAGAGCCATGATTTTCTCCTTCAAAACGAATCATTTCTTTGTAAGGTGGCTAATGACACGATGAAACTTGCAGTATTTCGGATCGCCAACTTCGCCAATTTCCTCTGGCCTTTTTGATTCAGGGAGATCGATGACTTTCTTGTCCAGCAGTTCATCAATGATTGTGGGTACGTCTGAATCTTGAAATGGATAAACCTTTGCCTCTAATTCCTTCAAGGTGGGACAGCGCTTTTCCTCTTTGGGATATTGACTCGGGGGCTTATCCTCCTTCACTTTTTGCTTAGTAGTGACCTTCACAGAAGTTGCTTTCACCGCCATTGATTATTTGGTTTGGTTCTTTGATGCAACATTTTCTTGAACTCCTTTTGATCTGCAAATGGAGATGTCTTTCCATGACTTGCGATGCTTAACTCCATGTCGTGCGCTCGTGTTGCAAGTTCTTCAAAAGTTCGCGGTTTTATCCCTTGTAGAATGTACAAAAGGCCCCAGTGCATTCCTTGAAAGCAAATCTCCACAGCAGATATATCTGAAAGGCGATCTTTGCAGTCCAAACTTAACGCTCTCCAACGATTAATGTAATCCACCACGGGCTCGTCCTTCCTTTGCTTGGGCCTGTCAACTCTATCATGCTTACAGGTCTTCGGGTACTGTAAAAACGATCGAGGAATTCCTTCTCAAGTTGCTCCCAGCTATCAATGGACTCGGGCTCCAAGTCAATATACCAGTCAAATGCGTTCCCTTTCAGAGAACGGACAAATGTTTTTACCAAAAGGTCACCATGCGTTCCAGCATTGCTGCAAGTCTCGACAAAGTGGGCAATATGTTGCCTTGGGTTCCCTTTGCCATCAAATTGATGCAGCTTTGGTGGCTGATAATTGGTTGGCGTGGTAAACAATCAATCCTCTTAGTATAAGGCTTAGAGTAGTACAACGAATTTTGCGACGGTCCGCCATATTGAGCTCTAATGGTGTTTGTTATCATGTCTTGGAATTGTTGGACAGATAATGCCGCAACTGAAATAGATTGCTTTTCCTTTTGAATGCTTAACTTTGCAAATGATTCCTCAACAGCTGTTTTCTGGGAGGTAAATACAGGTGAACGAGGAGGGACATGGCTCGACTCTCCAGGTGCATAGGCCTCCAATTTGTTCATGAGTTGAGCGATTTGAAGGTCCTTGTCTTCAACAGATTTCTTCAAGACCTCTATAGTCTGTTCCATCATGGTAAACTTTTCGTCCACGTTAGTTGCGTCAGTCATCAAGGCATTGACTTTTGTTGAAACTGAAGAATCCACCAAATCTTCAAATTCGCCAAGGTTTGAGGTTGTTTGAGAAAGTTCGTCAAACTGCTAGAATGGGGTGTTGCCCCCAGAGATTGCGGTTGCGAACGTCATATGAGATCTGCTCTTCTTCGCCATCTCCAAGGAGGCAAAGTATTCGGATCCATCCAAGCCACTAGCCTTGAACTTGCTTCGAGTGATTGGGCCGACTTGACTAAGCTCAGCGGATGCAACGACAGAAGCATCTTTGCATGAAACATCACACTTGCGGAAGGCCATTGTAGCAGTAGATCTGAAGTTTTATAGTTTTCAACTTGCAAGAAGGAGAGATGAAGGCCAGAATTGGTCCCACTGGGCGTGCCAAAATTTGTTTGCAACAAATTTTCGTTAGACGAAAAATAAACTGCAACAAAAATAATATGAAGAAAAAGAGATTTTATTGATAAATATTTGTAAGTACAATTCTATGTATCCCTTGATTCTCCTCTCCAAAATTCTCCGTGATTCGAGGGCTTGAGAAGCGTCTTTCTCGAATATAGGATGATGCCGACCTCCTTGTGATGTATTTAATTGCCAAGAATGTCGAGCAGCACTTTGTTGTTAGGGGTTGATCTCCGGGAAGAACTACGTTGATCACTCCTTTGTTGAAGAACTAAGCACTTGATGATTGATCTCTCTGTTTGTGGATGCCCTCACCAATTGCGGAGTGTTCTTCTCCAACACTGAATATCCTCCGTGAGTTATGTAACCCCTCTATTTATAGTTGTAGAGGATGGACAGTCCAGTTACATAGGAATTCTCTTGCTTGATTCTGATTGGCTCATGTCATTTTAGCAGGTTGGCGACCTGTGGTTGGTTCTTGCTATTTGACTTGGATTGCCACATCATTTAACACGTGGCATCATCTTGTTGGCTTTGGATTTCACTGGACATGCCATGTCACTTGACACATGGTACGAGTCTGGGCCTTAAGATGAAATGGACCTTGGGCTTGAAAATAATAAAATGGACTAATTTAACTTGTAAAGCCCAAATTAATTATTCGGCCCAAAGTAATTTAGAATTTAATCCAAATTTTGTATGGATTAAATAATTTTTACATGTCTACAAGACATACCATGTGGCGTCACTACTCTACAGGATCGTCACTACTCTACCGACGTTAGGCTTAACCCGCAAAATTTTAACTCGCATAGCATTATTTTTTTTCTTAAAAACCGTCCCGCTTGCATAAAGTCAAATCCACCCCGTCCCACATAAGGCCAAACCTACCCCGCCTTGCTGGTATTCCTAAAGCCACTTGATCAAGAATAGTATATTAAGTATTGAATAAGATTTTTTTTTTTTTTTGTTAGTTATTTCAGAGAAATTATTATTAAATGTTCCTCTATCATATACCCTTTTCTGAAATGGAATGCCAAGGAGCTGAATATGAATGGGTCCTTGGAATTGCCTTTTTATTTGAAGGAACTCATGAATCTTGTTTTTGAGTGGTTTCTTTTTTTCCAAAATGAAAAGATATAGATAATCCAATAATCTCGTTGTTAAATCCATTTTTTTATTTCACGTATGAATTGAGTGATGTATTCATAACCTTTTGGATGCTTTGATTTAAATAGCACTCATTTACCCTCAAAATAATATGTGGATTAGATGCAGGAAAAATAATAAAGATAGAAACAAAGAATTTAGAAAATACCTAATTTAATGCATAACTAGAACAAGAGTGATGAAAATCAAATATCATAATTCTAGCAATTAATGAGAACCTAACTTAGAGGAATGCCTACGAGTGTAAGACCTAAATACCTATCGGCTATCATCAATATAGACCTAAATAGCCGATTTACAAATACAGTCGCCCAATTAAAAAGTAGCCTTCAATTGAAGTACAAACTCTTTGATGGCTATTTAGGTCTGTATTAATGCACCTCAAATTATACCAAAATAGGCGGTGGAGCATTTATAGTTTCTAACATGACAAGGCAAATTAAGCGAATCAAAATAAATAAAACTGCTCCAAATAGAGTGAGCTGAGATGATGGAGGAAAAGACCTCGCAACTTTATACAACAAAATTTAAGACAATAAAACAAGCAGAGCAACCACAGTCCCACATGTATCCTCCAAGCAACTTTTGCCAAACGTATGAAAATACTTATTTATATTGTCTTGTAAATAACTTTTAAGGGTAGCCATTTAATCAGTATTTTTTATCAAATAAACCAATTTTATGTTTATTGTCAGTTTGAGCACGGCTATCTAAACATGCATAATAATCTTATATATCAAATTATTTTGAGCTCTTAAAAGTGGTTTTTACCATTTGATATTTATCAGATACTTTCAATCAATTAAATCAAGTAGGCAGAGCGACATGAAATGAAAATTTTGGAAATTTTTGTTGAACTTTTTGTAGATAATGATCTTTCCTTTAATTAGTTACGTCCCTGGTGCAAGTTAGGTTGGTCAAAACACAGAAAGGAAGACACTATGGAGTTTTCATCAGANGATTGAAGAATTCCTTCTCAAGTTGCTCCCAGCTATCAATGGACTCGGGCTCCAAGTCAATATACCAGTCAAATGCGTTCCCTTTTAGAGAACGAACAAATTATTTTACCAAAAGATCACCATGCGTTCCAGCATTGCTACAAGTCTCGACAAAGTGGGCAATATGTTGCCTTGGGTTCCCTTTGCCATCAAATTGGTTGCAGCTTTGGTGGTTTGATAATTGGTTGGCATGGTTAAACAAATCAATCCTCTTAGTATAAGGCTTAGAGTAGTACAACGAATTTTGCGATGGTCCTCCATATTGAGCTCTAATGGTGTTTGTTATCATGTCTTGCAATTGTTGGACAGATAACGCCGCAACTGAAGTAGATTGCTTTTCCTTTTGAATGTTTAACTTTGCAAATGATTCCTCAACAGCTGTTTTCTGGGAGGTAAAGACAGGTGAACGAGGAGGGACATGGCTCGACTCTCCAGGTGAATAGGCCTCCAATTTGTTCATGAGTTGAGCGATTTGAAGGTCCTTGTCTTCCACAGATTTCTTCAAAACCTCTATAGTCTGTTCCATCATGGCAAACTTTTCGTCCACATTAGTTGCGTCAGTCATCAAGGCATTGACTTTTGTTGAAACTGAAGAATCCACCAAATCTTCAAATCCGCCAAGGTTTGAGGCTGTTTGAGAAAGTTCGTCAAACTGCGAGAATGGGGTGTTGCCCCCAGAGATTGCGGTTGCGAACGTCATATGAGATCTGCTCTTCTTCGCCATCTCCAATGAGGCAAAGTATTCGGATCCATCCAAGCCACTAGTCTTGAACTTGCTTCGGGTGATTGGGCCAACATGACTGAGCTCAGCGGATGCAACAACAGTAGCATCTTTGCATGAAACATCACACTTGCGGAAGGCCATTGTAGCAGTAGATCTGAATTTTGTAGTTTTCAACTTGCAAGAAGGAGAGATGAAGGGCATAATTGGTCCCACCGGGTGTGCCAAAATTTGTTCGCAACAAATTTTCGTAAGACGAAAAATAAACTGCAACAAATTTAATAAGTTGATTTTATTGATAAATATTTGTGAGTATAATTCTATGTATCCCTTGATTCTCCTCTTTAAAATTCTCCGTGATTTTAGGGCTTGAGAAGCGTCTTTCTCGAATGTAGGATGATGCGGACCTCCTTGTGATGTATTTAATCGCCAAGAATGTCGAGCAACACTTTGTTGTTACGAGTTGATCTCCGGGAAGAACTGCGTTGATCACTCCTTTGTCGAAGAACTAAGCACTTGATGATTGATCTCTCTGTTTGTGGATGCATTCACCAATTGCAGAGTGTTCTTCTCCAACTTTGAATGTCCTTTGAGAGTTATGTAACCCCTCTATTTATAGTTGTAGAGGATAGACAGTCAAGCGACATAAGAACTCTCTTGCTTGATTCTGATTGTCCCATGTCATTTTAGCCACTTGGCGACTTGTGGTTGGTTCTTGCTTTTTGACTTGGATTGCCACATCATTTAACACATGGCGTCACCCTATTGGCCTGGAGTTTGACTGGATATGCCATGTCACTTGACACATGGCATGAGTCTGGGCCTTAAGATGAAATGGACCTTGAGCTTAAAAATAATAAATGGACTAATTTAATTTGTAAAGCCCAAATTAATTATCTAACCCCATTGAATTTAATCCAAATTTTGTATGGACTAAATATTTTTTTTTTTACATGTCTACAATAACACCTCAACTGAAGCGCCCAAAAAACCCTCCAAAGCTCTATAAATAGGATTTTGGGGCAATTTTGTGGAGCTGAAGTGAAAGCTATGGAGCTACAAAACACAGTAAAAGAAGCCCTAAATGCACTGTACCATCACCCAGACAACGCCGTCCCAATGCAAGCCGATCGATGGCTACAAGATTTTCTACGCACTATTGATGCTTGGCAGGATTTAACACAACTTTCGATGGGAATATTTTAAGGAAAGGGGGTGGGGTTTGTTTGAAACTTTTCGTGGACCCTTAAAAATTGCTGACATGGATAATTTAATTGATGACATGGTTAATTTAATTGAGGGGTCAACTACCATAGTGGAGGGCCCTAGGATTAGGGGCAATTCTGACAAGTTTATTAATAGTAGGGATTAATTTGGACGAAAAGTATAACGGGAGACAAATATAAATAATATACCATAATAAAGGGGCAAATTCGGACCTTCTCCCGTTTACATAAGTCTTACCCCTAACTTTTCTTCATTGCGTCCTCCTCTCAAACCTTCTCTTCGCCATAGACTTTGTCACATGTCATGTTTTGTTAATTATTATTTTCTCTTTTATTCATTTTGATATCTTACTACAATTAATTAAAAATAACTAAATGATAGAATCATACTCGTCTCTAAATATTTTCTTATTTGATAATAATAATAATAATAATAATAATAATAATAATGTCCCATATTTAGACGTTAACATAGAAGCTCCCCCCCCCCCCCCCCACCCACACACACCATAAAATTCATGTATCTTTAAATTATAGCAATTTCGTAATCAATAAATCAATTACTAGTTCAAGAACTAGTCTAATCTCAACTTTATTTATTTGCATCTTGTACTTTCATAGTTTCATTGTATTTTATCTTCGCTAAATCTTCATTACTTTTTAAAACTTTACATATCTTGAAAAAAATGTTTTTTGTTATAAAATAAAATCATTTGAAATATTAATTTTAGCTATTAAAGTAAGACCTAAATTAATCCAACATAATTAACCCACAATACAGTAAGTAAAAATAATTTAGTATGCTAAATTTACACCTAAGCCAGTCATAAAATGATGGAACATAAAAATAGGTAAATACAATTCATATTAGATGTATCATATAGGCAATCATTTATGAAGAACCAATGTCCTATGACAAAAAATGTGATTGTCTTGAAAAGTACATTGTAATCTAATTAATTGTTTCATCTTTCTCTTCTCTTATGGCTTCCTTCCACTTGTTTGGAAGCGAAGAAAATTTCGGGCTATTATTCGCAGCTTATTTGATAGCTTTACTAATGGAATTGCCTTAATTGGCCTCACTTTACCATCTGGGATTTCTAATATCATACCTTTTCTCGGACTTTTTAATTGCTCAAAACCTTTCTTTTAGATTTTCCACGATAATTCTTGATTCTAGTTGAATCTGCAACTAATTAGAAAAAGTCAATTTAATATACTATCTCTTAAATGCAAAAATCGGAGCATATATTAGTAATTTTAAATTACAACTATAAATTTTATCCTTAATAGTTTATCTGTAACATAAGTGAAAGTTTACTGATTCCTAGTTTATCATCACAAAGCTTACATCCACGAACTACTCTATTTGTCAGCACAAACACCATCCCTATATTCGTGAAACTACAATCAAAATACAATTAAGGTAACCTATGTAAGCATTCCCACATTAGAATCAAGCAAATAAAGCCAATCAATGATGGTACCATGAGACGAAAAGTCGATCAAGAATTCAAGTCAGCTTATTCTAGTGCAAGTTTTATTAGCTGCTCAGAAACCGTAAAAAAATATCATAGGAAAGAGCTGAGATTAGATACACACATGTTAAAGCATGTAATTTTACATATAAAACTAACTATTCCATATCGAAGGAAGCAGAAATAACCCTAGAGATGACATAATGCATCATTTTGTATGTACCATGACAACCTTTTGCATCCTCTTCAGATACTGCCACCCTTACCAAAAAGAATCCTGTATACGGTTAAAACCGAGCCTACTTGATTGTGGTATTTGATCAAGACCAGGGGATTGCATCGAGGGTTAGCCTCGTAATGGATCAGACCGGAACACGAAGACGGGGTATCGAGTCCAAGGATCGAGGTGCCTGTCGAGATCGAGGCCAAATATGACAGACTTCGAGCAAAGCGCAATAACGGAAAGGCGAGATATCCGTGACCAGCCGGAGATCATGGCGTAAATCTCGGAACAGATCAAATCAGGGGCGATTATCTAGTTAATCATGGGATTTACTTCCGGAGTTAGAATTGTACCATAAATGGATTCATCTACTATATAAAGGGTATCCTAATCATTTTGTAAACACCTTACATTCACGCAGATCAAAGCAATACAATATTCTCTCTTTAGTTTACATTCTCTTGTTCATCAGTTTGCTATATTTTAACTGTTCTCGCATAACTAGCTTGAGGGTATTCGAGCTCGGGAGCTGAGCTCTGTTCAAACACTGGTTCGTCATATATTATTGTTAATTTCCATTATTACTCTTTGCATTTGTTAATTGGTACTAGGTAAAATTACGTATCCTTAAAACTACATTATAAGTTTAATTGTTGTCTGTTTTTAAGGTAAACAGTTTGGTGCCCGCCGTGAGGCTAAGGATAATAGTGAGTTCCTAGTATTAATCCTCATAACACACACTGCTTTTACGCTTGTTCTTGTAAGTATCTTTGATTTCAGGAATCAACATGTCAAACTCTCAAGCAGTGCCCACTCACAAAGACGCCGGCCTTGGTCTTCATGGCGAGAATGAGAACATAGTCGCCCTAGGAAACAGAGTACCTCCAGTCAATCCCGATGGACCACCGGCCGTAGATCCAGTCGATATCGGTTCTCATGTTGCCATTCATGGAAATTTAGGTGCCGACCCTAAAAATAGCATCTTCAGAGACGCCCGGGCTGCCGACCAGAACGGACAAAGCAATGAAGAAGGCGGGATTAGCCTTCGAATGATATTTGAAATGTTGCAGACTCGGCAAGCTGCGATAGCGCAGCTCCAAAATCAGAATCGAGCACCAAGCAGAATTGATCTTGATGCATCACAGGAAGTTATTCAGAGGGTCGAACCTGTATCGGAGAAATCGAATGATAATGGATCGGGAACTGATCCCGCCATCATGAAGATGCTCGAGGAGCTCAGTAAATGGATCGAATCAGGAGAAAAGAAAATTGAGGCTATTGATAAAAAGGTAGAAACATACAACTCACGGGTTGATTAAATACCGGGGGCACCCCCAATTCTAAAGGGTTTAGATTCGAAAAAGTTCGTACAAAAGCCGTTCCCACCAAGTGTGGCTCCAAAGCCCATTCCAAAGAAGTTCTGCATGCCAAAAATTCCCAAGTACAATGGAACCACTGATCCTAATGAGCATGTCACTTCTTATACATGCGTAATTAAAGGAAATGACTTAGAGGATGATGAAATTGAATCTGTTCTGTTGAAAAAGTTTGGAGAAACTTTATCGAAGGGGGTGATGATATGGTAACACAATTTGCCGCCCAATTCCATCGATTCCTTTGCCATGCTTGTTGATTCGTTCGTAAAGTCACACGCCGGAGTAGTAAAGGTTGCGACTAGGAAGTCGGACCTCTTCAAAGTGAGACAAAAGGACAATGAAATGCTAAGGGAATTCGTATCTCTATTCCAGATGGAACGCATGGACCTACCCCGGTCACCGATGATTGGGCTGTCCAAGCCTTCACTCAAGTTTTGAACGAGCGAAGTTCGGTAGCATCACGACAACTAAAGCAGAATTTGATTGAATATCCAGCTGTTACCTAGGCCGATGTACATAATCAATACCAGTCAAAGATCAGAGTCGGGGATGATCAGTTAGGAGCCCCTTCCGGTTCTGTTTACCCAAATAGATCTGAAGGCAGGATTCAAAGAGACATCGACAGAGAGCCCCAATCAAATGGAGATCAATACCAACCATATAGTGCAGATCGTAGAAATAATGAACCGGGACATAATCCCGTTCAGAATGATCGAAGGAATGATCGAGGTCAAAGTTCCCGAGGATCATGAGTAAAAGTGGCTTCGATAAACATCTCGAGCCCAAAGAAGCGTCACGGTTATCAGAATACAACTTCAGCATCAATGCATCGGGTATTGTATCGGCTATTGGACGAATCAAGGATACTAGATGGCCCAGACCCCTACAGTCCGATCTGGCTCAAAGGAACCCTAATCAAATATGAAAATACCATGGAACCCATGGTCACAAAATCGAAGACTGCAGACAGTTAAGAGAGGAGGTAGCTCGTTTATTCAACGAGAGTCACCTTCGAGAGTTCTTGAGTGACCGAGCTAAAAATCACTTCAGAGACAGGGATGCAAACAGGAAAAACGAACAGGAAGAACCGTAGTACGTAATTCATATGATCATTGGTGGGGTCGATATTACTCAAGGCCCGATATTTAAACGCGCAAAAGTGACAATCACAAGGGAGAAGCGTACACGGGACTACTTACCAGAAGATACCTTATCTTTCAACGATGAGGACGCAGAAGGGATCAAACAGCCTCACAACGATGCACTGGTAATATCTATCCTTATGAATAAAATTCAAGTTAAACGTGTGTTGGTTGATCCAGGTAGCTCGGCAAATATTATTCGATCAAGGGTCATAGAGCAACTCGGCCTCCAGGATCAAATCATGCCTGCAGCTCGAGTACTCAACGATTTCAACATGGCAAGCGAAACAACCAAAGGGGAAATCATGTTGCCAGTAATGTGTCTGGGACTATTCAGGAGACAAAGTTCCATGTAATTGAAGGTGATATGAGATACAACGCGCTGCTTGGAAGACCTTGGATTCATAATATGAGGGCAGTACCTTCGACGCTCCATCAAGTCTTGAAATTCCCAACCTTGGAAGGAATCAAAACGGTGTACGGTGAACAACCCTCCGCCAAAGAGATGTTTGCAATCGACGAAGTAGTACCGGTATCGGCGCTTTACTCAGCAAAGGAATCGGAGCCAAAGGGAAAACAAAAAGTCAAATAGCAACCACAGGTACCGACCTCGGCCCCGTCGGAGGAGTAGGAGATCTTCGAGGATGAAGATTTTATGATACCTCGAACCTTCACGACCCCCAATGATTCTGATGCAACAAAGTCAACGGTCGAGGAGCTGGAACAAATCATATTGATCGAGCATCTTCCCAATCGAAAGGTATATCTAGGCACGGGGTTAACTCCCGAGCTCAGGAAAAAACTCGTTCAATTCCTTTTAGATAACATGGATTATTTTGCTTGGTCATGCCTGGATATGACTGGAATCCCACCGGAGATCACAACACATCGGTTGAGCCTGGAACCGAAGTTCAGACCGGTAAAACAAAAAAGAAGGCCCAGTCTGATGTAAAACATGCATTCATCAAGGACGAGGTAACTAAGCTTCTCAAAATAGGGTCCATCCGGGAAGTAAAGTATCCCGAATGGTTAGCAAACGTAGTTATAGTCCCCAAGATGGGGAAAAAACTTAGAATGTGCGTAGATTATAAAGATTTAAACAAAGCATGTCCCAAAGACTCCTCTGCCAAATATCAATCGCATGATCGGTGCCATGGCCAGTCACGAGATCCTTAGTTTTCTCGACTCCTATTCCAGGTACAATCAAATTCAAATGAACCCGGAGGATCAGGAAAAGACTTCCTTCATCACTAAGTATGGCACCTACTATTATAATGTAGTGCCGTTTGGGCTAAAAAATGCCGGTGCTATCTACCAACGCCTAGTGAATCGAATGTTTGAAGAACAAATAGGTAAAGCAATGGAGGTATATATTGACGATATGCTAGTTAAGTCCCTGCGCGCAAAGGACCATTTGACACATTTGCAGGAAACTTTCAACACATTGAGAAAATACAACATGAATCTCAATCTTGAGAAATGTGCATTCGGGGTCGGTTCGGGCAAGTTCCTCAACTTTATGGTGTCAAATCGGGGAATCGAGATCAACCCCGATAAAATAAAGGCGATCGAAGACATCACAGTCGTGGACAACGTTAAGGTCGTACAAAGATTAATAGGGCGGATAGCCGCCTTAGGCCGGTTCATCTCGAGGTCTTCAGATCAAAGTCACAAGTTCTTCTCACTGCTCAAAAAGAAGAACAGTTTCGCTTGGACCCCGTAATGCCAACAGGCATTTGAAGAGTTAAAGCGGTATCTTTCGAGCCCACCATTGCTTCATACTCCAAAAGCGGACGAGCAACTCTACTTATATTTGGCAGTCTCAGAAGTCGCGGTAAGTGCTGTCCTAGTTCGAGAAGATCAAGGTACGCAATTTCCTGTTTACTATGTCAGTAGAACTCTAGGTGAAGCCGAGACCCGGTACCCACACTTAGAAAAATTAGCACTTGCTCTAATAAGCGCCTCTAGAAAATTAAAACCATATTTTCAATGCCACCCAATTTGCGTGGTGACCACTTACCCTCTTCGTAACGTTCTGCACAAGCCCGAACTCTCGGGCCGATTGGCTAAATGGGCCGTCGAAATCAGTCGGCATGATATCGAGTATCAACTCCGAACAACCATCAAGTCTCAAATCTTGGCAGACTTCGTGGTCGACTTCACGCCATCCCTCGTACTCGAGGTCGAAAAGGAACTTTTATTAAAACGGGTACATCTTCGGGGGTGTGGACCCTTTTTACAGATGGTGCTTCGAATGTGAAGGGGTCCGGGCTAGGCATCATTTTGAAGCCGCCCATAGGCAATACAACTAGACGATCTATCAAAACACCTATGTTGACTAACAATGAGGCCAGTATGAGGCAATGATTGCAGGTCTCGAGCTGGCTAAAAGTTTGGGAGCAGAGGTCATCGAGGCCAAATGTGACTCCCTACTTGTGGTTATCCAAGTGAACAGGACCTTCGAGGTTCGAGAAGATCGAATGCAGAGGTACTTGGACAAGCTGCAGGTAACCCTGCACCAGTTTAAAGAATGGACCCTACAACATGTACCTCGAGAACAGAACAGTGAGGCTGATGCCCTTGCAAATGTGGTGTCATCAGTCGAAGACAACGAAATTAGCTCGGGGATTATCGTACAACTTTCAAAGTCAATAGTCGAAGAAGGACACACCGAAATAAACTCCACAATCCTAACTTGGGATTGGAGGAACAAATATATCGAGTATCTAAAAAGCGGGAAGCTTCCATCGGACCCTAAGGAATCGAGAACTCTGCGAACAAAGGCTGCACGATTCACATTGGCCGAAGATGGGACGTTATACAGAAGGTTATTCGATGGACCATTGGCAGTATGTTTGGGTCCGGGAGACACCAAATATGTCCTATGGGAAATTCATGAGGGTACTTGCAGGAACCATTCCGGTGCCGAATCAGTGGTTCACAAAGTCATCAGAGTAGGGTATTATTAGGCCAATACGGAAAAAGATACTAAGGAGTTCATTCGAAAATCGACAAATGCCAAAGACATGCACCGATGATCCACCAGCCCGGAGAGCAACTTCATTCAGTCCTATCCCCATGGCCGTTAATGAAATGAGGAATGGATATCGTCGGCCCTCTGCCATCGGCCCCAGGTAAAGCTAAATTCATTATATGTATGACTGAGTATTTCTCTAAGTGGGTTGAAGCACAGGCTTTCGAGAAAGTCAGAGAAAAAGAAGTTAGACTTCATTTGGGATCACATTGTATGCCGTTTCGGGATACCCGCCGAGATCGTATGCGACAATGGAAAACAATTCATCGGCAGCAAAATAACAACGTTCCTCGAAGATCACAAGATAAAAAGGATCTTGTCAACGCCATATCATCCTAGTGGGAACGGACAGGCTGAACCGACAAACAAGACCATCATTCAGAATCTAAAGAAAAGGTTGAACGATGCTAAGGGAAAATGGAGAGAAATTTTGCCCGAAGTCCTTTGGCGTATCGAACAATGACAAAATCCAGTACGGGGGCATCACCGTTCTCCTTAGTATATAGTCGAAGCACTGATCCAGGTCGAAGTCGGGGAACCTAGCGTTAGGTTTTTGATACACAACGGAGGAGTCAAATCACGAGGCTAAGAATACAAGCCACGAATTGCTAGATGAAAAACGAGAAACCGCCCTTGTTCCAATGGCCGCCCAGAAATAGCGAATCGAGAGATATTACAATCGAAGAGCCAATATTCGACACTTCAAAATTGGTGACTTAGTCCTGAGAAAAATCACCATCAACACTCGAGACCCAAACGAGGGAAAGCTCGGTCCAAACTAGGAGGGACCGTATCGGGTCCTCAACATCGTCGGAAAAGGATCTTACAAACTTGGCACAATGAGCGACGAACAATTGCCAATTAATTGGAACATATCACTCCTCAAACGATATTATTTCTAAGGTATGATCTTGTCCTTTTTTCATTTGTATTTTATACTAACTTGTTGCAAGTGTTCGATCGAAGGCATTGAATTTCTCTCCAAAAACGAAGTCCTTAAGTCTGAAAGCACGCGTTACACTCTTTTTCCCTTCGGCAGGTTTTTATCCCAAATGGGTTTTTCCGGCAAGGTTTTTAACGAGGAAACCATTGTTTGTGCTAACTTAGAGCAATTCAACAGTATTCGAGGCTTCTTTACAATCAACCTCAAATATTGGGGGGAATCCCCCTTGGATGTTACGTTTTCAAGGAAAATACTTTGGGTCAACAGGGTCTGGATAGATAAATTTTGTAAAGGTCCAAATGGTCGAATGAACCGTGTCCATGTAGATTACTTGAGACCTAATGACAAAACATGTACGCATGAATGATCTATTGAAAGAAGTATTTTTTCCTTGCCTGATGTTCCATGCCTTAGTGAGATTTCTACTTTCAATTTCATACTTATGATCTATTGCAGAAACTGGCTCAAGCGCCAATCGCAACTAAATCTTGAACAATCAACCCCGTACTCGGGGATTGCCATCCAAAAATCGACATGCTTGAATTATTAAACTTCAAGATTATGAGACCTTAAAAAGGCAACCCTCGTCTTTACGAGCCACGGCCATCCCACTCGGGGACTAACACTTCGAACAAGTTCGAAGTGTAATTGAGAAACAAGCCCAAAGGGAAAATCTCAAGTTAAGGCTACGACCAAACTAACACAGTTCGGAGACGTCCGAATTCCGTAATAAAATAGGACTTCCAATATTTTTATAAAACCAGTTAAAAAAATGCTACCCTCGACAAAATTACAAAGGGTTTCAATAACATCAACCCTCAAAAACCTTAAGGGATACCAAATTGTTCGAACTCTCGAACAAGTTTATGCTAAGGCATAACAAAGTAAAGGGTTTCGATAACACTAACCCTCGAAAATCCTAATGAGTACGGATTTACCTCGTACTAAGGCATAGCAAATTTTTATATGATTAAACTTTTTAAGAAGAAAAGGGAAAAAAGCTACTCTTTTGAGGCCATATCGGCCCAATTCAAGAGCCTAAGGGCCATTATACTTTTTGAGTTCAATAATACACCCTCACTCAACTAAAACCTAAGGGTTTTTCTACTTCGAGTTCGAGGAAGTACTCACTCGGTTATAGAGACTATATTAGTCTAACTTCGATCAAGTTGCCTAAGTTTCGGATTCACAAACAAAATTTTCATAAGACACGAAGTGAGTCAAAATTCTCACACGGTACAAAGCGTATTCAAAATTGTCATAAGGCGAAAAGCAAATCGGAATTTTTGCAAGACAAAAGTCGGAATAAGAAGAAAGGTTTTATATATAT
>NC_032000.1:27734276-27756736 GCF_001879085.1 Nicotiana attenuata | reverse complement strand
AAAAAATTTACATGGATAGGTCAGGATCCTACACAAAAAATCCAAAAAAGGAAAATCCTAAGTGCTTAATTTTCTTCGGGAGCTGCGTCTTCACCAGAATACCCTCCACTCGCAGATCCACTCGCGCTCCCAGAGTCATCATCTTCCGAAGAAAGAAACGCTTTAGCTTCGTCCTTGAGTACTTTCGCGTTCTCGATATCGACAGCAAAGTCAAAGCCACATGCATGGATCTCCTCGAGAGTCTCTCTTCGAGACTGGTACTTGGCATGCTTGACAGACCAGTATGATCGAGTCTGAGCGGTGCCAACCACTTCTCTCGCTCGAGCTTGAGCAGCTTCAGCATCAGCTCGGTAGACGGCTACGATCGCCTCCGCTTCAGCCTTTACTCTTTCTGCCTCAGATGTGGCCTTTGCTAGATCGAAAGCCAACCGAGCCTCGAGCTCCTCAATTTTCTTGGCTCGGGCCAAGCTTTCCTCCTTTATTTTTTGGAGTTGGCGTTTGGCCGATGACAGTTGGGCTCGAGCAGTATCCTTCTCCGAGGCAAGGCGGTCCATGTTTTGCTTCCACCCCAAAGTCTCTGCCTTCATCATGTTGGCCTCCTCACGGAGTTTCTCGATCTTTTCGACCTTCTATTAAACCTGCAGGATCAAGGTTAGTCGTCGTTCCCGAATTGATACATCAAACTTCTAAGAAACTTTTCATTACCCGCTCAATCAGGTCCGTCTGCTCTTTGTGAGTTGTGGCTAGTTCAGCTCGGAGGTCCTTGATCTTCTCTTCTCTTTGCCCACTGAGAAGTTTGAGGGCATCTCTTTCCTCCCTGAGCCTTTTAAGATCGGCCTCACACTCTGCCCGGGATTTAGAAAACACTTCCTTATGAAGCGTCAAGGCCTCTGAAGACAGAAAGGAAATCAGGCAAGAGGAAATAAAGGCAAACGTAATATTGATAAAAGGAGCTAAGGCTTACCTGGCTTAGGAGTCGCTGAGCCTCATCGAAGATCTCGATGTATCACCCAGATTGGAAGCATCTTCGACTCCCGTGAAGCAACCGTGAAAAAGGTCCTCCCCTTCGTGGGCCATTCCCACATCGGGGGGTCTCCATGGCCTTGGCTTCCTGAATTTTCCCCTCGGAAAATGTGGGGAGGGGCTGCGAATCATCAACGTCTATTAGGGTTGTTCATTCGGATCGAATATCCGAAATCCGAACCGATCCGTTTGATTTTGGATTTTGGATTGGATTGGATTTAGGATTGTGTTTATTAAAATTTTGGATTTCGGATCAGATTTGGATTGACATAATTTTAATCCGATTCGATCCGAAATCCAAAATTATTAGGGCATGTCTAAATACTAAACTTTAATTTCGGATAGTTAGTACTTCCTTTACATTATCCTCCAAGTTATTACCTTTACAATCGATAGATTTAGCTATATTGACGCCATAGTACTCTCATAATTGCAGAAACATAAATTTTTCTTACTGTATTGCCTCTTTTACAAAGAAAATATACATATGAGCTTGCAACTTTGAGGCATAATAATCCGATCCGAAATCCAAAAATTCGATCCGATATTAATTCAGATCGAATTCGGGTTGTATTTTTTAGAATCCGAAATCTGATCCGAAATGTGTTAAATCCGATCCATGCACAGCTCTAACGTCTATTGCCTCCAGCAAGTCACTTGGGGCGTTCTCTTCGTTTTGAAGGGCCTTGGAACCGGCCCCTTCTGGCACATCCGCCGATTGCTCATCACGGCGGGAGGCATCTTCAGCCTCCGATGACTCGGGGACTTTGCTCGGGCCACCCTCTAAGATCTCCTCCGTCCGAGGCTGAACCTCTTCGATCATCACCGACTCAGCGGCCTTCGGGGCCTCGAAGCTCCTCTTCGTTCGAGCTACTAGCTCGAAGTCAGCATCTTCATCTTCCTCTTCTTCCTCCCTTAGACGCTGAGCTACATCAGCAGGCAGAGCGGTGGTGTCCTTTTTCGACCTGCGAGTCTTTCTTGGGCTTTGGAGTATCGGAGGGTGAGACCCGTTTCCTTTTCTTTTCCTTCGACGGCTTCGGGACCGGGGGGGAACCTCCTCTACACCGGACGGGGGCCCCATTAAGGCATCTTTCCCAAGGCCTGTATGAAAGGAAATCTAGTAAGTATAAGAGGGAAACATTTTAAGGCCATCAGATACGTAAAGAAAAGGCTTACCGTGATTTTTGGCCTCCCATCGACCCCTTGCTAAATCGCGCCATGTGCGCACAGCATACGAGGAGGTCGAAGCTAGGGTCCGAACCCAGCTCTCGAGGTCCGGAATCGCACCAAGCATCCAAGCGACCGCTACATCACAGAAGAGGATGTCAGTGAAAAGAAGTAATGAAACAAAACAGTAAATAAAAGCTAAAAGAAGGATCGAACTTACGCTCCATATTCCACTTCTCGGTAAATGGCATCTTCTCGGCCGGAATTAGGTCGGAAGTTTTCACTCGAATGAACCGACCCATCCATCCTCGATCCTTGTCCTCGTCTATGCTCGATAACAACACCTTGGTGGCCTGACGCTGAAGCTTTATCAACCCACCTCGAAAAACACGGGGCCTATACAAGCTGATGAGGTGGTCGAGGGTGAAAGGCGTCCTTTCTTTTTGCTCGCAGAAAGTCAAAACAAAATGACAATCCGCCAAAAGAAAGGGTGGATCGGGCCTAGGGTTATTTGGTATTCGATGCAGAAGTCGATGATGATGGGATCGACAGGGCCCAACGTGAAAGGGTAAGTGTAAACTCTTAAAAACACTTCCACGTGGGTAGTGATATCCTCCTCAGGAGACGGAATCACCACCTCTTTCTTCTCCCAATGGGAGTCTTTCTTGACCTGCTCGATGTCGCTCTCAGTTATCGGGCACATGTACCTAGACATTGGCTCACACCGGCCAAGGAAAGAAGAAGTTTTCTCGACTTTGAAGTCGGAAGAAAGATCACACCCCATCTCGGGAATGCATTCCTCAGGGCGTGACTCCACCGGTGTTTTATCGCCGGCCGGCCGCGATGAAGAGGCTTTTTCCTTTTGAGGAATAGTTTTTGATGTGTTCGCCATTTTTGTCTAAAGAAAGAAGAAGAGGATAAGGTTTGATGTTTTGAGGAAGGGTTGGTAATGGAGCCTAGGAGACTATGCAGAATGGGAAGGCTTAAAAGATATGAAAAGCTTTGAGGATTTGCAGATAGACTTGAAGAACTCAGAGGGATTTTTGAAGATTAGTACAAGAAAAATTCAAGGTAAAGTTTGAGGAAGTGAGAAGAAGATATATTTAAAGTTTGAGGAAGTGAGAAGAAGATATATTTAAGGATCCACGGCGACGATTCAAAGGCACTAGTGGCCGACCGCTAACTAACACTCATTAATGATTTTGGGAATTGTACCGACGGGACGTTTCAGTCGCTTCCGTCGATAACGTCACGAGCATGAAGTCATGATAGATCGAGGTATAAAATCGAAGGCTCAATCTGTTTCTTCTCATTACATTCTAAGAAACGAGGGGACTATCTGTATACGGTTAAAACCGGGACAACCCGATTGTGCTATTTTATCGAGACCAGGGGACTGCATCGAGGGTTAACCTTATAATGGATCAGACCAGAACACGAAAATGAGGTATCAAGTCCAAGGATTGAGGTGCATGTCGATATCGAGGCCAGCAGCGATCGATACCAAATATGACAGACTTCGAGCAAAGCACAATAATGGAAAAGCGAGATATCCGTGACCAGCCGGAGACCATGGCGTAAATCTCAAAACAGATCAAATCAGGGGCGGTTATCTAGTTAATCACGGGATTTACTTCCGGAATTAGAATTGTACCATAAATAGGATTTCTCTACTATATAAAGGGGATCCTAATCATCTTGTAAACACCGTACATTCACGTAGATCAAAGCAATACAATATTCTCTCTTTAGTTTACATTCTCTTGTTCATCAATTTGCTATATTTTAACTATTCTCACACAACTAGCTCGAGGGTATTCGAGCTCGGGGGCTGAACTCTGCTCAAACACTGGTTCGCCTCATATTATTGTTAATTTCCATTATTACTCTTTGCATTTGTTACTTGGTATTGGGTGAAATCGCGTATCCTTAAAACCACACTATAAGTTTATTTGTTATCCGATTTTTAAGGTAAACAAATCCCACAAAGTGAGGTTTGGGGAGAATAGAGTGTACACAGATCTTACACTAACTTACAAAGATAGAGAAGTCGTTTCTGATAGACCTCAGTTCAAGTTGAAAAAAATTAAAAAGAGACAAACAAAAAGAAGCAGAAACCCCTACCAAAGAGAATAATAAGGTAAAATAGAATTAACAAAAATTAATGTTAGAAGTAAAAAGAGCAATCATTAAGAGGTAAAATTCCCAAACTAACAGAAAAATATACCATGCAAGTATTCTATCAAGAAGCTCTCATCCTCGACAAAACCTGAAAAAGTATACATTCACGACTCGCTTAGGTTAGTTTTCTGTCACGACCCAATACTCAACTTGTCGTGATGGCTCCTATCATGATACTAGGTAAGCCGACAACTCATACATACCAACACTCGAAATATTCAAAATATACTAAAACAGTTTTAAATAAGTGAAAATCTCATAAAACTGGATGAAAACGTCACAACTCAATACATATTTCTTAAAACCCGGGTGTCACTGAGTACATGAGCATCTATATAATGACACAGTATAAGAAGTAGTAAAACTGAACAAATAAAACTGAAAGATAGGGGAAGGAGAGTCAAGGTCTGCGGACGCCAAGGAAGCTACCTCGAAAATCTCCGAACGGCTGAAACTCCGAGAATCAGCAACCTCCGTGCTCAGAAACACCTAAATCTACAAACTAAGTGCAGGGTGTAGCATGAGTACAACCAACTCAATAAATAATAAGTCTAACCTTAGGGCTGAAAGCAATGACGAGCTTTAAAGGTACAGTCCAATTACAGAAATACAGTACACAAATGTAGACATGCTTTCAAGTTTAACAGTTAAAGCTCAAACAGGTAAGATATGTCAAGTGAGACTGAAATGAGAAATGATACAACTCGATATCTACATGTCAGTTATGTATGCCAACTGAAATACAAAATGATGATGAAATCATATGCATACTCTCAGAGTATCAATCACCCAGTCCTCTCATTCACTCCATCCTCATAATCACTCAATCCTCCCAATCGCTCGGCACTCGCACTCAGTAGGTACCTGCGCTCACTGTGGGTATGCAGACTACGGAGGAACAGATCCAGCCCAAGTGCTATAATAAGTCAATCATGGCATGAATCAATAAAGCCTATTGCGGCGTGCGTCCCGGTCTCATAAATATCCTCATAATCAGGCCATCAGCATCACTCAGTCACCAATTTCTCTAGTCTCTCTGGCTCACAATGTCATGAAAATCATCCCAAACAACGATGATATGAAGTATCAATAAATAAAAACAGAGACTGAGATATGATATGCAGATGATAGATGTGACTCAGTACATAATTGCAAATTAAGCAAGTAATATAACAACAATACGACCTATGTGGGTCCCAATAGTACCAACATATAGCCTAAGCATGATTAACATGAATCGTAGCTCAATTTTCTCTAACACATGGAGAATATAAGGATAAAAATAAGGTTATTCAACTATACAGTTCCACGGAGTCGACTGAGTCATAATTCCTACGGTGCACGCCCACACGCTCGTCGCCTAGCATGTGCGTCACCTTAACATCAATCACATAGCACGAAATTCATACCCTCAGAATCAAGTTTAGAAGTGTTACTTACCTCAAACAATGCAAATCTATACTCCAACAAGCCCTTGCCTCGCGTATCGACCTCTGAATACCTCAAATCTAGCCACAAACAATTCGATACAATCAACTCAAGATATATGAATCAATTCCATATGAAAATGTTAAGTTCTTAATCAAAAGTCAAAAAGTCAACTCAAATGTCAACCCTTGGGCCCACATCTTAGAATCCGATCAAAGTTACAAAATCCGAACACCCATTCAACCACGAGTCCAACCATATCAAAATTACTCTAATCCGACACCAAAATCTCACTCAAATCCCCAAAATTCGGCCTAAGAAGTTTTCTCCATTTTTTTCAAAATTTTCAACCCAGATCACTAATTAAATGATGAATTGAAGGATATATTCATGTAATTTCACCAAAACCAAGTTAGAATCACTTACCCCAATCACTCCCTTGAAAATCTCTCCAAGAATCGCCTCAAACCGAACTCCCAATATCAAATTGTGAAATAAACTCAAACCCTCGTTTTTGAGATTTAATATTCTGCCCAGAAGTCCTTAATCGCGATCGCGAAAAATGCCTCGCGATCGCGAAGCAAAAACTAAGCTGCCCCAGAATTTTACACTACGTGAACAGAACCATATGAACGCGAACACTAGCATTCCTGATTTATGCGATCGCGGACAGCCCCATGCGTTCGCATAGAACAACGTGCATGAACCCCAGCTCATGCCTCATTTCCTCTTCGCGAATATGGCTTGGACTACGCGTTCGCGATTAAAAAATAAATTATTTTTATGATTTTATTTCCATAACTGAGATGATAGTTTAAGTAATTAACTCCTCCATCTATGGTAAAAGAATACTTCAAAGAGTATAACATTGTTTTTCAATTAAATTACATATGATTAATTAAACTTTGGCATATTTAAATTGAACAAAAGATAAACATCCATTTTAAATTCACATTCTTCTATAATCCGTTAAAATTACCGACCATAATATGCCACAAAACAATAGTATGAAAAGTTCCAATCTCTCCGTAGGAAAATAAAGAAGATAGGTTGCTCATAGGTTTCAACTATAAGTCCAAAAAGTTAAATCGAAACTCATTCCATTATTAAGCGATTAACATAGGTGTCTGTAATTTGCTTTGTCACCATAGAATAACAGCAGTCATGAAAATTAATCCATAAACATGAAAACCGTTAAGAGGTCTTACAAAAATAAAGGAAAAAAAAAAACAAGACAGGAAAAAAGAAGAATATTTGAGAAAAATTTAAGACAACCATTGCTCGTCCTCGAGCAACTTTCTAAGCACAATGTCAAGAAACACATTTTTAAAATATACTCAAGAATCATACCAATGACAATGGCTTATACCAACACTTAAAACTCAACATAAGAACTGTTGACCTTTTTCTTCAAAATTAGACCCATGCCAAGACTATTTAAAATATTTGTGCGACTTCTTCTAACATCCTAACCTCAAGAGACGACTCCAATACATTCCTTACTATGACTCACTTCTTGTGTCAACTCAAAATGCTTGGACTTTACCAATTTTTTGTAAATCATGTGCTCTCACCACAATTAAAGAGAAAAATTAATCCACACACTCAAATGTGCATTCAAGTATAATTTAAGAACTTAGACATCAAAAAAATTCGCTTACTCTCACAAAGAAATTCATGTGCATCTCGAGGTCGTACCATAGGCTTGCCCGTAGTGTATGCCTCTACTAATCTAAGCTTGCAAAGTTCAGGATCAATTAGGTCTTTCCAAGTTGTAATGTAGGCTAAGGGATGGTTAGTATATATTTGGGTATAGTGACTAACCCTACTAAGCACTTTAATACACTATACTTAACTTTCAAATACATACTCTTCATGACCAATTCAAGCAATGCCACGAAATCATATACAATTTGGCCCTTCTTCTTTAAGCACAACTATGCATTCACTAGCTCAGATAAGAGGAACAGGAGGTGTATTTTCTATTTTTTTTTTTTTTTACTTTCTTTGATTTTTTTTTCAACACTCTCCAAACTTGGGTTGCCCGGCTAATGATCTTTCAAAACATACGTGCACCTTTTGGCCTTTCTGTGGTTTCACTCAAAAATATCCCAACTCTCACCTTACTCTTCTAGCAACGTAAGTTCTTTCAGAGGAAAAGATTCAAAAAGATCTAATTAAGAACAAAAAAAAGGGAATCTGCTTGTAATGTGGGTGCCAAAGAAAAGGTTTATAGACTCAAATGGGCTATCCAAGAATAATTTTATTTATGGTGGAATACTAGCTAAATGAACAATCAAAGAAATGCCACATCATCTCCTAGACTCACAAAGCTTACTTATTTCGCTTCGAATAACACACGGGGCAAGTTCTAGACTAACACAGGATATCAGAGAATATAATCAAGACCCCACATCACACAATGCACATGATTCACTCTGGACGGCTCAGGCCCGACTCTTAAGTTAAACAACTAAGTATAGTCATCATATTAACTCAACACATGAAAAGTAATCATAGGAGTCAACAAATGAACTTAAGCGTCAAAAGAAAGTCACATCTATTCTCAAGGCCTGTGTGATGACCCAAAGGGTCATCTTATGTTTTAGAACTAGATTCTGTGTTTTGAGGTCTTCAAAACCTCATTTTATTCCTTCTTGATTTGCGTGCGCAATCCGGGCATGTATCCGGAAAGCATTTATATAAAAAATTGAAGAAATAATAATTTTTGACCTAAAAAGTTGATTTTTATTGACTTTGGTCAATGTTTTGGGTAAACGGACCCGGACCCGTGTTCTGACGATCCCGGTGGCTCCGTAGTAAAATATGGGACCTGGGAATATGCCTGGAATTGAATTCCAAGGTCCCTAGCACGAGAAATAAATTTTTGATGAAAATTGTTAAACTGAAATTATAATGGTTTTGAGAAAATGGTTAATAGTTGATCTTGTTGGTATCGTGTTCGTATTTTGGTTCCGGAACCCGGTACAGGTCCGTTATGATATTTATACCTTATCTGTGAAATTTGTTGAGAAACGGGACTGATTTGACATGATTCGGACCTTTGGATGAGAAAATAGAAGCTTTGAAACTTTCTTGAAATTTTCACGCAATTTGGTGCTAAATTCGTAGTTCTAGGTGTTATTTTGCGATTTGATCGCGCGAGCAAGTTTGTATGATGTTTTAAGACTTGTGTGAATGTTTGTTTTGGAGCCCCGAGGGCTCGGGTGAGTTTCGGACAGGCTACGGAGTGATTTGAACTAAAGAAAAATTGCTGGTATGCTTCAGATTTGCAGACTCGCAATTGCGAGGTCTGGCTCGCAAATGCGAGCCTCGCATTTGCGAAAAATGATCGCATTTGCGAAGCAGGGGAGGGGACTGGGTAGTTCGCATTTGCGAAGAGTTGGCCGCATTTGCAAAAGTCCTGGTTCGCATTTGCAATTGGGACTTCGCATTTGCGATGGCAGCAGAAATGCGAGAAGTTTGCATTTGTGATACTTTTCTCGCATTTGCGAGCTTCGCAAATGCGAAGCTCAGGTCGCAAATGTGACATATGCAGCTGATAAGTTTTTGACTTAGACGGGATTTTCATTCATTCACCCATCTGCGGCTGATATGCTCAAGATTGCCGCATTTGCGGAAGTCCTGGTTCGCATTTGCGACTGGGACTTCGCATTTGCGATGGCAGTAGAAATGTGAGAAGTTCGCATTTGCGATGGCAGCAGAAATGCGAGAAGTTCACATTTGCGATACTTTTCTCGCAAATGCGACATCTGCAGCTGATAAGTTTTGGACTTAGACGGGATTTTCATTCATTCATCCATTTTTCAAAACCTAAACCTCAAGAGACGATTTTCCAAAGGCTAGTTCTTCCCCAAATCATAGGTAAATGATTCTTAACTCATTTCTTTCAATCTTTTACTTCTTTTTACAAGATTTCATCCTAAAATCTAGGGTTTTTTATGGAGGAATTGGGGATTTTTGAGTAGAACTTAGGAATTCAAAATTTGGGGATTTAGACCTCAAATTGAGGTCGGATTCCAAAACCAATTGTATATTCGGGCTCAGGGGTGAATAGATAATCGGGTTTTGGTCCGAACTTCGAGTTTTGGCCAAGCGGGCCCGGGATCGGTTTTTGATTTTTTGGGGAAAATGTTGAGAAACTTACGCTCATGCATTTGAATTGATTTCTTTAGCGATAATTGATGTTATTAAGTTAATTATGACTAGATACGAGTGGATAAGAGGTGAAATCTAGAGGAAAATTGGCCGTTTGATTGAGGTAAGTGTTGTGTCTAACTTTGACTTGAGGGATTAGGGATCCCCGACTTAATTGTTATGTGAAAATCCATGTGTGTGGCGCATAGGTGAGGTGACGAGTACCTATGCGCCGCCAAATTATCTGTTCAGCCTGTTCTCTTCCCCATTCTTAATATATTGTTTTCCTGTCTTAATTGCTACGTGCCTATTGGTGCTTCCATGTCTAATTGCTTCTTGTTAAATGTTGTTTTCTTTATTGACGTTAGTAACTATTCCGTAGTTTTATTGTGTTACATTATTGGTTTAAGTTGGTTTATCGGTGTATCATGGTAAACTTTGGTTGGTCTCGCTGAGTAGTGGTAATTGAGTGAAGTTTCATAAATGTATAGCTTTCTAATTATTTTGGGTTGAGGCATAACTATTGTGGAGGGTTTTGAGCTGAATTGTGAAATACTTGTTCTTATTGTGTGATTGGTACTGATATGGTGGGATCGGGTTGCGCGCCGCAACAGGAGTAATAAGAGTGGAATGGTGGGATTGGGTTGCACGCCGCAACATGAGGAATAAGGGTGATATATTGAGGAGTAATAAGGGTGGACTGGTGGGATCGGGTTGCACACCGCAACAAGAGTAATAAGGGTGAATGTTTATATTGTTACTGATTATATGGTGGGATTGGGATGCGCACCGCATCATTTTGTTATTTATGTCTTCTTCTTCTACTGTGATTTATTCCTGTAGTATTGTAACTCTCTTAAGGATTGGTTATAGCTGAGTACTGGCAAGATAATTGGGTTCTGTATTTATTTTTGTGCTGCAATTTACTGTTCCATTTCGTTCCGTACTTCCTTGTTGCTTTATTATATATCATATGCAGGTTATATTGTAAATGCCACGCCGTAGCCTCATCATTACCTCGTCGAGGTTAGGCTCGGCACTTACCAGTACATGGGGTCGGTTGTACTGATACTGCACTCTGCACTTTCTGTGCAGATTTCAGAGCTGGTAGTGGCTGATCGAGAGGTCGGTTGCAGATACTTCATCCAGGAGACGCAAGATAGTCCTGTTGGCGTCCGCAGGCCCTAGCGTCCCCTCCTATGTTTCTATTTCCCTGTTTTCTTTTCTTTCGAGACAGATGTACTTCTTTCAGACCAGTATTTGTAGTAATTCGTACTATGTTCGTGGATTGTGACACAAGTTTCTGGCTGTTAATAGCTTCGGTATTATTAACTGTATATAGATGGCCAGTTTATTATGTACTTTCGCATTTATTTCTGTTTGATTTAGTTTTGTTAATTTTAACTATAAAATGTGAAGGAAAAAGGTGAATAGAACTCTAACGTTGGCTTGCCTAGCGAGTGCGATGTTAGGCGCCATCACGGTCCCGACGGTGAAAAATTCGGGTCGTGATAGCATGTGTCTAGATAGAATGCAAAAAAGATAATCAGCTCAAATGTTACAACTCTAAGTCCCAGCATAACACATGTCAAAAGCGTAGATACTCAAGGTTTTCCATTCCATTATCAGTTCTACAGAAGAAAGAAAAAGGAAAATCTTTTTGTTTTTTTTCTTTAGACTTTACTCCCTTAAGAAAACAGTTTAAGAAATCCTCGTCGGAAAAAGTTCAAAATTTTTAAAAATTTCTACCTAAAAAAAACTATTGCCCGGTTCAAAGAGTCATCCCTTGGAAAAGAACCGTGGCCATAAGAAAAACCAAGAGGGATTATTTCTACCTAATTATTTTTTTAACTTACATAAACATAGCACAAGAAATTACCCAGACAGTCTTCTCCCACCCCACACTTAAAATTGTGCATTGTCCCTAATGCACACCATAAATAACAAGAGGGTAAAAGAAACTCCCCGGTAGGTCAAAGGACGAAGCATTAGCAGTTCATGGGATACTCAGACTTCTCCCGGCCATAGTCCTTTGTGCCAGCATAGTCCCCGGCAATGGCGCCATAATTTGATCACGCCCAACTCTAGTCCTAAGAAGGATAAGTGGTCGCTACAAATATAATCCGATCTAAAAGCCCGGGGTCGAATCCCACAGAGAAGTAAGGCTTAGCAATTGTTTAGTATTGGTAAGAAATACAAGTTCAAATAATTTCCTAGTTATAAAAATTGTAATTTTTTATATATTTTAAACTAATTAAAAAAATAACAAACCCAGTTTGATCCCAACAAGTGGGGTCTGGGGAGGGTAGTCTGTACGCAGACCTTACCCCTATCTAATGCAGGTAGAGAGGTTGTTTCCAATAGACCCTCGGCTCAGGAAGGGCAAGAAGAAGAAGAGGAAAGCAAGGGAGGAAGAAAGATGGAAGATAAAAGAAAAAGGGAGAGATAAAGGATAAGTGGTTATTTTAAACAAATTAATTAACAAATATAAAAAGTAGTAAAATTATCAACTAACAAGACTAAGGAGGTCTAGAGTTATGATTTTTTCAATTGTCGGAATTCTCCCCAGTATGTTTTCTATAATTTCGTCTAAGTATTCTCCACCGATCATGAGTACTTCAGGTGTCGTAATTCTCTTCCGAGCAAATAATACAATTTACTAGACATATTCTTCCGAACTACGCTAGCTGGCATTAATTCACCGCTCCTAAGATCGCACCAAGGTTTCGTTATTCCTAATTGCACCTTTAAACCCTCTGTATTGATTCCTCACATACGTTAGGAGTAATGTTGTTCAACAACTACCTAAATATTAGCCTTTTTCCAAGCAATACATACTAATAGGCACAGTCAATTGATGGCCTAACAACAATAAACACATAGTTGAACAAGTAGAGAAATCCTACGGCTCAATTATATAAAAACGTCATAAGAATTTATCCTACAAAAGGTTCCATCAAAACCCTAAATAACAAATTAGTTATTCATAATAGTATGCAAAACTACAACACTAGAATTCACAACCAATAATAAAAATAGGAAGAAGAAGTGAAAAACTCGTAGAAGAATTCTCCGTCTTGCTCCTAGTGTGTTCTTGCCTCCTTCGGTCGATAATCTCCTATCTAAAAACGTCCAATCCCCCCTTCAAAAGCGAGTTAAGGACTATTTATATGTGATAGGGTTTGCATGGGTCGAAATAATACAAGCCCACTTCGGAACAACCTTTTTAGGTTAGCTCGTTCACTCTCTCGTGTGCACGCGAGAGTGAACGAGCGAAGTTCTTCTCTTTTTCTTTTCCTTCTAGGTCTCTCGTGCACTTCCATTCCTTTTTGCCATATTCCGCTGGTGTACGCGAGAGTGAACGAGAAAAGTCCTTTTGCCTTTTGGTCCCGAATCAACTTCTTTTGCTTACATTTCGTCCAACTTGCTCCTACACATAAGAATGCACGTAATGAGCATAATTCACTAAAAAAACTCATGTAACCTCCCGCAACCATATAAGCTATGAGATGAAAGTACACCGAAAAATATGTATTTCTGGCCGTTTATCAACCATACCTTAAATATAACATACACACGAGAAAATACAGGAACATAGAGTATTACTCAATGTTTGAAAAAGGAGAACTGAAAGGATACGCCTTAGTCCTGTTAGAACAGGAGAGACTTTTGAAGATACGCATTGTTAAAAACACTTTCATGGCATAGTATAATGATAATTTTGCCCTTGGTCGACCAACTATATTTTGTGTATTAAATTTTTTTCTTTTTTGAAATATTCATTTTTCAAATAGTAGGATTCTAAATATTAGGACTTTGAAATCAACTGAAATTTTGATTGTTAAATCTTTCCTTTTAATACTAGGTACTAGGTGAGAAGTCTTAATATTTAAGTCCTAATACATAAATCCAACAAATATACTACGTTAACAAAATATGATGTAATTGTTTAGAGATTTTTCTATGCAATTGAGTTACATAGAAACGATATAAGTAATACTATCCTAATTTGTGCTATCATTAGTTTTAGGCTTTAAAGATCTTTTCAAATAATATTTTCTAGGATTGTTATCATGGAATATAACTATAATTCATTTAATATTATCTTGGATGTGAACTATAAATACGAATACAATATATATTTCTATATTATATTTGTATTACTTTAATTTTTATTCAAATATTATATTATTTTTATCTTTTTTTTTTGTATAATAATTTTAAAAATATACTCAACAATTTGAAGAATAAAATTAAGAATATAACGAGAGAAAGAGAAAAAAAAAGTTACTGGTGTTTACTCTTGAAAAAAATTATTATTTTTTATCAATTTCTTAATTTTGTTTGAGTCTTCTAAAATGAACTTGTGAATAACTTCTCAAAAAAAAAAAATCAGAAAAACTCTTAAAGTTTTCAAGGATTATATGTGATTGCTTTTTTTGGTCAAAAGGAAATTTTTTATTTCAACCAAGTATAATATTTACAAGCATACCTGCTCATTGGACTATAGAGACAGGATCCTTACAAAAATAGCCTATGAAAAAACTTCCTGATCTATCTGCTTTCAGTACTAAGTTCTATATCTGCTCACCTTCCAAGAAGGGTATCAGTTATAGAACCATAAAACTAATAGCTTCTAGCTTGGGTATCCTCTCAATCTATCTAATTCATTCTGCCAATTGGAATATCTTTGTCCTACAATGTGTAATTGCAAGGATATCTTTCAGTATTTCTATAAGAGGTTTTTGTATTTGTCTGAATCTTCTACTGTTCCTTTCCATCCAGATGTGGTAAACTGTGGCTGCAAATAGAAAAGCATAGATAGCATTTCTGGGCTGCTTACTCCTTGTCTGCTAGTTCAGTAACTTCTTCATTCCATGACTTCATTTGTCGCTGCTTTCCTATCCATAGTAGTAGCTTCTGCCAAATGCTCTTGGAATAGTGGCATTCAAAGAACAAGTGGTTGAATGTCTCTTCTGAACTAGTTGAGCAAAGAGCACACTCACTTTGCACTTGAATTCCCCATTTTCGAATTCTATCCACTGTTGCCAATTTTTGCTGAAGGGCCATCCACAGGGTGAATTGATGTTCTGGAATCAAAACCTTTACTTAGTATCAAGCTTTTCCAAGTAACTTTAGGGTATTGAGGAAGACTGTCCATGTAAGCTTTCTTTATGCTGAATTTTCTCTGAGTTGCCTACTTCTGTAGCCTGTCCATATTAGGAGCTACCCACTGTCTAGCTTCAAAGATCTTTCTAACCACCCAGCTTGCTTGCCTTGGTGTTTTCATGTCCTTTAAGTCCTTATCCTTTATGTATTGGTATTGTATCCACTGGACCCGAAAAGTGTCTTTTTTCTAAGATATTGCCCATAATAATTTAAGTATTGCTGCTTTATTCCATAAAGTGAAGTTGAGGATATTTAGCCCACCAATTGATCTTGGTTGACAAACTGATTCCCAAGCAATTAGTATTCTATTGACATTCTCCTTCGATCCATGCCTGAGGAAATTCCTGCAGACTGTTGTGACTAACTTCAACACTTTTTTTGGAAGCAAAAAAATTTGGGCCCAGTAGGTTTGAATCTCTGTGACGACCCGGCTGGTCGTCTCATGAGTTACCGCTTCGTTTTCCCCATTTCTGCTTCTAACTGCTTTAATTATCGATTTTGTATGTGATCGGGTTGGTTGGCTCGGGTTCGGAATGGTTTTGAGAAGGTTGAGACACTTAGTCTCTTTTAAGAAGGCTTAAGTTGGAAAAGTCAACCGGACATTGACTTATGTGTTAGAGGGCTCGGATGTGAGTTCCGATTGTTCGGATAGCTTCGGGAGATGATTTGGGACTTAGGGGCGTGATCAAAATGTGTTTTGGAGGTCCGGAGTAGATTTAGGCTTGAATTGGCAAAATGGAGTTTTTGGCGTTTTCCGGTTGATAGGCGAGATTTTGATATAGGGGTCGGAATGGAATTCCGGAAGTTGCAGTAGCTTCGTTATGTCATTTGGGATATGTGTGCAAAATTTCAGATCATTTGGACGTGGTTTTGTTGGGTTTTTGATCAAAAGCGGAATGCGGAAGAATTTAGAACCTTAGGCTTGAATTCGATGAGTTTTGGCGATTTTGATGTTGTTTGAGGTGTTTTAAAGATTGGTACAAGTTTGAATAAGGTTATGGAATACGTTTGTGCTTTTGGTTGGGGTCTCGGGGCCTCGGGGTGATTTCGGATGGTTGACGGGGAGTTTGAAGAATTAGTGCAGCTGCTGTATTTTTGCTGCTTTTGGTATTTCCGCACCTGCGGATAGGGGACCGCAGGTGCGGCGCCGCATATGCGAAGGAAGGGCCGCAGAAGCGGCCAGAGGTACATTGGTCAGGAAACCACAGAAGCGGCTAGGGGGACCGCATCTGCGATGTCGCAGATGCGGGTGAGTAACCGCAGATGCGGGCAACAGGGAACTTAAGTGACTTCCGCAGAAGCAGATCAAGAACCGCAAATGCGGTACCGCAGATGCGGTGGGATGACCGCAGATGCGGAAATGTCTGGTCAGATTATATTAATTCCTCCTTCGCGATTTTCAGAAGGTTTCTCACCTTTAACACAAAAATTTTGGAGCTTTGGGCGATTTTGAAGAGAGGAAATCATTGTTCTTCGTTGAGGTAAGGATTTTGGACCCTAAAACTCGATTATTTGTGATTAAGGAACAAAATATCAGTGTTAAATTCATGAAAATCAGTAGAAAAAGGTGGAGTTAGGGCTTGAGATTATGAGACCTTCTAGGGATGATTTGAGGGGTCAAACGAACTCCGATTTTTGAGTTCTTTATATGTACGGACTCGTGAGATGATGAAGAACATTTTGGTATACAGTTTTTCCAGTTCCGGGACGCGGGCCTGGGGGTCGGGTTTTGACTGATTTCGAGTTTTGTGCTTAAAATCGATATATTTCAATTGGAATTCATTCGTTTAGCATAATTTAATGATAAAAATCTGAACTTGGTAGATTTGGAGCACTCGGAAGTTGATTCGAGAGGCAAGCGTGTTGCAGAGTAGCTTTTCGGGCTACTTCGACCTTACTAATCATTTTAAATGTTGTTCTGAGGGTATGAAATCCTGGATTACACAACGTTCGGTTGTGTTGAGGTGACGCACACGCTAGATGACGAGCGTGGGGTCATGCACCGTTGGGGATTGTGACCTAGTCCATCCCGAATGATTATTTTTCTGTATATTTGGTAGCTAATTGTTTGATATTATTATACTTTGGGCTAAACGCCATGTTTAGGCTTCGTGCCAACTGTTTGAACCCTTAGGGGATTTTAAATGACATTTTTCCTCTCTGTTGATTTCATATTGATGCTCAGTCATGCTATATTTTCACTATTCAAAACTTAGCTATGTTATTCTGTTTTAAACACATTAAATAATATTTTAAAGATATTTTGAGCTGAGCTTCATGTTTTACTGATGCCCGAGGGGCTTATGAATTCTGACTGAGTAAGGCCGAGGGCCTGTGTTGTGAGGATACTTTTGGGTCGGGTTGCACGCCGCAGCAGTGATATACCGATTATGATAATGAGGTCGAGGGCCTGAGATTGTACGCCACGAGATGGCTTGAGATTGATATGAGGCCGAGAGACTGTTTATGATGCCACGAGATGGCTTGATATTGCGCTTGGGCCGTAAGGGGCCCCTCCCAGAGTCTGTACACCTGCAGTGAGCGCGGGTACCCATTGTGATATGAGATATAGCCCAAGGGGCTGGTATTGTTTTGTGATATTGCCCGAGGGGCTGATTTTGTTGTTACTGTGCCCGAGGGCCATTTGTTATGTGTTTACCTTTTCTTGTTGCATTTTATATATATAAATATTGTTTGACTGTTAAAAGGTGTTATGAGATTTTCACTGATTTTGTTAGACCTCTTATAGCTTAATGTTGTGCCTTACGTGGTTTTATATTACTCAGTCTTCATTTATTTTTATTACTCACTGAGTTGGAGTACTCACTTTACTCCCTGCACCCCTGTGTGCAGATTCGGACGCTACAGGTCCTGCTCCTAAGGGTTGATAGCTCCAGCAGGTCTCCGGAGATTTTACTAGGTAGCTGTTTGGCGATTCGCAGCCCAGTGCATTCTCCCTCTATCTTAGTTATTTTTTATTCAGTTATGTAGTAGTGGATTAGACTTCAGACTTCTAGTGTTGTTTTAGATGCTCATGACTGGTGACACCCTGATGTCGGGCTGTGTTGGTTTTTTATTTCCGCAACTTATACTGTTATTTTGGGATTTTATTTCTATTAAAGACTTGGTATTTATTATTTTAACTCCTTAAAGTGAATTGGAAGTGTGTCGGCTGGCCTTGTCTTCACGAGAGGCGCCATCACGACTAAGTTTGGGTTTAGGGTCGTGACAATCTCGAATAGTACACTCTTTATCAGTTGAAGTCTGCCTGCATAAGATAGGAACTTTGAGGACCAGCATCTCACCCTAGCCACCATTTTTTCCACTAAGGGCATACATTGATTGGTAGTCAATTTTGCGGCAGACAAAGGAACTCCTAGGTATTTGAAAGGCAAGCTTCCAAGAGAGAAATATAGCTCATCTAGGATGTGTTTTCTAAACTCAGTAGTGACACTAGCAATATACAAGGAGCTCTTCTCCATATTGGCTTTAAGCCCAAAAACAGAAGAGAAGTGCTCAAAGTATTTCATTAGAAGCTGCATTGAGATCTTATCTGCTCTACAACACAGAAGCAGGTCATCAGCAAAACATATGTGAGTGATGTGTTGTTTAGAGAACTTTGGGTGATAATTGAAGTCTGGGTTACTCTGCAGCTGCTTCAATGCTCTGTTTAGGTACTCCATCACAAGTACAAAAAAATATGGTGGCATAGGGTCCCCTTGTCTTAGGCCTTTCTTTACTGGGAATCTAGTTGTTATACCACCATTGATCAACAGAGAGTAACTTACTGTGGTTACACACTCCATTATCAGAGTCACCATCTTGTGAGGAATACCTAGTTCAATCAGTAGTTGTTTTAGAAAACTCCATTCAACTGAGTCATAAGCTTTCCTAATATCAACTTTAATGATGCATCTTGGAGAGACTGTTCTTCTTGTATACCCCTTCACCAACTCATGAGCCAGAATGACATTGTTTAAAATATTTCTCCCCTTTATGTATGCAGATTGAGTTGGTCCTATAAGATAGTCCACAGCTGCTTTTAGTCTCTTTGTTATGATCCTGGCAATAATCTTGTATAGAGTTGAGCAACATGCAATTGGCCTGAATTCTTTCACATAAGTTGGATGATCCACCTTAGGAATCGGTGTGACAGTGGTGCAATTTACTTCTCTGAGTAACCTGCCTATTTCAAAGAACTGCTGAATAGCTTCTGTCACCTCTTTCCCTATACTCGCCCAGAAGGTCTTATAGAACTCAGCCGGATATCCATCCAATCCTGGAGCTTTGTCATCTGGTAACTCCATTACTGCCTGCTTAACTTCTTCTTGTGTCACTGGATTCAGCATTGACTGTTCCTGTGCTAGGGTCAATGTAGGACCATCCCTAGCAATGTTGATATCTGTTCCAGGAAGTGTATGAGTTGCTTCCCCCAGTAACTTCTTGAAAAAGTTTATGAATTCTTGATGAATCTGTTCTGGCTCAGTTATTCTATTATTCTGGTCATTGTAAATGCATGACACTCTATTCCTTGCTTGTCTAGATTTTAGTTAGGCATGAAAATATTTGAATTTGAGTCACCTTGTGCAATCCAAGTAGCTCTTGAGTTTTGTCTAAGTACCCTTTCCTGAACTGCATCCCAGTTTTCTATCAACTTAATAGTCAGTTTCTCCTCCTCAATAAGTTCTGGATTGAAGTAGTCATCATTTAATGCCCTTTGTATTGTCTCCAACTTTGTCCTTAAGTTCTCTAGCTTTTTATCGATGGAAGAGTACTCTTTGTGAATGTTCATTGTTTGGATTTCTAGCAGCTTCAATCTTTTGCATATCCTAAACATAGCAATTCCCTGAATTTGTTTTGTCCAAACTGTATTAACTGCTTCTCTATATTCTTCTTGCTGTAGAAGTACTGTTAGAAGTCTAAAAGGTCTTCTTACTTTTGGCCTGTTCACCTCTGTATTTAACACAATAGGAGAATGATCTGAGACTCCTGGTAGCATATAGACTGCTTCAATTCCTGCATATATCTGGAACCAGTCTGGATTGCCAAATGCCCAGTCAATGTGACTGTAAATTCTGTCGTTTGCATCCCTCTTATTGCTCCAAGAGAATTGACATCCTCTTTTGGTTATTTGCCCTACTCTAATATCATCAATACAGCACTGGAAGTCCGCCAGCTCCTGTTGATGTACTGGTTCTCCATTAATTCTGTCCCCAACAGATAGTATACTATTGAAATCCCCAAGTATGATCCATGGCCCATTTGTCTTGGCATGTATATCCCTAAGTTGATCCCATATAGGCTTCCTATCAGCAACAGTATGCAATCCATAGATAAAAGTCCCATAACAGTAGAAGCTTGTAGTTCTGTCCTGAATATGACAATGGATGAGTTGATTAGAAATTTGAATTACTGAAACTGTCACATTCACTGTCTTCGACCCAATCCAAATTCTCCCTTTAGGTGCTTCTGAGTAGTTATCTACAAATTTCCACTTTGTGCCAAACTTCTTCTGAATCACTTCAGCTTTTGACCGTCTTACTTTGATTTCAAAGATACCCACCATATCTATCTTATTAGTAAGCAAAAACAGTTTAAACTCTTTTTGCTTGTGAGGCTTGTTCAGCCCCCTTATATTCAAAGAGCTAAATATCATGGTGGGGGTGGTTTGCTTGTCTTGGTTCCTTTGTCTACCAATAGGTCCTCTATTTCATCTTGGTCAGTTATTGCTTTCTCAAGGATCCTTAAAGGAGCAAACTGGTTTCTTCTAGCTATCTCTTGTGCATCAATATGTTTTCTATATTTCTTCTTTGAGCCATGGTGGACTATAACCTGCTTCCCTTTGTTGAATAACTGCACCTGTATTGGTGGTGCCACTTCTGAGTTTGTAGCTCGAGGTACCTCAGGCTTGTTAGTTTCAGGATCTGTTGTAGTTTTTGGTACTACAACTTTCTCCTTTACTTCTTCTGCCTTCATCTTCCATTCCCATTTCTCCTTCTTCTTCCTCTTATTCTGTTTCTTTCCTTGCTGTTCCTGTTGGGATTGTTTTTGTTGACATTTCTCAGTCATATGTCTAAATTGATTACAATCTTGGCAGAATGTAGGCTTCCATTCATACTCCATATTTTGTCCCCAAATTTTCCCTTCTGCCACAATTACAGGTAGAACATCTGGTAGAGTTTGAGTGATATCCACCTCTGTGAGAACTCTAGCATAGGAAATTCTATCAACATGAGTTGTAAGCTTATCTGTACACAGTGGCTTCCCAATATAGCTCGCCAATCTTCCTAAGTTTTCCTCAGCCCAGAACTGTATTGGTAGTCCTGGAAACATCACCCATATGGAACCACTCTCATTGATTCATTTTTAACACTAAAGTCTGGATTCCACTCCTTCAGAACCAAGGGTCTGTTATTGAACGTATAAGGGCCATTTTGAAGTATCAACTTTTTATCATCTATCGAATCAAATCTAAAGATGAGGTAATCATCATCATGTAACAGTACCTTTGGCGTATTTACTGAGCTCCATACTCCATATACGAACTTGAGCATCTCTTTAAAAGTTGGATTTCCCCCAATTACATATCCAATTAGGGCATTTTTCCATTGTTGACATTGCTGCTCCACTTCATTTAGATTCAATTCAACCAGCTTAACTCTATCTTTAATCACCGGTGGATAGAATTTCAGTTGCATGCCTTAGTCCTTCATTCAATTTCCTTTGACTATCTCCGCCATAGATCTAGGTGGCTCTGTTGAGTAAGTCAATTTACACGCTGCTGTTACAATTCCTAATTTCGGTGGGACTGAGGCTTCTGGTGGAATTATGGTAGCTCTTGTTACCGTTGGTAGATTCATTCATTGCCGTCGTTTGCATGATTGTCGGCGCACTTCCCATCCCCGGCATCCAGTTGATAAGTTGTCGAGGACCTAGTTGTTGTTCAATTCCCGATTCTGGTGTAACCAATCTACTAACCAATTCCTCAATTTGGTCTAGAGCTTTTCGTCATCGAAGATCGTCGTTGATGGCTGTTCATGGTTGTTGGCGTACGTTAGCAATCCTGCTTAACGTGCGCCGTCAGAGAGAAACCATCAATGGAAGTGATTATATGTGATTGCTGAAATTGAAAAGAAGCATGATAACTAATGAATTTAAAGTGATTGAATCATACATCTGAAATAAATTTTAAGTTGAATATATTGAATAATGATTGAGAACTTCTATGAAGATTCATCATTTTAGGGAATATTAACTTTTATTTTATAACTTAAACATTATATTTAATGTTATTTATAAAATAATTACTGAGATATTATACACGCGCAAAGCGC
>NC_032000.1:27726192-27734242 GCF_001879085.1 Nicotiana attenuata | reverse complement strand
TATATATATATATATATATATATATATATATATATATATATATATATATATATATATATATATATATATATATATATATATATATATATATGTATGTATATAAAATATTAATTTATTTTATATTCTTTGAACAACAATCTGATTGTGTATATGAATAACTTCCCTCTTCGAACTTCAAATTCTGTAGGAAAACTATTAGCATAAGTAATATCGTAACCAAAAACTTCTTAATATATATGCGATCATAAAAAGGAGGCTACAAGTTGTTGAAGACGGTCACAAACTTTAAGACGTGAAGCATCAAGCATAACCAATAAGGAATTTTTACATTCCTATACCATATAGGAAACCTTATTACCCTCAATATTTAAGGTTTGATATAATTACATTTAGTATACCAAATTACCAATTCTATACTATAGTGTATTTTAAGGGTACAATTAATGCAGCGTATATCCCTCCTTAATTCAAGGTACCGTATATCCCACCCCTCCCACGTTTCTCTCTCCCAAACCCTCACCCTCACACACGTTTTACTCAAACACACATTCTTTTTACCCCTTTTCCCTCTTCTAAAACCGCAGAAACATCGTTAATCCACCATTAAAGTTCAATTTAATTTTTTTTTTTTGCAGAAGATTTTGGCCATGTTTTGACAGTACGTAAGAGAACCGGTTATGTGAACCAAAAAAGCATGCGGCCCCTCAATCGTGTATTTACCTTGGGAACATAATGTGCATTGTGTATGCAGTACAAACCTCCAGACACTGGACCGTTTGATTGATTAATGTTCTCAATCAATTTGATAGTTGCAACTGACAGATGAATAATATACTTGTCGCATAGTATTGTTCTGCAGAAAATTAGTTGACTAGCATTGGTGCAAGTGATTAGTTAGTGATTACATTATCATATGCATAAACTTGCAAGAGGTTCTTTTGAGGTACGTTTGTTGTGAAGTGGTTTTTATTTGGGTCAAGTGTCAGAGCTGGTCTTGTATTCATGATAATCTTGTGATTTGTAGAAGTTTTAGTCGTTTTTGATTTGTGAAAACTGTCACGACCCGGATTTCCCATCCTCGGGAATCGTGATGGCGCCTACTAATGAGAGCTAGGCAAGCCAACTTAATTAGCATTTTCATTAAATACCTATTCCTTTTTAACAATTAACAGCATTAAATAAAGGCAACAGAATTAAAAATCATAAGCGGAAGACTTAAATGTAGATAGATGATCAATAATACAGAAGTTCCAACACCTATATCTCTACCCCGGGACTGGAGTCACATACTCACGAACATCTAGGGAGTACTACATACAAAGTATGAAAGAAACATAATCTGTTTATCTCGAGTACAATGAGATGACAGCCAAATGTAAAGATAGACGGGAGACGCCGGGCCTGCGGACGCCTGCAAGCTACCTAAGGTCTCTCTGGATTGAAGGTTCACCCCCGTGCTAATGTTGCTGCTGCTGCTCAATACCTGGACCTGTGCAAAAATGCACAGAGTGTAGCATCAGCACAACCGACCCCATGTGCTGGTAAGTGCCTGGCCTAACCCCGGCGAAGTAGTGACGAGGCTAGACAGGACCTACCAAAAACAGCCTGTGCAGGTGTATATAAACAAGTACAATGAAATAACAACAGAAAATACCAGCTAAGGCAGGGAGGGGACATGCTTAGGGGAAATACAGATGAACACAATTTATCAGAAGTAAACACGGAACCACACCCGATCTCATAATCTATATAAGTGGTCGGCGTGCCACACGATCCCATCTCATAATATATATATATATATATATATATATATATATATCTAGGTGGTCGGCGTGCCATACTATCCCAGTTCATAATATATAAGTGGTCGGCGTGTCACACGATCCCATTTCATAATATGTAAGTGGTCGGCGTGCCACACGATCCCATTTCATAATATATAAGTGGTCGGCGTGCCACACGATCCCATTTCATAATATATAAGGATTTCCCGGCAAGGGAACAAGCATCAATTCAACCATCCCGGCAAGGGAGAATACAAATAAACCATTAACTCCCGACAAGGGAGCAACAACATTAACTTACACGTCCCGGCAAGGGAGTAATTACAACTCTTCCTCTTCCGTTCATTTCTTACGTCTTAATCGTGTCATATTTCGAGCCAACACTCCAAGGAGTTTACAATTCATATTTTTCCTCTTCATATTGTTCACATTATATCGAGTCCATCAATTAAACAAGAAGGAGTCACTACAGAATCCCAAATAAGCACAAGCAAGGACTCACGGTCATGCTAGACACCGGTGTATAGATACTCGTCACCATGCCTATACACCATACTCAACATTTAGCAATTAGCAAATAATACTCTAATCCTATTCCCTCAAACCAAAGTTAGATCAAACACTTACCTCGAATGCTCCAACTCAACTCAAGCCTCTAGTATCGCTTTACCCTTCGAATTCACCACCAAACCGCTCGAATCTAGTCACAAATGCTTGAGTGTATCAACAAATGCTAATCTAATAAATTTGAATGCATGAAAAGTAAATTTCCCAAAGTTTTACTCAAAATTTCCCAAAACGCCCCCGGGCCCACGTGGTCAAAACCCGAGGTTCGGACCAAAACCCGACTACCCATCCCCCCATGAACTCAGATATATAAGTTATTTTGGAATCGCACCTCAAATTGAGGTCCAAAACCCCCAAATTTTGAAACCCTAGTTCTACCCTAAATTCCCAAATTCCCCCATTAAAAATCTTTGTTTTGAAGTTGAAATTATGTTTAAAGATGTTAAGAAGCAAGGAAAATAAGTTAGAAATCACTTACCAATCGTTTTGAAGGAGAAGAATCGTTTGGAAAATCGCCTCTTATGTTTTGGGTTTTGAAAAAAGTGCAAAATGACTGAAAATCTTAGATTTATATACTTTGCTGAAGGACTGGCGCGGACCGCGCAAAAATGCCCTGCGGCCGCGCCGAGGAAGGGAGGGAAAACGACTCTCTGAACCTATCCAGCGCGGACCGCACTGATTTGGTGCGCGGCCGCGCTGGTTGATCTAGAGTTCACTGGCCCTCTGAACCTAGCCACGCGGACCGCGCAGAAATGCACCGCGGCCGCGTTGGGGGCCTGTATCACCTGGACCTGCAATTTCTGATACTTTTTAAGTCTAAAACCCTCCCGGGACCCACTCAAAACTCACCCGAGCCCTCGGGGCTCCAAAACCAACATACTCACAACTCCAAAAACATCATACGGACTCATCCGTGCGATCAAATCGCCCAAAACAACATCGAATTAGGCCTCAAGACCCATGATTTCCTTCCAATTTCCATGAAACATCAAATTTTACTGTTGCTAGCTCAAAACACGTCAAATGACGTCCAAATCTAACCAAACTTCACAGCAATTGCTTAACTCATATTCAAAACTTGTGCCGGGCGTCGGAACCAAAGTACGATCCCAACAGCACAATCTTCTAACAAATAACACTTTCCAATTCTTTAATTATTTTCAGAAAACAATTTCACGTAAAAATTCATTCCTCGGACTCGGGACCTCGGAATTTGATTCCGGGCACATCCCCAAGTCTCATATTATCCTACGGACCCTCCGGGACTGTTGAATCACGAGTCCGGGTCCGTTTGCCCAAAACGTTGACCGAAGTCAAACTTAATCAATCAAAACATCAAAATTTTTTTATTATCTTTCTCGCAAATTCATCTTTAAACGTTCCGGCTACGCGCCCGGACTGCGCACACAAATTCGAGGCAACCACCAAGTGAGGTTTTCACGGTCTCAGAAATACAGAGTGAGTAGGAATACAGGTGATGACCCCTTTGGGTCGTCACATTCTCCACCTCTAAAACAACCGTTCGTCCTCGAACGGACAAGAGAAAGAAGTACCTGAGTCGGGAAAAAGATGGGGATAACGGCTCCGCATATCAGACTCGGAGGCTGACCTTGGACCTCAACTGACGAACCTGCCGGTCTAGAATAGCTACCGGCTCCTCCTCATATGATAAGTCCTTGTCCAATTGGACAGTACTGAAGTCTAATACATGGGTAGGATCACCGTGATACCTCCGAAGCATAGATACATGGAAAACTGGATGCACGACTGATAAGCTAGGCGGCAATGCAAGTCTATAAGCCACCTCTCCCACTCGGTCAAGAATCTCAAACGGACCAATGTACCTAGGGCTCAGCTTGCCCTTCTTCCCAAATCTCATCACGCCCTTCATAGGCGACACTCGGAGCAATACCCACTCACCAACCATGAAAGCTACATCTTGAACCTTACGGTCTGCATAACTCTTCTGCCTAAACTGAGCTGAACGAAGCCTCTCTTGAATGATCTTGACCTTATCTAAGGCCTCCTGAACTAAATCTGTACCCAATAACCGAGCCTCTCCCAGCTCAAACCATCCGACTGGAGACCGACATCGCCTACCATACAACGCCTCATAAGGAGCCATCTGAATGCTGGACTGGTAGCTGTTGTTGTAGGCGAACTCTGCTAAAGGCAAAAACTGGTCCCACGAGCCTCCGAAATCAATGACACAGGCTCGGAGCATATCCTCCAATATCTGAATAGTCCTCTCGGACTAGCCGTCCGTCTGAGGATGAAACGCTATGCTCAACTGAACCTGGGTTCCCAACTCCTGCTGAACTGCTCTCCAGAAGCGCGAGGTAAACTGCGTACCCCGATCCGAGATAATAGATACCGGCACCCCATGAAGGCGAACAATCTCTCGGATGTAGATCTCAGCTAACCTCTCCAATGAATAAGTGGCTGCAACAGGAATAAAATGCGCTAACTTGGTCAGCCTATCAACAATGACCCAAATAGCATCAAACTTCTTCCGAGTCATCGGAAGTCCAGTAACGAAATCCATGGTAATCCTCTCCCACTTCCACTCGGGAAGCTCAATCCTCTGAAACAAACCACCAGGCCTCTGATGCTCATACTTAACCTGCTGACAGTTCAAACATCGAGCCACATATGCAACAATATCTTTCTTCATCCTACACCACCAATAAAGCTGCCGCAAGTCCTGATACATCTTCGCGGCGCCCGGGTGAATAGAATACCGAGAACTATGGGCCTCCGCTAAGATCAACTCTCGAATCCCATCGACATTGGGCACACAAACTCGCCCCTGCAATCTCAAAACACCATCATCATCTAAGGTCACCTTCGTGGCACCTCCACGCTGCACCGTGTCTCTCAGGACACACAAATGGGGATCATCAAACTGCCGATCACGGATACGCTCCAATAATGAAGAACGAGCGACCGTACAAGCTAACACTCTGCTAGGCTCAGAAATGTACAACCTCACAAATCGATTGGCCAGGGCCTGAATATCCAAAGCAAGCGGTCTCTGGCTGATCGGAACATAAGCAAGACTACCCATGCTGGCGGACTTCCTACTCAGTGCATTGGCCACCATATTGGCTTTCCCCGGGTGGTACAGAATAGTAACATCATAGTCCTTCAATAGCTCCAACCACCTCCTCTGCCTCAAGTTCAACTCCTTCTGCTTGAACAAGTACTGCAGACTCTTGTGATCAGTGTACACCTCACACGTCACACCATATAGGTAATGCCTCCAAATCTTCAAAGCATGAACAATGGCCGCCAACTCGAGATCATGAACCGGATAATTCTTCTCGTGGATCTTCAACTACCTCGAAGCATAAGCAATGACTCTGCCATCCTGCATCAATACTGCACCAAGTCCAATACGTGAAGCATCACATAAACCTGTATAAGGCCCTGAGCCTGTGGGCAAAACCAATATCGGTGCCGTAGTCAGAGCCGTCTTGAGCTTCTGAAAGCTCGCCTCACACTCATCCGACCATCTGAACTGGGCACCCTTCTGGGTCAATCTGGTCATCGGGGCTGCTATGGATGAAAATCCCTCCACGAACCGACGATAGTAGCCCGCTAACCCCAAGAAACTCCGAATCTCTGTAGCTGATGCTGGTCGAGGCCAGTTCTTGACTGCCTCTATCTTCTTCGGGTCCACCTGAATACCCTCTGCTGATACAACATGACCCAGAAATGCGACAGAACTCAACCAGAACTCGCACTTCGAGAACTTAGCATACAACTGACTATCCTTCAGAGTCTGAAGAACCACCCTGAGGTGCTGCTCGTGCTCCTCCTGGCTACGGGAGTACACCAAAATATCATCAATAAAGACTATCACGAACATGTCCAAGTAAGGCCTGAACACTCGGTTCATCAACTCCATGAATGCTGCTGGGGCATTGGTCAACCCAAACGACATGACCAGGAACTCATAATGCCCGTACCGAGTGCGGAATGTTGTCTTAGGGACATCGGATGCTCTAATCCTCAGTAGATGGTAGCCAGATCTCAAGTCTATCTTTGAAAACACCTTTGCACCCTGAAGCTGGTCAAACAAATCGTCAATCCTCGGCAGTGGATACTTGTTCTTGATCGTCACTTTGTTCAATTGCCGGTAATCAATGCACATCCTCATCGAACCATCCTTTTTCTTCACAAATAACACCGACGCACCCCAAGGTGAAACGCTGGGTCTGATGAAACCCTTCTCAAGCAAATCCTGCAGCTGATCCTTTAACTCTTTCAACTCTGGCGGGGCCATGCGGTACAACGGGATAGAAATGGGTTGCGTGCCCGGAGCCAGATCAATACAAAAATCGATATCCCTGTCGGGCGGCATACCCGGCAGGTCCGAAGAGAAAACCTCGGGGAACTCCCGAACAATAGGAACAGAATCAATAGAAGGAACCTCTGCGCTGGAATCGCGAACATACGCCAGATAAGCTAAACACCCCTTCTCGACCATGCGTCGAGCCTTCACATATGAGATAACATTGCGAGTGGCATGACCTGGGGTCCCTCGCCACTCCAAACGGGGAAAATCTGGTAAAGCCAAGGTTACGGTCTTGGCGTGACAATCCAAGATAGCATGATACGGGGACAACCAATCTATCCCTAATATAACATCGAAATCCACCATGTCTAAGAGTAATAGATCAACACGGGTCTCAAGACCCTCAAACACTACCACACAAGAACGATGAACTCGGTCGACCACTATAGAATCACCCACCGGTGTAGATACATAAACAGGAATACCCAAAGCATCACCAGGCATAGTCAGGTAGGGTGCAAAATAGGACGACACATATGAATACGTAGACCCAGGGTCAAATAGCACTGAAGCATCCCTATCACAGACCAGAATAGTACCTGTAATAACTGCATCTGAAGACTCAGCCTCTGGCCTGGCTGGAAGAGCATAACACCGGGGCTGGGTCCCACCTTCCTGAACCATCTCTCTGGGATGATCGACTGCTGGCTGGCCTCTACCTCTGGCGGTCCGAGCTCCACCTCTATGATCTCTACCTCCACATCTATGGCCCCTACCTCTGCCCCTAGCTGGCTGGGCGGCCTGTGGATCACCTGATGCCTGAATCATAGGACGAGGACCCTGCTGCTGAGAGCTGTCAGAAACTCGAGGGCAATACCTGGCAATATGTCTCGTGTCGCCACACGTGTAATAAGCCCTCGGCTGCTGAGAATAGCGGAGTGGTGGTGCGCTGATGGGTGCGGATGGGGAACTGAAAAGCTGCTTATCAGAAGACTGCGGCTGAGAGCCACGACCACCTGTACCATGTGAGACCTGTAGGGCTGACTGAAAGGGCCTCGGAGGATGCCCTCTACCATAAGAGTCCCCACCTCCAGACGAGGTACCACTAAATCTACCTGCATGACGGGGCCTCTTATCTGACCCATGACCACCTCCCCGTGCAAGTGCCATCTCAACTCTACGGGCCGCATTGGCCGCCTCCTGAAAAGAAATCTCGCTCCCGGCTCCCATAGCCATCTGGAGACGGATCGACTGAATCAACCCATCAATAAACCTCCGCACCCTCTCTCTCTCGGTGGGGAGTATAACAATAGCATGGCGTGCTAGATCAATGAACCGAGTCTCATACTGGGTGACTGTCATAGTGCCCTGCTGGAGGCGCTCGAACTGCCTGCGAAGA
>NC_032000.1:27718268-27724094 GCF_001879085.1 Nicotiana attenuata | reverse complement strand
AACTCAACTCAAGCCTCTAGTATCGCTTTACCCTTCGAGTTCACCACCAAACCGCTCGAATCTAGTCACAAATGCTTGAGTGTATCAACAAATGCTAATCTAATAAATTTGAATGCATGAAAAGTAAATTTCCCAAAGTTTTACTCAAAATTTCCCAAAACGCCCCTGGGCCCACGTGGTCAAAACCCGAGGTTCGGACCAAAACCCGACTACCCATCCCCCCATGAACTCAGATATATAAGTTATTTTGGAATCGCACCTCAAATTGAGGTCCAAAACCCCCAAATTTTGAAACCCTAGTTCTACCCTAAATTCCCAAATTCCCCCATTAAAAATCTTTGTTTTGAAGTTGAAATTATGTTTAAAGATGTTAAGAAGCAAGGAAAATAAGTTAGAAATCACTTACCAATCGTTTTGAAGGAGAAGAATCGTTTGGAAAATCGCCTCTTATGTTTTGGATTTTGAAAAAAAGTGCAAAATGACTGAAAATCTTAGATTTATATACTTTGCTGAAGGACTGGCGCGGACCGCGCAAAAATGCCCCGCGGCCGCGCCGAGGAAGGGAGGAAAAATGACTCTCTGAACCTATCCAGCACGGACCGCACTGTTTTGGTGCGCGGCCGCGCTGGTTGACCTAGAGTTCACTGGCCCTCTGAACCTAGCCACGCGGACCGCGCAGAAATGCACCGCGGCCGCGCTGGGGGCCTGCAACACCTGGACCTGCAATTTCTGATACTTTTTAAGTCTAAAACCCTCCCGGGACCCACTCAAAACTCACCCGAGCCCTCGGGGCTCCAAACCCGACATACACACAACTCCAAAAATATCCTACGGACTCATCCGTGCGATCAAATCGCCCAAAACAACATCGAATTAGGCCTCAAGACCCATGATTTCCTTCCAATTTCCATGAAACATCAAATTTTACTGTTGCTAGCTCAAAACACGTCAAATGACGTCCAAATCTAACCAAACTTCACAGCAATTGCTTAACTCATATTTAAGACTTGTGCCGGGCGTCGGAACCAAAATACGAGCCCAACAGCACAGTCTTCTAACAAATAATACTTTCCAATTCTTTAATTATTTTCAGAAAATAATTTCATGTAAAAATTCATTCCTCGGACTCGGGACCTCGGAATTTGATTCCGGGCACACCCCCAAGTCTCATATTATTCTACGGACCCTCCGGGACTGTCGAATCACGAGTCCGGGTCTGTTTGCCCAAAACGTTGACCGAAGTCAAACTTAATCAATCAAAACATCAAAAAAAATTTATTATCTTTCTCGCAAATTCATCTTTAAACGTTCCGGTTACGCGCCCGGACTGCGCACACATATTCGAGGCAACCCCCAAGTGAGGTTTTCACTGTCTCAGAAATACAGAGTGAGTAGGAATACAGGTGATGACCCCTTTGGGTCGTCACATTCAGAAAACAAAGCATCTACAATCAGAATACAAATAATCTACAATTTATCTACAAACTGGGTACATTGAATTTTAATATCCCAATTCCCATTCAATTGTAGCTTAATTGGTATTTTCGACATAATTGCGTTTTTTGCAGAAGATTTTGTAGATGTTTTAGTCGTTTTGGATTTGTGAAAACAGAAAACAATGCATCTACAATCAGAATACAAGTAATCTACAATTTATCTACAAAATATCTACAAACTGGGTACATTGAATTTTAATATCCCAATTCCCATTCAATTGTAGCTTAATTGGTATTTTCGACATAATTGCATTTTTTGCAGAAGATTTTGAAGAAGTTTTAGTCGTTTTGGATTTGTGAAAACAGAAAACAATACATCTACAATCAGAATACAAATAATCTACAATTTATCTACAAAATATCTACAAACTGGGTACATTGAATTTTAATATCCCAATTCCCATTTCAATTGTAGCATAATTGGGATTGTTGACATAATTGCATTTTTCAGAAGATTTGTAGAAGTTTTAGCTTTTTTTTATTTGTGAAAACAGAAAATAAAGCATCTACAATCAGAATACAAATAATCTACAATTTATCTACAATTTCTGCAATATGTCTTCTTCTTCTTCTTCGAGTTTCAATCTGAAATTCAGTCAAAACCAAGTCTAATCTTCACCAAAACCCCTCAAAATTGAGATATAAACTCCAAACCATATTCCTGATTATTTTCAACAACACCCAATCCAAACAAATAATGATTTTTGAAAACCCAAATTTGAATTCAAAGCTTTCAAGCATTTTAATGGATGTCAATGGATTTTAAATTGAAGATATAGGATTTGCGTTTCAAATTTGATCTGAAGGTCGCGAAATCAATTAGAATATTCTGTTCCTGTTTTGTAGCGCGCCTAATTAGGAAGATTCAGCTACTAATAATTAGTATTTAATGAATGGTATAATAATTTTAGAAAAAGTGTGAACATAGCGGGTAAATTAGAAACTATGCACATATTTGGTAATAAAGTTTCATATATGGTATAAGAAGGAAAAATCTCATTATATATTGCTCATATTCACATTTTAAACTATGTTTTGTCGAAATTCAAAAAATAAGAAAACTGTCAACCAGAATATTTAATATATTAGAATAATCTATCTATATAGAATAACAAAGGCAAAACAACGTTAGGCTGCCAAGTGGAATACCCACAATGCTAACACATATAAAAAATTAAGACAACTCTCCAAGATAGTTGGAGTTTTTGTCTTCAAACTACAAATCAGCAAAATCAGTAAAATAAAGTTAATTTTAGAAATCTAAAAAACCGACAATACTCCCACGAACCTGAATTTCAATCCTCCCACGATTTTTGCTTTCCGGAATTTCCTTCCCCTTAATTAACGTGGCTATTATTAAAAAAAAAAAAGAATCCTCCACTTTCTAAGTTGGCCTATTTTACTCAACAACTACCATCTACAATTTTCAATTAGTTTTTTTATTTTTTTATACATAATTTTTTTTTTTAAAAAAAGGACGAATATTAAACTGACACATGTAAAATTTTTGGACAATTCTCCAACTTTGTTGGAGTTTCAAATCTATTTAAAAACAAGTAAAGACACGTTCTTTTTTTTTTTCAAAATTCAAAATTTCAGAATTTTTAAATTTGAAAAAAATAACTGCTCATACATGGCACAAATAAAGGACACGTTTTTTCTATCTCTGAAAAGGGAAATTGATTAAATTAAATTAGATTAAAAGAAAGAAACACCCCATGATCTCATGAAATTGCAAAATCAAGCGTACAAAAAGGATAATACAGTTAAAACTGCCGCAGAGATCAATTTCTCTTCTCTTCTTATGAACAGTTTAAAACTCATCTAATTTCATCAAATGATGACCATATCGTAGAACCATAGATTGTTCTACAATTTCCATTGATATGAATGGCAGAACATTTGTACAGATGATGACCAGGTCGAAAACAATGTCGATGACAGATTGCGATAGAAGACGACCCAATTGGTGGTTGTCAAATACAAAATATGCTTCACAGCAACAATGGGAACTAGGTCGCATTTAGCAGGTATGGAAATTTTCACTATTGGGAGCGATTCGGTGAAGTTCGTTCAACTCTCCCTTCTTCTTCTATTTCCGCTTTTTCTCCAACTCCTCTCACAATAGATGTCGGTTCTTGCTCCACCTTTGGTAACCCTCCTGTCTATTTCACTTGGTACAATCCTTATTGTCTTCATCTTACCTTACACATATGATTACAAGTTTACCCTTTTGAGTGTAGGTTGGAATAATTGAATGTGCGAAGTATTTTCTAATGTTGTTTATGTATCTTTTGCACTTAAGTGTACCTGTTTAAAGTATAAAGAGTGTCAAGTGATCTATTCAATTCATAATATACAGGAAAATTTGCAGAAGTGAGCCAAATGTGCTGGAAATAATGTAGTTCTGTGATAATTGGTGGATTAACTTCATAATATAATCTCATAGAGTATTCAAAAAGGTTTTATACCTATTTTACTTTTGTAATAATTTTATGTGTTCCTGCACTCACTGGTTTTTTTATTTTACTGAAGAATTCGATGCATAGTTGCATACAACAGTAAGGGAAAAAGTTTCAGTCTTTGGAGGTATGCTTTCAGTCATTTACATAATTTTATCTTTTTTTCCCAGCCTATTTATAGGTAAAGTTTCAAAATCTTCAGATACAGTTATTAGCTTATGTTATCCCTGAAGAGTATATCAAGGTCTTTGAATTTTCAGTGCATGGTCAAACACTCAATGATATGTCCTTAAACCATGAAAATTCATCTGCTGAGCTCGAAATACATTAAATTCACACACACTTACTAAATTAGTTGCTTTGAACTATAAACTTTTTTAGCCATACCTGATCTGATGAGTTTTATACTATATTTACCAACTGGAAGATATTAACACACTTGGTAATAACTTTTCAATAACGCCTTCAAATAATAGGTAAAATATGAAACCATAAAGACGGTGCGATCGGAAGTTTATTTACTTGAATTATATTAGAGCTCTAATAAGAACCACCGGGGGACTTGATAAAAAAAATTCTCTAATCACCAGAAATTTATTGTTTAGTTACCATAATATTCGTTCTGATTGAGATAAGGTATTTCGGAAAATATAGTAGCCATATGTGATTTTATAACCTGAACAATATTAAAATTTAAACTGATGGTGGATTTTATAACTTGAACAATATTTAAACATACAATTAGTGTGGCTACACTCCTTGGAATTCTAATGTAATGTAGACAGATGGGTAATATAGGCAAGTTATATCTGATTTATATTTGTGACGATGGTTCAGGTTCAAATCTCATCGAGCGCGCCTGTTTTAAGAAGGAGTTTTCCCATTCCTTTTTTTTTTACTAATGAAGGTCACATTTTAGTCCTTCTTTTGAAAGCCAAAAGGAACAGTCTTTCAACAGTCGTCGTTACAAGATGCAGTCTCAGTTTTATGCATCTTAGATCGGCTTGAATTGAACAGGAAGAAAAAACACAAAACGAATGAAACATAAAATTCGGGAAAAAAAAATATTTGTGGATGCCAATTCCTGGATGAGAATAATGTCTCCTCTGATCTTCGGGTCTCTACATCTGAGTTATCCTTAATTGATCTCTTCTCCAATGCTTTCTGAAAGAGAGAGAAACAAGTCAAAGTTGGTCCAATGAGAGTTTATAATTAAGTATGAAACACTGTTGACACAACTGGGATCTGCCGAGGAGTACATTTACTTAAATGTGAGGGTTGTGAACAATGGCAATATAGTATTAATAAATGACAGGGAGACTATAAAAGAGTTCTAGCTTGGCATCAATACAAAACAAGGTGTGACAATAAACAACCCACACATTTGTTTAAAGAGACCAAAGGGAACATCCCGCCCTTGGAAGGGGTTAGAGTCAAGTGGTGAGTACCTTTTTGCAAAAAGTCACGTGACTTTGTCATTTTATTCCTTCTATTGAAGTTTCTAAAAAGTCTTTAAGCTCTCCGATTATCAACTCAGGTATAGGCTGGTTCTTATCTTATCGATTGTCACAGTTTGCTCATTTGGATGTTTTTTGGCTCGGTCAAAAAAAATATTTTCGTCTTTCTTGAGCCGAGGGTCTTTCGGAAACAACTTCTTACTCCTCATAAGTAGTGGATAATGTCTGCATACACTTTATTTCGTATATTGATTTACCCATATATGGAAAATAACAAAAATAATATCATTATTTTTATGAATTGGCAGGTTCTCTACTTCTTAAATAACACAGGAACGATGTAGTATACTAATATGTGAATCAAGGAAGAGACTCATGGAATTATTCGTATAATCTCTCCTCTTTTTTTTT
>NC_032000.1:27683657-27718168 GCF_001879085.1 Nicotiana attenuata | reverse complement strand
AGGAACCCTTGGTTTGATGTAGCTTCCACTTCTTGAAGGACCATTTTCTCTCATTAGGTACTTCTTGAAGTCCTTTGTGATCATGGTAATTTCATCCTCCTCTGGATCAGCACCTTCAGTGATTCTGAATGCCATGCTCCTTTCCTTCTTAGGTGCATCCATCTTCATGGTTTTCCTTCTAAGTTCATAGGCAGTGAGATTTCCAATTAGCTCATCCAACTTAAGAGTGGCAGTGTTCTTTGATTCCTGAATAGCTGTGATTTTGCTTTCCCAAGAGATTGGCAGTACCCTTGTCAAAATCTTCTCAACTTTGTCTTCTTCAAGAATAACCCTTCCAAGAGACTTAAGTTCATTTGTCAGTGTAGTGAACCTAGTATACATCTCTTGGATAGTTTCTCCTTCCTTCATAGTAAAATTCTCATATTGAGAATACAGCAGTGTTCCTCTGGACCTCTTCACTTGAGGTGTTCCTTCATGAGCCACTTGCAAAGTGTCCCAGATTTCCTTAGCAGTGGTACAGCTTTGGATCCTGCTGTACTCATCTGGACCTAGTCCACATACAAGCCATTTCTTGGCTTTAGCATTTTTCTCCCACTTCATCAGGTCTTCAGCAGTGCAGTCAGCCCTTGTCTTTGGCACGTCCACTCCTTCAGCATTCTTCTTTGTAGTTGCTAAGAGACCATCAGTGACTATGTCCAAGAGTTCATAATCTTCTCCAATGTTGTGATCCCTCATCCTGTTTTTCCACCAAGAGTAGTAGTGGCCATTAAAGACTGGAGGCCTATTAGTGGATTGCCCTTCCCAGTTCCCAGGTGGTGCACTCATGTTGATCTTTTCCTAAGGTGTTAGCCTCTTCAAGGATAACCTGCTCTGATACCAATTGATGTTCTAAACGTCAATACCACACAAGAGGGGGGGGGTGATTTGTGTGGTACTCAATTTTTCGCTTAAATTGCTTCTGAAAGGACCTGGTTCTTCTAGGTGTACTTATTACTACTGTTTGCGGAATTAAAAGTACATAAAATAAAGAACACAGAGATTTTACGTGGAAAACACCTGGCTTAAAAGGTGAAAAAAACAATGACCTACTACTCAGTAGGATTTTCCCAAACTTCCACTAAAATCACTGAGCCAAAACTGCATTTACAAAACTCTTTGTAAACCTAAGGATTAACTCTAATCCCGTTGTGGCAACCAGCCTCTAACTGCTGCGACAACTTCAAGTTAACTCTAACTTGAATACTCAAAGTACCTAATACAATTGCTTCTAGATAAAGCTGAAAGGTACAATATGAAATACCTACTACAATTGAACTAGAAATAAAGAAAGACACATAAAACTCTTTATGGAGCTGGTTCTTCAGTCTGGTTCATGTAGCTTCTGGTTTGCACACTTGAATCACACACGAACTGCTTGCAAAAAGCCTTTCTATTTTGCTCCCAATTCACGTTTAACTTCTGCGTTTTTGTGCAACAAATTTAATGTGAGAACATCCTGCAATTTATAGAGTTAGTAGATGAAGAAATAACTAGAGTTCTGATGCAACTCTTCCTTGGTGGAAGAGTTCTAGTTGATTTTAACTTCTAACTCCTTCCCTATCTTGGATAGTGTTCTCTTTTATTAAGGACTCCTTCTCCTTATCAATTATGCAACATTTTCGATCAGGAGATATTAAATACACCAAGTTAAGCTTATCTCCTTCACGTGCATCCCACATGCTTGAATCTGCCCGTTTTTGTGAACCTGAGAGATGGACCACTGGATGGACCTGGTTCATGTCTGAGTTCCTTTGTCAGTCTTCAAAACTAACCTTTACTTGGGCCAACACCTCTTTCCTTTGACTGGCCTTTAATTTCTCGTTCAAGATTTTTCTGAGAGAGCCGGATGCTACAGTTTTTCTGGCTAACATCTTTTGCCGGTGAAATCTGGGTTTTGGGGTTTCAACTGGAGTGTTGATGATGAAGTATTAGGGGAAACAGGTGGGGGAGTTCCAGGATTGTCTTGAGGATTAGTAATGGCGGAGAATTTTTGGAAATCTTTTGGGAATTTTTAGAGAAGAAAGGGGTTTTTCAGAAGTATTTGAGAAGTGAATGGCGGTTGTGAGTGATGAGAGAAGGTGTGGAGTTTATTTAAAGAGGGATCATGATTAAGCCTGTAACGACAGCCTTTTCAGTAGTCAATTAGGAGTCTAATCAAATTAGAATTCCGGTCTCTTTAGAGATTAATGAGTGACACTAGTTTTTAGGAAACAATCCTGTTTTAGTTAGACTCCTAGGATAATGAAACTGGTTCAATGCTCAACGGATAGAATTTCTGAAAGTTTGGTGTAATTGGGACTTCTGCTCATGATTGGTAATTTTATCATTATAATTGTGCAAAGTATAGAAACATACCTGAACTTTCTCATGAGCATATACCGATGAACCAGGTTCTTCAAGTAAAACTTCTCTTGATCATGCCTCAAATGTCAAAATAGAAAAACTTTGTAAGAGATTAAAGATTCATATAAACACATGTCACAGGAGTATACTAATTAAAGTATGAGACTGAGTAAGAATTAGTCTAGATATTTACATTGAATTAAGAACTCCTAACCAATAAATTTTTTTTTCAATTTTTTTTCATTTTTCATTCTTTATTTTTTCATTGTGCATTCTGAACTGGAACTTTTAGGTGATCTTAATTATCCCTAATTCCAACCTGTTCCTTTCAAAGTTTTCTCTACTCAGTGCTTTAGTAAAGTGCTCATCTATTTGTTTATCAGTAGCACAAAATTCTATGGAAATTATCCCTTTCTCATAGTTATCTCTTAAGAAGTGGTGTCAAACATCTATGTGCTTGGTCCTTTTATGATGAACAAGGTTCTTTGTCATACTTATAGCACTAGTGTTATCACAAAATATTGGAATACACCCCACTTCAATTCCAAAGTCTACCAGCTGTTGTTTGATCCATAGCAATTGAGCACAACAAGAGGCAGCAACAACATATTCAGCCTCAGCAGTAGACAGGGCTACTGAATTTTACTTTTTGGTAGCCCATGACACTAGACATGACCCCAGGAAATGTGCCATACCTGAAGTACTTTTCCTGTCCACTAAGAAACCTGCATAATCAGCATTAGCATATCCTACCAGATCACAATTACTACCTTTGGGATACCAAAGAAACAAATCTGTGGTGCCTTTAAGATATCTCAGTATCCTCTTGACAGCAGTCAAATGTGACTCCTTTGGATTTGCCTGGAAATGAGCACAAAGTCCTACACTGAAAACAATGTCAGATCTGCTAGTAGTAAGATACAAAAGTGAACCAATCATACCCCTATACAACTTTTGATCAACTGATGAACCAGGTTCATCAACATCTAATTTAGTGGCAGTTGCAATAGGTGTATCTATTTCTTTGGAGCCCTCCGTTTTAAACTTTTTGATTAGTTCTTTTGTATGCTTCTGCTGATGGATCATGGTCACATTTGGACTTTGTTTGTTTTACAAGCCTAGGAAGAAATTTAGTTCACCCATCATACTTATTTCAAACTCACTTCCCATTAATTTTGCAAAGTCCTTACTCTGCCTATCAGTAGTGGCCCCAAATATTACGTCATCAATATATATTTGTACAACAAGGAGGTCTTTACCTTTTTCTCTTAGGAACAAAGTGCTGTCAATTTTACCTCTTTTGTACCCATGCTCCAGTAGGAATTTTGATAGTCGTTCATACCAAGCTCTTGGGGCCTGTTTGAGCCCATATAGAGCTTTGTCCAGCTTGTACACATGCTCAGGACATTCCTTGGAATTCTGGAGGTTGTTTCACAAACACTTCCTCCTTGAGGTAGCCATTTAGGAAGGCACTTTTGACATCCATCTGATGGAGGGTGAATTCCATATGTGCTGCGAAGGCAATGAGGAGTCTGATTGCCTTTAGTCTTGCAACTGGAGCAAAGGTCTCATCATAGTCAATGCCTTCCTCTTGGCTGTAGCCTTGAACCACCAGCCTTACCTTGTTTCTTGTAATAGTTCCATCTTCATCAAGTTTATTCCTGAAGACCCATTTGGTGCCAATGATTGACCTGTCCTTGGGTCTAGGAACTAGATGCCAGACTTGACTTCTTTCAAATTGTCTGAGTTCCTCCAGCATAGCATTGACCCAGTCTACATCCCGCAAAGCCTCAACAACTTTTTTAGGTTCAATAAGGGATAGAAAAGCATCAAATGCACACAGATTCTTTAATTGGGATCTAGTTTTGACTCCGGATGTTGGATCATTAATGATGTTCTCAATAGGATGAGAACTTTGATACTTGTGAGATTTCACCAACAACTGGCTTCTACTAGATGATTCTCCTGTGTTCTGTTGATGAGCAACATGTTCATGAACAGGTTCTTGTAAAGAGTTTGTTTCATTTTCTCCCTGATTAGTTCCCCTGTCAGGTTGCTCAGACAGGAAGAACCTGTTCCATCAACTGTTCCTTCTTTTGATGCTGCTTCAGTCAATTCTCTTATCAAGCCAATGGCTTCATCTTCATGTTCCTGTCTCTCAGAAAGAATGTTAGTTTTATCAAATACAACATGCACACTTTCTTCTACACACAGAGTTCTTTTATTAAATTTTTTATATGCTTTGCTATGTGAAGAATATCCCAAGAATACTCCCTCATCACTTCTAGGATCAAACTTACCTAGGGAGTCTTTTCCATTATTGTGCAGATAGCACTTGCAACCAATTGCGCTAAGGTGGGATATGTTTCGTTTTCTCCCTTAAAGTAATTCATAGGGAGTTTTCTCAACAAGAGGTCTAGTCATGCATCTATTGATTATGTAACATGCAGTGTTTACAGCCTCTGCCCAGAAGCTGTGGGGTAATTTGCTAGAGAGAAGCATGGTTCTTGCCATATCCTCAAGGGTCTTGTTCTTTCTTTTAACTACACCATTTTGTTGAGGAGTTCTAGGGGCAAAGAAGTTGTGATCTATACCATTTTCATCATAATATTCAGCAAATTTTACATTTTCAAATTCAGTTCCCTGATCAGACCTAATTGATGCAAGTCGATTTCCTAATTGTTTCTGAGTTTTTCAAACAAAGGCAGTAAACATTTCAAATGCCTCATCTTTGGATGTTAGAAATAGTACCCAGGTAAATCTAGAATAATCATCAATAAGCACCATCACATATTTCTTTCCACCTCTGCTCAAGGTTCTCATTGGACCACAAAGATCCATATGAACCAGTTCCAACGTCTTGGACGTACTTACCATTTTCTTGAATTTGAAAGATGACCTTACCTGCTTCCCCCTTGCACATGCCTCACAAACTTTGTCTTCCTTGAACCTGATATTAGGTAAACCTATCACCAAGTCATTGGAGACTAATTTGTTTAGCTGATTTAGACTGGCATGGCCAAGTCTTTTGTGCCACAAGAGGGGATCATTAACTAGCACATCTAGACAAGTGAGTTCATTTTCTGAAAGAGTTGACAAATCCACAATGTGAATATTGTTAACTCTTCTTCCCTGCAAAACAATCTTTTCAGTCGTAAGGTTAATCACAAAACATTTGGTAGAGGTGAAGGCTACAAGATTACCTCTGTCACACAGTTGTAACACACTGATTAAGCTATATTTCAAGCCATCTATCAAGTAGACATTCTCAATGGAATGAGAGTCTGTCTTACCTACCTTTCCAACCCCAATGATCTCACCTTTCTTTCAATTTCCAAAGGAGACGTTACCGCCTTTCAGGTTCTCAAGTGAAAGGGACTGGTCCTTGTTCCCAGTCATGTGTTTTGAGCAGCCACTATCCGTGTACCATATTTGGCTACTCTCTTTCACTCGAGCGTGCAAAAAGAAATCAGAGGTTAGTCTTAGGAACCCAAACTAGTTTGGGTCCCTTTCTTTGGGCAAAAGGATGAATCAGATTCTTTCTTGCCCAGCTAGGCAGTTTGTGCTTTTCTTGAACAAAAGCTTTGTTCCTTTGACTGGCCTTTTCCTTTGTATACATTCATTTTTATAATGGCCAGTCTTACCACAGTGTGTGCAGATCTTATTTACAGGAAGAGTGAGGTACTTGTCTTTGTGGTCCCATTTTGGAGCTTGAGTCCCATAGCCAAGTCCTCTTTTATTGCTACTGCGATGCTCTTGCAACCATGAGAAAGCATCAGAAGCTTTGTTCCATTTGCAAGTTCTGTTTAGTTCATGTTTTACCTTTCCTAGATCTTCTTTTAGAACCTTAATCAATTCATCTTTCTTATACAATTCATCTTTCATTTTTCCTAGATTTTCTTCTAGAGTGAGAAATGAGTGATCAGTTTTCTTCTTTCCTGTTCCTAGTTTCAGTTTTAGATTTTCTGACCTAAGTTCTAGAATACTATTGTCAAGTTCAAGAACCTGGTTCTTCAACTAAGCATTTTTGTTATCACTCTCATCAGCCCTAGATTCTAGACTTTTGCATTTTGCTTTTAGGATAACACATTCCCTAGACAAAACTTCCTTTTCATTGTTAACTATTTCAGACTCATCAATGAGGTCTAATAATAGCTCAACCTACCTCTCTTTAGACAGAAATTTAATTTTGTCCTTGAGATGCAGAATACTCACCTCTTGCTCATCATCTGATTCTCCAGTGGCCATAAGAGCTTGCTCTTCTTCAGCTTCATCTTATGAGTCTTCATCAGAGGTTTCACCCCAAGCAGCAACCATAGCCTTGGTTGAACCTTTGTTTTTCTTGGGTTGAACATGTTCCTTCTTCTTGTTTCTTCGTTCAGCCCTTTCTTTCTTCCACTCAATCTCCCATTGAGGGCAATTCTTGATCATATGGTAAGTCTTACCACACTTATAGCAGCCATCATTTGTCTGTTTCTCAGGAGCTCTTGTCTTGTTGAAGTTTGTACCTCTTGATGAACCCTTTCCTCTCATTAGGTATTTTTTGAAATCTTTAGTGATCATAGCCATCTCATCATCTTCTAGGTCTGAACCTTCTGTAATTTTGAGAGACAAACTTCTCTCCTTCTTGGGTGTATCCATCTTCCTGGTTTGCCTTCTAAGTTCATAAGCAGTAAGATTCCCAATCAGTTCATCCAGCCTGAGAGTGGCCATATTCTTGGACTCCTGAATGGCAGTGATTTTGCTTTCCCAAGCAACTGGAAGAACTCTTGTCAAGATCTTCTCAACCTTGTCTTCTTCAAGAATAACTCTTCCAAAAGACTTAAGTTCATTTGTCAGTGTAGTGAACCTTGTGTACATCTCTTGAATGGTTTCTCCATCTTTCATAGTGAAATTCTCATATTGAGAATATAGCAATGTTCCTCTGGATCTCTTCACTTGAGGTGTTCCTTCATGAGCCACTTGCAAAGTGTCCCATATCTCTTTTGCAGTAGTACAACTTTGGATCCTGCTGTATTCATCTGGACCCAGTCCACACACAAGCCATTTCTTGGCCTTAGCATTTTTCTCCCATTTTTTCAAATCTTCAGCAGTACAATGAGCCCTTGTCTTTGGCACTTCCACTCCTTCCTCATTTTTCATTGTAGTTGCCAAAGGACCATCGATGGCTATGTCCCAGAGTTCATAGTCTTCTCCTATGATGTGATCCTTCATCCTATTCTTCCACCATGAGTAATACTCTCCATTGAATAGTGGAGGCCTGACAGTGGATTGCCCTTCCCAGTTCCCAGGCGGTGCACTCAAGTTGATCTTTTCCTAAGGTGTTAGCCTCTTCAAGGATAACCCGCTCTGATACCAATTGATGTTCCAAACGTCAATACCACACAAGAGGGGGAGTAATTTGTGTGGTACCCAATTTTCGATCTAGAAGAACCTGGTTCTTCTAGGTATTCTAACTACTACCGTTTGTGGAATTAAAATACAGAAAATAAAAGAATACAAGGATTTTTACGTGGAAAACACCTGGCTCAAAAGGTGAAAAAACCACGACCTACTACTCAGTAGGATTTTCCCAAACATCCACTAAGCTCAATGAGCCAAAAATAGCATTTACAAAACTCTTGTAAACCTAAGGATTAACTCTAATCCCAGTGTGGCACACAGCCTCAACTGTTGCGACACTTTCAAGTTATTTCTAACTTGAATACTCAAAATATCTAATACAATTGCTTCTATGAAAGCTGGAAAGGTACAAGTTTTAAATCACCTACTACAATTGAACTAGAATGAGAGTAAACACAATGGAACCGGTTCTTCTATCTTGTTCAAGTAGCTGCAGGCGTGCACACTCAATCTCACATAAATTGCTTGCAAAATAGCCTTGCTCTTTTGCTCTCAATTTTGCTTAACTTCAGCGTATGTGCATACCCATAAAAGAGAACAACTCAGTTATTTATTAGATTATTAATTAGAGTTGGATTGTAACTCAATTTCTGATCCTCCATTGAGTTTGAGTCCTAGACCATCCAAACTCCAACCCTTATCCGGATGTGTTCTCTTCTTATAAGGAGACATCTTCTCCTTATCCCATATGCAATCTTTTCGATCAGGTCAGAAGATATTCAGAAGATATTGCTGCTTGATCCCCAAGGACTTATCTTCTTCACGTGCATCTCATGTGCATGGGCCATAACAACTGTGTCTCCTAAGATGGACCTGGTCCTTTACTGAGTTCATTTGTCATTCTTCAAAACTTCAACTGATCTTGGGTTAACGTACGTGTCATGCGCCTACCTCGGGGAGCGCAACCGGTGCTCAACCGAGATAACTCGGTCGAGCAAGCCTGCTAGATACTTTCTACCCGACCTTGACCATGAATAGAGTGGAGATGTACTCCATTAATTAACATTGAAATTTCATAAACAACACCAATTTCATTACCATTATCAGCTTCATTCATAATTTCCATAATATTAAAAGTTTATGGATATGATGAAAAACATGTTTGCTAAATACCAACACTTCTAGTTCGATTCCCAACATCAAATAGCACCCACAACCTGTCTACGGAGCCTTTATGTACAACAGAAGAGTAATATGGAAGTGGAGCCGATAAAGCCCTGGCTATACCTCAAAACATAAAGTACAACGTCAAATGACATGAAGCCTGGAACGGAGTAGGGCTCATGAAAATCTGTTGAATAGAGAGTAACTTCTAATGAGGATCAAAACTGCCCGCTGACGAACCACCTGCATCCAATTGAAGATGCAGCGCCCCCGGCAAAAAGGACATTAGTACATATGGAATATTACTAGTATATAAAGATAAATGTCCTCTTTCGAAATAGAATGCCAATTTAAGAAAGGGGGAAAACTATGGGAACAACAAGTCATAATCAACAATATCCAAACAAAATAATATATATATATTTTGGTGGGGAGATCAATAGCACCGATATACCACCATGTTTTTAGTATGGAGTCAGATCACGCTTGATCGGCTAGTCCATCTCCTAATGAACAATGTGGTTTGACATGTGATGCTAAAAAAAGGTGTTACTAAGAGTAGGAACCACCACGTGCGCAACATGGCATCCGATCTCCACCCGGTCGGCTAGGCCGTCTTCCCACATATGCCGTGTGGGTTGACTTCCAATTCATATCTAATACCAATCTCATCCTAATTTAGGGGAATAATCTCATCACATCAATCTCATCCCAAATAAGGGAAATAATCACAATCCACTCCTACACCGACATGTGTAGTTTTGGGTGTGGGTTGTTACAATCTACCCGTCCTCGTTTCGCTAATGATACTCCCAAAACTTTTTTTTTTGCACACAAAGGAAACAGAATACAAATACATTCACCTCATAACTTTTCACACCATATATAGATTCATTAGTACTATCAACCGCTTACAACATCATTATTTCATTGGCTCTCGTGGCCATACACATGATTCTTCTTTCATGGCACAATGGCTGTATTTCATATTCCACACATTCATCTCTTTACTTTCAAGGATCACCATCATAAACATCAACATATAGAGTATTCTGGAAAACAACAACTTTAGGTTTATTAGTAATGAAGGCTTTAAACTCAATAAATTTCTTTCACAGAAATGGAGTAAAATGATTAGCAATCGAAGTGCGAGTTAAAAATCTTAAATGAGTACCACACCAGTAATTATTGAAATAATTTTTCCTAAAAGGGTAATATACAATTTCAAATCATGAATATGTAAGATCTCAAAACACATTGGAAATATTTATAAAGGAGAGCATGGTGATTTATGATTGAAACACGAATTCAAATCGAGTACACTAGTTACAACAACCATGGCCACTTTTTATATCTCACTGTCACTTCTTTCACCTTCAACATAGTCATAGTTTATCAACAATAAGGACACTTGGAAACCGATGTTTGATATGTATATGAACAATAAGAATCCTAGCTCATCGATTTTTCTTCCACAACTTGGCATAACAACTTGCAATAAAAACGTGATTGAAATCATAATATTTCGACACATTGGTCACATATGAATACATTACGAAGGAGAACACGATGCAATAGGAGCATTCAGTACACATTTCTGGTACATATCTTTCAACGCAAGTTTATTTTGAACAGTAACATTTATACGGAATAACTCGGAACATGGGAATTAAGGCTTGGGCCAACAATACTTGAAACTTACGGGAATATCATGGAATTCGATTCCAAGAGAGAAGTTTAGCTAGCATACTTTGTTTGAGCTTTCCTTAAGTTACTACAACGTCCCAACACTTCTAGCAATATCAATCTATAGAAAGATAGCAAAAATCGAATAATAATTAGAAGGACTCTCATGGTGTAATTCTCTTAGGAATTTTGACAAACACCTATCAATCAACATAGACTAAAAGGCTCTACCATGGTAATTCCTTCCTCCCTCAACCAATTTAAACAAGAAACTACCCAAAAAATTTCATTTACCCCACATACTACAACCTATTGTCACATTCATGGCCTATTTCCAACCCCACATATTCTTAGACCTTAAAATAACTTGCATGGGTGATGTAGGAAAAGAACTTACTCGTATAGATGGTGGTCTAGTGGGTGGCTTCCGTGATTCTTGAAGATTTGTGCAAGAATGGGTGATTAGAATGCTAGGCATTCTCTTTCTCTCTCTAATATACTTTTACCTCTCTCTAAAATCACTAGAAGTTCGTTTCAAAATGAGCCCCAAAGGTTATTCATCAAAATGGGGTCGGGTTATAAAAAATAGGAAAGTGGACCCTCCGAACTCAAGTGGGTCACAGAATGGACCGCAGAATAGGTATGTAGCCCGCAAAATGGATCGCGAAAGTCATGCCAAAAACTAGGCTGGTCTGGACCGGTCTGCGATAGGTTTGCGGTCCGCAGACCACTTATGCGGTTGCAGAATGGACCGTACAATCACTCTTACAAAATTTTTCATGCCAAATCTGCGGCGGAAGTGCAAATCGAGAAATGGATATGCGATCGCAGAATGGGCCGCAAAACGACCTTCAAAATTCAACCATTTTTCTTGTCAACTATGCGACGGGTATGCGTCCTGCACAATGGATCTGCAGTCACGAATCTGACCGTATAATTGGCCCTTTGGCAAAAATTTCCACCAATACCTCGATGCATTCTTCAACCCGATTGCTTGCCGTAAAGATTAACTAATACATCCGTACACATTACCCTACAGCTGCACCATAAAACATGAATTCCTTGGCAAAATTTTACGGGGCCTTACAATACGAATTTTATATGATTCAAGTACCTTAAAAACGACCTCCTTAGAATATTAAGAAATCCTAGTTTTACCCCCAAAGTACGGGTTATAACATCTTTGATTCATTTAGCTTCCAACCCTCACGATACTTCCTTAACACTTATTTTGAACCATCATTATCTTTGTAAAGGTTCTTAAACTCTCTGCCTCATATTTATTCACTTAAGATGCATTCTAACATGAAATTACGGGGTGTAACATCCTTCCCCCCTGAGGATTATTCGTCCTCGAATGTAAAGGTGCCTTAGAGGAGAAACTAGCTCTTATGGATTTTACGGATATTTTGATGGAGTCTCTGCTACAAACAGGATTATCCCATACCTATCAATCAACTAGAAACATACCATATGACACAAATGCCATAAATAATAAACAATATCTCTTTGGCTTCACATGGCCATCAGTTTCAATGAAAATACCATAAATTGTAACTTACCTTGTGCCAATTAATTCTACTCCTAAAACTGTTGCAACACTTCAATTCTGAATATTATTTAATCATAGAATGAGTGTTAATGAAAATCATATAACATGGGCTAAGAAAACATATGATCGAGCTTCAGTCGCTTAGAACTTTCTATCTAAAACAACTGAGGATTCTTAGAATTCATTTCTTCCTCTGCTTCCCTTGCCTTTCTTTCGACGTTTTTATTCTTCCATGACATCTTATGGAGGTCACTTTCTTGGTCCCCAGCTTGTGGACCTGCCGATCTAGACTAGCAACTAGAACCTCTTCGTAAGATAGGTTCTCCGCAATTTGAACATCATGTGCTTCTGCAGTATAATTCCTAAAAAAACAAGGTATACAGACTCTAACTATGATGGTAACTTTAGCTCATAGGCTACTTATTCTCTATGGCCCAATAATCCATGGCTAAGCTGTCCTTTCTTGTCGTCACATATTTGAACATGACTTTTGATAGCTTTGGGCTATAAATAATGACTCCTGAATGAGCTTTACTTTCTCTAAAGCTTAATCAACCTAATTGGGTCAGAGCAACTCTGATTCACCTATCTCGAAACACCCAGTAGGGGATGTGAATTTAGCCTCATAAGGAGCCGTACTAATGCTGGAACGATAGTTCTCTGAAATCTAGCATGTGCACTCGTAACACTTCCTTGAGTGTCTTAATCGTGCGCTCCGCTGGGCTACCTGTTTCTCGATGAAAAGATGTACTAAGATTTGCTTGTATCCCTAGACCCTTCTAGAAGGACCTCCACAAGCTAACTGTAAACTGGGCCCCTCTTATCAGGTATAATAGCCTACGGAAAATCATATAGTTGTACTATTTCTTTAATGCATAACTTGCATAATTCTTGAATGTATAAGTAGTTCTAACTAGCAAGAATTGGGCTGACTTCTCGAGTCTATCAAAAATCACCCATATAGAGTTGAACATATGATGTGAATGAGGCAAACCTGTAATGAAATCCATATTAGTCATCTCCTACTTCCACGTCGGAATCCTTATGTTCTGAACTAGCCCATCGAGCTTCTGCTGTTCTATCTTCACTTGCTGACAATTACGAACTCAACAATATTCTTTTTTTTATATCATTCCACCAATAGATTTCTTTAATATCATGATATACCTTAGTCGGCCCTGGATTAATATAAATAATGTGCCTTTGCCCTAATATAGTGTCGAAATCCCCCAACATCTGGAACACATAATTGGCCTCGATGCCTCAAGACTCTATCTTGTATTACCTCGATGACTATGCTTTTATTCCACTATACCTTCTTATTGAACTGCAAAAGATAGGACCTTTATACTATATTTCTTCCATCTTTACTGTTAGAGATAATACTACTGTATTTTGAATCACAATATTGTCATCGTCCGGGTCTAAAAATTTAACTCTCCAAACCCATTAGTTGATATAACTTTCAACCAACTCTCTTCTCTCGACCGCTAGGTAAGCTAAACTTTCTATGGATCCACGTCTGTGGCCATCGGCTACAACATTAGCCTTTTCTGGGTGATATAATGTATCAACATCACAATACTTTAGTAGCTTCAGTCATCGCCTCTGTCTCGAGTTCAACACCTCTTGCTTGAAAATATACTAGAGGCTCTTATGATCCGTAAAGATGTCACCGTGAATAATGTATAATTCATACTACCAGACTGTGGTTAACTCTAGATCATGGTCGGATAGTTCCTCTCATACTTCCTCACAGTCGTTAATCATAAGAAATTGCCTCCCCTTGCTTATCCTGACACTTACAAAATGGATGCACTAACTTATCTTAGTTCACATACATCCCGGAGCTTCCTATATACATAATTTAAACATTACTCTTGATTCTTATCCTCTGTTCAATGGACATGGTAGGTGACGAGTTACTGTCACGACCCCCGTTTTCCTCCTTAGGATGGCGTGATGGCAACTAGTCTCTAAGACTAGGTAAGCCTAACAAACAAGAGAATATGATAGAAATAAAGACTGAAAAATGGGATATAAGCTAATAAATCTCTTAAATATCTCAAAACTGAATCATAGCTACATGCTCCCAAAGCCCGGTAAGACTCCGTCATATGCTCTACAAGAAGTACCAGAATATCAATATACATCAATGTCTGAATAAAGGATAAACAGTACTCCATCCATTACAATTTATGTGACCTAATTCCTTTTTGGTCCGTTCAAAAAAGAATGACCCCTTTCTAAATTTAGAATTAATTTAGCTTAAACTTCCAATTCTATCTTTAATGAGAAGCTTTTATAACCACACAAATACTCTGGACCCCTTTGTCTTGTTTAGGACCACACATTAAAAAAGTCTTTATTTTTTCTTAAACTTCGTGCCTAATCGAACAGGTTCACATAAATTGGAACAGAGGGAGTAATAAGATATAGCAGAGGGTGACTCCAGGTCTGCGGACGTCAGGATACCTTGAAGTCTCCAAGGATAGCAAACCAATCACTAGCATCTGGCACGAGCAAAACTACCTAGATTTGCATAAAATATGTGCAGAAGCGTAGTATAAGTAAAATCGAAGGATCCAATTTTCGGCCATCTTCGTAAGCACGTTAGTCGAAGGCTCGAGGCTACGGTCAAGATTTATGCCCGAGGGGTTCGAGACAATACAGGTCGACAACTATGAAGAAAAAGTGGGAAGTTCCCAGGGCGCATGACTAGGGCTGACAAAGCCTAGTAGGCTGGTTCAGACCCGTATCCTAGCATTAATTATCTGTATCAATCTCATATCTTTGTAATAAATGCATTTGTACCATATGGGGATTTCCCTGATATATAAGGGGGATCCTTGTCACTTTGAAAGGGATCTGATACTCAATATTCAATAGAAGAACATTCTCTCTGCTCTCTAACATAACATATTGTCTTGTTCTTATTTCTTCATTTATTGGCCATAAAGAGCCGCCATTGATTTTATCATAGCTGTTATTCGTCCATCGACTGCCCCCGGCAGAACATCAGACTCAACCTCGAGACCCCGAATAGGCAAGCTCGAGGCCCCGATTATCAGCCAATTGGTTTGGCTACCACCTTGTTCTCAAGCTCTTATCTCATTTTCTTATCTCATTTTCTTATCTCTTACTTAGCATCTATTGCCTAAACAACAAGCATAAAAATGGATCACGTATTTTTAGAACCACAAAATCAAATCTAATTGTAATTACCATTTTCAAGGTAAACAGTTTGGCGCCCACCTTGGGGATAAAAATAATAGTGATTATTTTCTTGCTGGTTTGGTACATAACGCAAGTTATCTTTCACACTTTTTCTTGTCCAAGATCTTGATTTCAGGTCAAAATGTCTAACTCAATAAACGCACGTGAAAGAAACAATCTTGAAGACCATGGAGAAAATGGTGTTGACATCCCAAGTGTTGGTGTACCACCACGAAACCCTGAGAATGCTCCAGAACCAATTCCCGTGGACGTGGTCTCGCGTAACACTCAACACGTCGAAATAAGTTCCCACACAACATGAGAATTCACCAAGAAGATCAACAAGAAGCTCAGAAAACCCCGGCTCAGGATGAACAAGGGGTTAGCCTTCATGTCATCTTCAAAATGTTGCAACCACAACAGCTGGCGATTGCTCAGTTGCAAAGCCACCAAAAGACTCCCAGCACGGTAGCTCGGGAAACGGCTCCCTTAGCCGAGCAGGTACCAGAAAGATCAAGCAATAATGGGCCGGCTGCCGACCCCGCCATTATAAAAATGCTCGAGGACCTCGCAAAAAGGGTTGAATCGGGCGAGAAGAAGATAGAAGCCAATGACAAGAAGGTAGAGATCTACAACTCTAGGGTCGATCAAATTCCGGGCGCACCCCTGGTCCTGAAGGGTGTAGATTCGAAGAAGTTCGTACAAAAGCCATTCCCACAGGAAGCTGCTCCAAAGCCCATTCCATAGAAGTTCAGGATGCCCGACCTTCCGAAGTATAACGGAACCTCGGACCCCAACGAGCACGTCACCGCTTACACTTGCGCGGTGAAAGGCAACGACCTGAGGGACGACGAGATCGAGTCCGTCCTACTAAAAAAGTTCAGAGAGATGCTTTCAAAAGGGGCGATGATGTGGTATCACAAGCTAGCCCTAAACTCGATAGATTCGCTTGCCATGCTGGCAGATTCTTTCATAAAGGCACATGCTGGTGCCATCAAAGTAGCTACCAGGAAATCCGACATTTTCAAAATCAAGCAAAGGGAGAACGAGATACTGCGAGAGTTCGTATCTCGCTTTCAAATGGAATGAATGCAACTACCACCGGCCTCCGACAACTGGGCGGTACATGCCTTCACTCAAGGTTTGAACGAGCGAAGCTCGGTAGCTTCGAAGCAGCTGAAATAGAACCTAGTTGAATATCCCGCCATGACTTGGTCGGACGTCCACAACCGATACCAATCAAAGACCAGGGTCGAAGACGACCAACTAGGAGCCCCCTCGGGCTCGGTATATCCTAACAAGCTTCTGGCGAAGGAGCCAAAGCCGAATAAAGAAAGATACCAACCATACATTGAATACCCCGCAATGACCGGAGGGCGGACTGAGGCCAGAATCCTCGGGGACTTGTTAGCAGAGCTGGATTCGACAGGCACACAGGGCCGACGGATGTGCCCCACTTGTCGGAATAGAACTTCAACGTCGATGTTTCAGACAACGTAATCGCCATCAGTAAAATCAGAGACACCAGGTGGCCAAGGCCTGTACAATTAGACCCTTCGCAAAGGAACCAAAACTTAGTATGCAAATTTCACAACACACATAGTCAGGATTGAAGATTGCCGGCAACTCCGGGAAGAAGTAGCCCGACTACTCAGCAGGGGTCACCTCCAAGAATTCCTCAGTGACCGGGCCAAAAATCAGTCCCGAGAAAGAGAGGAGACCAAGAAGAACGAAACAAATGAGCCGCAACATGTCATCCACATGATATCGGGAGGCATCGATGCTCCACAAGAACCCAAGATCAGAAGAACAAAAATATCCATCACCAGAGAAAAGTGAACTCGAGGTTACATACCCGAGGATACACTCACATTCAGCGACAAGGACATCGAGACCTTGTCTCAGCCTCACAACGACGCACTGGTAATCTCTTTCCTTGTAAATACATTTCAAATTAAACGTGTACTTGTAGATCAGGTAGCTCGGCCAATATTATAAGGTCGAGGGTGGTAGAGTAGCTCGGACTGCTCGACCAAATTGTACCTGCCTCACGAGTCCTCAACAGGTTCAACATGGCGAGCGAAACAACGAAAGGGGAAATCACCCTCCCGTTCAACGTGGCCGGTACAACTCAAAATGCCAAATTCTATGTCATCGAAGGAGATATGAGATACAACGCCTTACTCGGGAGGCCGTGGATACACTGCATGAGAGCAGTAGCATCCTCCCTCCATCAAATGATGAAATTTCCAACAAATGATGGGATAAAAATCGTGTACAGAGAGCAGCATGCAGCAAAAGAGATGTTCGCGGTGCATGATGTGGCACCAGCGCAGATACCTCCACCACCAAAGGAGCCAAAGGATAAACAAACAATAAAATAGCAAAAACAAGCTACATCCTCGGTTTAGTCCGACCGAACGAAGAAAAGGACCGTACCCCGTCCTCGTAACAAGCGATCGAAACATATCAGGGGCCGAAGCTCTGTCAGCACTAAGGTATGATCACCTCCCTTTGTCAGTTACATCTTATACTAAACTTAGTGCAAGTATCCGATCGAAACGGCCGAAGCGCTTTCCAACTCGAAGGCCTTAGGTTTCAAAAGCATGCGTTGCACTCTTTTCCTTCGATCGGGTTTTTATCCCGAGAAGGGTTTTCCCGGTAAGGATTTTAACGAGGCAACATCTATATGCTACCTAAGGAAGACTCAACAAGTATTCAAGTCTTCTCTTCAATCAACCTCGAATACTAGGGGCATCCCCCTGGAGGATCACCTTCTCGGAGAAGCCAAGATATGCTGAACACGGTCTCGATAGGAAAATAATGTACCGGGCCAAACGGTCGAACAAACCGTGTCCGTATAGAATAACCGAGCCCTTAAAAGCGAAAACATGTATACTTATACCAAGTAATCGAAGAATACATTCCATCAAAGCATTTTGCATTTCAAAAGAGTCCGCTATTTTTGCAAAAATGGCTCTAGAGCCAAAATTGTCCCGAACACTCGGGGACTGGCGTCAACAATTTAAAGCCACATGACCTCCGGGTCGGAAACTTCAAACTCACAAGCCCTCGGTGAGGCAACTCCAAGTTTACAAGAAATGGCTCCCGAGCTCGGGAATCTTCGATGAGTCGGGGACTGCCGCCAATAGCCACCCCCATCGACTTAACTCGAAGCCGTATAACCCCCGGGTCGGAGCTTTAGACTCCTGAGCCCTCAATGAGGCAACATCGAGATCACGAAACGACCCCAGAGCCAAAAACATCCCAAACACTCGGGGACTAACGTCGAAAACTCAAGACCCACATGACCTCCGGGTCAAAAACTCCAAAATCGTAAGCCCTCAATGAGGCAATACCGAGTTTACAAGTAATGGCTCCTGAGCCAAGAAACTGTCGATGACTCGGGGACTGCTGCCAATTGCCACCCCCATCGACTTATCAAAACCCGAGGCCACAAGACCGCACGCGCGCACCTTCGGTCTCCTAAGACCTATATAAGGCGATAACCATATCTGTAAGACCTCAAGCAAGGCCTGAACCACACTTGTACCAAGTGATGAAAACTGTAAGACCTCAAGCAAGGCATGAACCAGACTTGTACCAAGTGACCAAAACTGTAAGACCTCAAAGGCATGCAGAAATTCGTAAGCCCTTACAAAAGGCATAATCCCGATCTTAAAGTTAAGGCTATATATCGAACTTGTAAGACCCCTAAAAAGGGGTACCCTCGATATAGACGCCGAAACTACTTCACTCGGGAACTGAAAGGCTCCGGCCAAACACAATGACTACGGTCATAAGGCTGTACCAGCAAAACTAACGCGACTCGGGGACGCCCGGCCGTCACTATTAAATCACAGGCCTTCAATTACTTCGAAAAAACTTCGAAAAGAACCGGTTAAACGGGCGACCCTCGACATCAGGTAAAAGAGCTTCGACCGTGTCAGCTCCAAACTATAGGCTTAGAGATACTCAGCCATCGAGCCAAACCTCCCGAGGTGCTCGATCACAGCTCACAATCGAGGTTTTTGTCAAACCGTCGAAGAGTCAGGCAAATACAACTTCAAAAGTCCTTAACGAGGGTAAAATAAAGCCTACTAGAGGTCGTACCAACCCAATGCGTAAGAGGCACTATCGCCAGCCCATACTAGAGGTCGTACCGACCCAATGCGTAAGAGCCACTGTCGCCAGCCCATACTAGAGGTCGTACCGACCCAATGCGTAAGAGCCACCGTCGCCAGCCCATATAAAAGGTCGTACCGACCAAAACGCGTAAGAGCTTAAAGGCCGGCCTTAAATTCAAAAACTTGAGGGTCAAATGAGCTCGAGTCAAAACCCGACTCAAAGACTGAACCCAAAACGGTTAACTAAATATGCCTAAGGGCAAAAGCATAAGAGCTCAAACGCCGGCTTATATTAAAAGGTCGTGCCGACCAAAGCGCGTAAGAGCCTACAGGCCAACCCAATGAGCCCCAGGGCCATACTATGAATCTAAGGATTCCCTTTAAGCCAAAGACAAATTCACCCGATTAACGACTGACAAATATCAAGGCAAAAGGGAATTGTGAGCACGTGATTTTTTCACTATATGAATTACTCCCATAAATTCAAAATAAAATAATTTTTTTCATTTGTTTGCAATTTCGTGAATTTTCGTAGCATCTTTTGTTAATTGTTTGCATTTGTCTGCGCATGTTTATTTTATTTAATTAAGGAAAAATACAAAAAAATATGTTGCATTTGAATTTTAGGATTTAATTCTACATTTTAGGATTAATTAACAAATTAGTTGTTTTATAAAATGGGAAAAATCACAAAATAGTTTATTTTGCACTTTTAATTTTAATGTTGCATTTTGGCTAGTTTTTCTTTTAATTTGGTTTTTTTAATTATTTATGATAATTATTATTTAGAATTAATTAGTATTTTGATAAGCTAATTTGGTTTTATGATTTAATTTAGGATTTTACTTTCAATTTTGAAAAAAATGAGAAAGAAATTAAAAAAAAGAAGTAAAAAGAAAAGGCAAAACAAAAGAGTGATAAGTCAGATTTGGGCCAAAATAATTCGAAGTCCACTAGCCCAAACGATTTCCCCCCCCCCCCCTAAAACCCGTCAATTGAGGCCCAAACCCGCCTAAAAAATGGTCCCCCACCAAACAAACCAAACGACCTCGTTGTCATTGGGATCAACCATAGCCGTTGGATTCCAGCCACCCGACGGCTTAGAACTGGGTGTTTATTTATTATATAAGTGTCCGAATCTAGCCCACCCCCCTCTCATCGTCTCTCTCACCCTCATCTCTCCAGAGACCACTCCTGAACCCTAAGAGCCGCCACCCTTCCCCCACCGCTTCAAGGTGGCGGCACCACCGTGAATCAGCCCCAAATCGATACACTAGAACCCCTCACTCCCCTCTTTTCGAATCCATAACTCTTTTCCCTCGAATATTCCACAAGCTCTTCGAATCTTGAAACGAAATTCTAAAACCTAAAATTCCAAAAGCCTTAAAATCGAGATTTCATTAAGGATTTGGGTTCAGTTTGATTTTATTCGTGTGTTCTTGGCACGAACACACGATTAAGGTCAGACTCGGCCAAAATTTGAAGATCTGAAGGTTATTTTTCGATTGTTCACTGTCCATGACCACTTTTAGGTATTTTCCTTCATCTTATGTTGTTAATTTTATTTTTATAAATCACTTTTCATCTTCTTCTGTCTCTTCCTTTTTTATGACCTTTTGTTTTCCATTTTCTATCTCTTCAAATCATCCGTGTCTGCATGATTAGTTTCAGATTTGTGTAGTTAGTATTTGTTTTTTGATTTTTTTTTTGTGAATGCGTTTTGATCTTTCTTCATATTTGGGCCCAAATTCCATGAGTCTCTAAGACCCTGTAAATTAGCACTTGAGAGTCTTTGAACTTTTAATGTCAAGATTGGGTTCTGAAAATCAGAACGCCCAAGAAGGAATTGATTTGGGTCTATTCAGACCCATTAATTTGGGTCAATTGGAACCGGGTTCTGTCTGGCACATAAGGGTAAATAACAGAAGCTAAAAAGGGTAATTTAGGGAAATTTGGGTAGGGAATCTTTTGTTAACTGCATAGGAAGCTTCTAGGAAGTGGGATTGGGGGACTAATATGAAAAACTGATAATTAGAATAGGGGTACCTAAGCTAAAATGAAAATTAGAAAAGGTTCAAAGTGCAAAAGGTTGACCCCTTAGGCTGCCGTAAAAGCTTGCCTATAAAGGCACCTTACCTTGCATTTCAAGTCAGAGAGCTTGAGAGATAAAAAATCTGAAAAATCAGAACGGCTAGATCAGAGAGAATTAGAGATAAAATTTTGAGAAAATATAAAACGGCTACAGTTTTCTTTTACTATTTGATTGAATATTTTTTTTCTGATTTCTAAAGTTCCTAATATGCAAAAACAACTTCTGGTTCATTAGAGATTAAAAATGGATTGAAATTATAGTGGGTTGAAATCTGCTGAGTTTACTGTTGGATTGAGTTGGGATTTGGAGTATTTCAAGTTGATTTTTCTGGGTTCTGCTGAAGGTAACCTCTACTACTGCTCTGCTGACCCTCATTGTTCTTTCATTTTTAATTTCCAGGTATCTCCTTAGTCCAGAAATACTGATTGAGTGCTGGTTATATGAATTAAATGGAAATCCGATGGAATATAGGCTGTTTTGCCATAGTTTCTCTTTGTTTTTTTTCCTTACTGTTTAAATGCCATGTATTAAATTTGTAGTGGTGGATGTTAAACGAGCTGGTACTGGTATTATAAATTGGGTTTGTGTTTTAGTTGATTGTTTGGTTTCAACATTAAGCAACATGTTTAGAAGGTGTGTGAGCAGGATTGTGGACTGTTTGTATGACAAATGAACTGTGGGTTTTAACTATTCAGTTTACTTTGATTTGTGTTCTGGGTCACAGACTTTGGCTTAAGTTTCTGTCAAAAATCAGTAAGGTTTTAGTTCTATTATCTATTTGAATCCATCGGAATGTGGGTGTTTGGCTTGTGCGTGCATTAATGTTGTTTTATAAGCATGTTTTGCCCATGAACCTAAGGTTTTAGATCATGTTGGTTTATTGGGCCCCTTTGCAAGTCTCCATTTATCATGTGCATGGATTAAGCCAAATCTTGAATGAATTTGAAAAGTGCATAACTGTTCTTGTGAAGTCATTTTAAAGACTGATCTCCATAGTTCCAACATATTTGCTCATGAGCCATAATGAATTAGTGATGGTTTGATCTGAGATCATTTGGTCAAATTATTCCCTGTCAAGACAATTGTAAATATGGAAGTTAATTAGGCAATTTGTGTCCTTTAGATTCAGAAATAATTGCAAGCTTAATCCCACTTAGCTTTTAATCTAAATTAATTGTTATTTTGTAAAAATCTGGGCTTAAAGCCAGCCCAAGTAGTGAAATCAGTCTCAAGAATGAAGGCACAGCCTTGAGCTGTTTTGGTTTTGTCAATCTTTATCATGACGGGCCCACTTTGAGCCCAAAAGCTTGCAAATGCTTTTGGTTTAATGTTGACTTAGCACGTTAAAATATGACTGCCTTTAGCTTTTGTGGAGGTTCGATATGTGTATCACGGAAGATTCTATTTTTACGCATCTCATACGGACTGGGCTCGTTGGTTGGGTTTGAGTTTTTCTCAAAAAATAAAGTAATACCTTCTTTTGGTTTTCAACAAGTCCATTAGACGATATTTGAGTAATCGGAATCCTGCAGTCTTCTTTAAGCAATTAATGTTTTTTTTTGGATTAGAGGCGAGCCATATTAGATAATACAAATAGCCTATGACCCTTCGAACCTTAGTTTGAATACCCTTTTAAAATGGAATTGAGGTGCGCCGCGCCAAATAAAATTTCAAATGCGTGGCCCTCACTTAATTATTTCTTTTAAAATTCTTAGAATTCGGGGCGTGCCGTTTAGCAAATTTCCATGGCCCTCGCAAAGTTAAAAATGCGTAGTTACTTTAGGCGCGTTATTTTAATAATATTACCTTCCTAAGCTCGAGTGTGCATTTCATATGACCCAAATCCAAATCCTTGTAACGTTGAATAAAATGTGTTTCGGATTTCGGGTGCATTTCATATGACGCGATCCAAAGACATATTTTAGACGAAGTTAAATCTTCTTTAAAATAAATAAAAGCGATTTTGAAATTAAAAATGCACATAGGTTCAGAATGTTTTAAAATCAGATAATAAGCCAATAATAACAGTTGAGCGACCGTGCTAGAACCACGGAACTCGGGAATGCCTAACACCTTCTCCCGGGTTAACAGAATTCCTTACCCGAATTTCTAGTTTGCAGACTGTAATACAGAGTCAATCTTTTCCTCGACTTGGTATTTGAACCGGTGACTTGGGACACCATAAATTATCCCAAAAGGCGACTCTGAATTTTTTAATAAAATAATCCCGTTTCGATTGTCACTTTAAGTTGGAAAAAACTCCCTTATATACCCCTTTACGAGGGTGTAGTAAAAAAGGAGGTGTGACAGCTCTGGCGACTCTGCTGGGGATCGAACCCGGAATCTTTGGTTCAGGGTTCAGAATTCGAGCTTAGATAAATTGTTATATTTGGCTTTATCTGATTTTGTTACATGTTTGGGCCTAATGTGCTAAATGTTGCTTTTACCGCTTTGATATTCTGTGAACTGTATATAAACTGCTACGAAACCCATCTTCTCTCTGCGTGTGACTTCTCTTCTGTCTAGAGTCTTATCCCATTTTAGAACGAGGTTCGGACAAGTTGCAAAGCCGGTGAAGCTTCTGTATTCCCGGTACGCTGCCCCCCCTCGGCTCGAGTTGTCCGCTCGGGTAAGCCAGGTCTAGAACAATAAATCCAGGTTTTGTACCTAGTATAACAAAGCCTCATGCCAGATCCCTAGTAGGAACGCTTGTTTGCATCACGTGCATTTGACTTTGGAGACTCAACACAGGGGTTGGGTCTGTCTAGGACAGGTGTACCCGAAATGAAAAGACCATCCTGATGCATCCTGCTTGCTACTTGTGCATTTATTTGTTTCGGATTCGCATGTTGACCGGCTTATGAATGATTAGAGGAGAGTTGGAAAAGAAAAATCAATGTGAGGGCTCAAAGAGATAATTACTTATTTTGAAAAATCAGTGTCCAAAATATACTGAAACTCTGCCAAAATTCTGACAAAAATTTTCTGTTTCCCTTTCGAAAAATAGTTGGTTTTTATTTCTGTCAAATCTGCCCGAACTACGCCAGTTTGATTCTCACCGGATGTGGGATACGTAGGCAGCCCTTATCGGGTCAAACTTCCCTTTTGCAAAACTAGCTTAAAAAGAACAAAATTTTATGGTAAATAAGTAAGGTGATGCCATTCTTGTCAAAAATAGCCTAATGTCCCTAAAAGGGCGCCGAAAGGCTGTTTTTGCAAGAACATCCACCTTTGGTCATTTTTAAATTTTTTGGCTGGTTAGCGAATGCAGTCTTAAAATCTTCTTCCTCGAGGTGCTGAAAGGCCGTATTGGCAAAGCCGGATATTTTTATGAAAATTTTGAAAAAATAGTGATAACTTTTTGAGTCAAAAATGAGTCTTGATTTTTCTCCTGTTAGTTTCCTTTTGAGCCTGTTGGTTTTTATGGTAAAAATTCGGTAGGATGAGTCGTTGTAATCAAAATATTTTATTTTTATTTGAAAATCCCAAAATGTTTTATTATTTATTTTTATCCTCCAGACTACGCTCGGACTGGTTCATGCGGGGTCATGATACGTAGGCAATCTCCATAGGATTCAGCCGTAACCAAATACAAAAAGGGGAAAAGGAAAAAGAGAGGAAAAATAACAGAGAAAAGAAAAAAAAAAGAAGAGAGAAAGAAAATAAGAAAGCGTGAGAAGGAAGCAACGGCAAAATAAAAGAGGGAAATGAGAGAATAAAAACAAAGGGAAATCAAGCAAAGAAAGGCAAGAATGAAAAGGAAAAAAAGAGAGAAAAAGAGAAGTTGCAAATGGAAATAAGGAAAAGCCGGGATGACGCAAGCAACCAACCAAATGCATAATAGAAACGGTTAACTGCTTAGGTGCGTTCATTCCCCAAATGTGCGGTTGCCTATCTGTTAAACCCTGATCGCTAACAAGTTTGTTGTTGTCCTCAAGTAACAGGCAGGTGGTTAGTTTGTGTAGCATTCTGGCAACTCACCCATACAACACCCGGTCCAAAAACCAGTTGATCATGGCCAACCAGGAACTTGACGTGAGTGTTATCGATCCTTCGAGAGAGGTGGAAGAGTTGGATGTTAATGTGATGAAAAAAGAGATGTATAAGCTGAAACAACAGATGGCCGAGATGTACCAGGCCTGGGCAAAGGGGCATCCGCTACCGGTTTATCCCGCCAACCCTGCTTATATCCCACCATTGGCTCAACCTCAGGAGCCTCCTACTGTGAATTTATCTCCAGCCTTTCCCACCTACCAACAATGCTATGGCACCACTTCCCAAACACCACCAGCTCCAACACCCAAACAAGTCCCACACCCTCCTCTACCAATCACTCCTGTTTTTGTGGCACCTCCACCTGCTGCATTACACCGATCTTCCAGTGAGCCTCTGTTCCAGACTCACGACAACCTTTATTATCCCCAGAACCTACCTTCAAAGAGCCAGAACCATGTTCTTACACTCCTCATTTTGATCTCCCGGCAGAAACTGAGAAGCCACCTAAGAATCCCGAGCAAGAGGAGATGATTAGGAAAGTTAAGAGCTTGGAGCAATCTTTCAGGAATATGCAGGGGCTAGGTGGTCAAGTAAGTGTGGCGTATAAAGACCTATGTTTGTTCCCAGATGTTCAATTACCAGCAGGGTTTAAGATGCCCAAGTTTGATTTGTACGACGGGCATGATGATCCAGTGGCACATCTGAGAGGTTTTTTGTAGCAAGATGAGAGGAGCAGGCGGGAGAGATGAATTACTGATGGCGTATTTCAGTCAATGTTTAAGTGGCTCAGCTTTGGAGTGGTATACCCGACAAGATCACGGTAGGTGGTACACGTGGGACGATCTAGCCCAAGCATTCGTGCCATTTTCAGTATAATCTTGAAATTGTTCCATATCGTCTGTCATTGACGAAGATTGAGAAAAAGCTCGGCGAGAGTTTCAGAGAATATGACTTCCGTTGGAGAGATCAAGCAGCGAGGGTTAACCCTCCGATGAAAGAAAGTGAAATGGTTGACTATTTCTTGCAGGCCTTAGAGCCCACTTATTTTGGTCATTTGGTGTCAGCAATAGGAAAGTTCTTCAATGAAGTGGTAAAAATGGGGAGCATGGTAGAGGAAGGACTCAAATCTAACAAGATCATGAGTTATTCAGCAATTAAGGCGACCACCCAGGCCATTCAAAACGGTACTGGGGAAGAAGAAGAAAGAGGACGTTGCGACAATTGAGTCAAGAGCTTGGTTCGGATCCAGGGGCCCATCACCTTACTATAATCAGCCTCGACCCTACCACCAAACTTACCCCCACACTCCATATAGCCCACCACAACACTACTACCCACCGCCAGATCCCCATTTTCTGTCCATCACGCTCAAACATACACTCAACCTCCTACCCACGCACAATGGCATGTGCCAACCCCACAGAATACCTACCTAGCTCCACAAAACACCTATCTACCCCCAAGAGCTTACAGAAACCCCTTGGAACAGGTTTCCGACCAAATCAAGCCTTCAAGAATGAGAGGCCGCAGACGAAGAAGACTTTCACTCCATTGGGAGAATCATATACTAGTCTATTCCACAGGTTGAGACAGTTGGGTATGTTGAATCCGATTGAGCCTAAACTGCCAAATCCCCCTCCGAGAAATCTTGACCACTCGGTGAATTGTGAGTATTGTTCAGGTACTTCAGGGCATGACACAGAGAAATGCTGGCACTTGAAAACAGCTATTCAAGAGCTCATTGATACCCATCGGATCGAGGTTCAAGCCCCAGCGGCGCCCAATATCAACCAGAATCCGTTGCCGGCCCATCATGAGACCAATATGATCGAGATAGTGCATAAAGGAGGGGAACCTAAGAAGCCCTTGCAGACTGTAATGATGATCCGGGCCAGTGAAGTCAGGCCTAGTGAAAAGCCAACAAATGAGAAGTCAGTAATCAAGTTGAAAGGAACAGACAGTAAATCAGTTGTGGCAATTGAGAAGGAGTCCTCAAGCGGGGTTGTAGTGAAACAGGGAAAAGTAAACGTAGTGGTACCAGGGGTAGCAAACAAGCCTGTTGTAGTCGTGGAGGGTGCTCGCAGAGAGCCTGTTATTATCATACCAGTAACTCAGCTACCAATAATCAACAGCAAGGCCGTCCCTTGGAATTATGGCCGAATGACAGTAACTTACAAAGGGAAAGAGGTTAAAGAAGAAGTCTGCAAGACCCATGGATTGACTCGCTCGGGAGATGCTTTGCCCCCGAGGAGCTAAGAAAAGCCAAAAGCTCCAAAGATAACCCAGTGTTAGTGAAGAAAGCTATGACTGAAGAAGAAGCGGAAGAGTTCTTGAGGAAGATGAAAGTGCAGGACTATTCTATTGTAGAGCAGTTGAGGAAGACCCCTGCTCAGATCTCATTGCTCTCATTGTTAATCCATTCGGACGAGCACCGCCGGGCGTTGATGAAAATTTTGAACGAGGTCCACCTTCCTGACAAGATCTCTATAAACCATTTGGAAAAGATAGCAAACAATATTTTTGAGGTAAACAGAGTCACTTTTTCTGATGATGAATTGCCCATGGAGGGTACGGAGCATAACAGAGCCCTTTATCTTACGGTGAAGTGCGAGGATTCCGTGGTTACCCGGGTACTGATTGATAATGGGTCCAGCGCAAACATTTGCCCTCTCTCCACCCTGGACAAATTGAAAGTGGACAATGAAAGAATTCACAAGAACAGTATTTGCGTTTGGGGGTTCAACGGTGGAGGGAAAGATTCAGTCGGGGACATAGTGCTGGAGCTAACAATAGGGCCAGTTGAATTTACTATAGAATTTCAGGTGCTGGATGTGGCGATTTCTTACAATATTTTGCTAGGCCGACCATGGATTCATGCCGCCAAGGCATTGCCGTCTACCCTGCACCAGATGGTCAAATTTGAATGGGACAGACAGGAAATTGTGGTGCACGGAGAGGATCGTTTGTGTGCCCAGAATGATTCCATCATTCCTTTCATCGAAGTTGAAGACGACAAGGGGCCGTGGGTCTATCAGGTTTTTGACACAGTGTCAGTCGACAAAATCCCAGAAGGGGAGTGTGTTCCAGTTCCAAAAGTAGCAGCCGCATCAGTCATGGTAGCCTCCAAAATGTTGAAGAATGGTTTTGTACCTGGCAAGGGTTTGGGTGGGTCTCTGCAAGGTATCGTACAGCCGGTGTCTCTTCCCAAAAACTTGGATACCTTTGGTATGGGGTTCAAGCCTACAGCTGCAGACATAAGGCAAGCCAGAAAGTTGAAACAGAGGGCATGGGTTCTTCCAAAGCCCGGCCCACGTCTCTCCCGATCCCTTGTCAGGCCTGGTACCAAGAAACGCCTAGTAACAACAGTTCCCGGTTCTGTGGTTGGTCCTGATAAGGAGTTGCTTGAAAGGTTTGAAAAGTTGTTCGACGAGGTGAATATGGTGGAAGCTGGAGAGGGATCGAGCAAGGCGGATGTGCAATTTGTGGGGCCCAGTGCAAAGATCAACAATTGGGAAGCTACTCCTCTTCCTACTCGGAGTGAGTCTTGGTAGTCGGCTTTGATTTTTCTTTCAGTTTTAATCTGGATTATTCCAGGGTTGTAATTCAGATTCTATGTTCCGTCCGTTTGGATGTGTTAAACCTTGTTATCTTTAAATTTCAATGAAATGCAATTTCCCTTCTTTCTCATTCCTGATAGTTTTTATTTTTGTTTTTCTTTTCTTTCTTGTACAGTCCTTTTTATGCTGGTTTCAGTGACATGACATGCATGAGGAATCTCCGGCCCAGTCTTAAAAGCCAATCTAATTCTGAAATAATAATACAAGAAATTGAGTGTGATGATAAATGGGAATATGATGATGATGAGGCCTTTGAAGAGATCAGTAAGGAATTAAGCCATTTTGAAGAAAAACCCAAACCTAACCTGAGTGATACAGAAGCAATCAACTTAGGGGATCAAGATAATATCCGGGAAACTAAAATAAGTGTCCATCTTGAACCACAACTCAAAGAGGAGATAATTAAAGCACTGTTCGAATACAAAGATATTTTTGCATGGTCGTACGACGACATGCCGGGTCTGAGCACTGACTTGGTGGTTCATAAATTGCCCATCGACCCGGCATTCCCCCTGTCAAATAGAAGCTGAGGAAATTTAAAACTGATATGAGTGTGAAAATCAAAGAAGAGGTCACCAAGAAGTTTGATGCAAAGGTCATTCGGGTCACGCGGTATCCCACCTGGTTAGCCCAACGTTGTGCCTGTGCCAAAGAAGGATGGCAAGACCAGGGTGTGCGTTGATTACTGTGATCTCAACAAGGCGAGTCCAAAGGACAATTTCCCACTGCCAAACATCCACACATTGATTGATAATTGTACCAAACATGAGATTGGCTCTTTTGTGGATTGTTACGCGAGTTATCACCAGATCTTAATGGATGAGAAAGATACAGAAAAGACGGCATTCATCACGCCATGGGGGACATACTGCTATAGGGTCATGCCTTTCGGTCTGAAAAATGCTGGGGCAACTTACATGAGGGCAATGACAACCATATTCCACGACATAATATACAGGGAGATCGAGGTTTATGTGGATTATGTAATTATAAAGTGCAGGAAGCAGTCTGACCACGTCAGGGATCTGAGAAAGTTCTTCCAAAGGCTTCGCAGGTACAATCTTAAGCTCAATCCTGCAAAATGCGCTTTCGGTGTTCCATCTGGAAAATTGTTGGGATTCATAGTCATCCGTCGAGGTATTGAATTGGACCCATCAAAGATCAAAACCATCCAAGAATTGCCACCTCCGAGGAAGAAGACTGAGGTGATGAGTTTGTTAGGGAGGCTGAATTACATCAGCAGGTTTATTGCTCAGCTTACGACAACGTGTGAGCCTATCTTCAAGCTGTTAAAGAAGGATGCTGTAGTCAAGTGGACAGACGAGTGTCAAGAGGCATTTGATAAGATAAAGGAGTATTTGTCAAACCCACCAGTTTTGGTCCCACCAGAACCAGGGAGGCCTTTGATTCTGTATTTGACGGTTTTGGACAATTCGTTTGGTTGTGTATTGGGTGAGCATGACATCATCGGCAGGAAAGAGAAGGCCATATATTATCTCAGCAAGAAGTTCACATATTACAAGGTTAAGTATACTCAGCTAGAGAGAACGTGTTACGCCCTAACTTGGGTAGCACAGAAGTTGAAACATTACTTGTCATCTTATACTACTTACCTCATCTCTCGGTTGGATCCGTTGAAGTATATCTTTCAGAAGCCTATGCCCACAGGGAGGCTCGCAAAGTGGCAGATCTTGCTCACAGAATTTGACATTGTCTATGTGACCCGGACTGCGATGAAAGCTCAGGCATTGGCTGACCATTTGGCCGAGAATCCGGTGGATGAAGAATATGAACCTTTGAAGACATACTTCCCCGATGAACAGGTGATGCATGTTGATGAGTTGGACAGGTCGAAAAGCCAGGATGGAAACTTTTTTTTGATGGGGCTGCCAATATGAAAGGCATTGGGATAGGAGCGGTACTTATTTCTGAAACAGGGCAACACTACCCTGTTACGGCTCAGCTTCGTTTCTACTGTACTAACAACATGGCTGAGTATGAGGCATGTATATTGGGTTTGAGGTTGGCTGTAGACATGGGTGTCCAGGAAGTGTTGGTCATGGGGGGCTCGAACCTTCTGGTACATCAGATTCAAGGGGAATGGGAAACACGAGACTTGAAGCTTATACCGTACCGACAATGTTTGCACGATCTTTGTCAACGGTTTCAATCAATAGAGTTCAAGCACATTCCGAGGATTCATAATGAGGTTGCCGATGCTTTGGCTACCTTGGCATCAATGTTGCATCATCCAGATAAGGCTTATGTGGAACCTTTGCAGATTCAGGTCCGCGACCAGCATGCTTACTGTAATGTGGTAGAAGAAGAACTTGATGGTGCGCCTTGGTTTCATGATATCAAGGAATATATTAGGATGGGGGTGTACCCAGTACAGGCCACGGGTGATCAAAAGAGAATGATTTAACGGTTGGCAAGTGGATTTTTCTTCAATGGAGGGGTATTGTATAAAAGAACTCCGGACCTTGGGCTGTTGAGATGCATAGATGCTAGACAGGCCACAACTATCATGACCGAGGTACATTCTGGAGTCTGTGGACCGATATGAGTGGGTACGTGTTGGCAAAGAAGATTCTCCGAGCAGGCTATTATTGGCTTACGATGGAGCGGGATTGTATCAGTTTTGTGCGCAAGTGTCATCAGTGTCAAGTGCATGGAGATTTGATTCATTCTCCACCATCGGAATTGCACACCATGTCTGCACCGTGGCCTTTTGATGCGTGGGGCATGGATGTCATCGGGCCAATTGAGCCAGCAGCATCAAATGGGCACAGGTTTATTCTTGTGGCCATTGATTATTTCACTAAGTGGGTTGAGGCCAAAACATTCAAGTCTGTAACCAAGAAAACGATGGTTGATTTCGTGCAGTCAAATATCATTTGTCGGTTTGGGATACCAAAGGTGATCATTACAGACAATGGGGCTAATCTCAATAGTCATCTAATGAAAGAGGTATGTCAGCAGTTCAAGATTACACATCGCAATTCCACCCCTTACCGCCCCAAGGCAAACGGAGCAGTTAAGGCGGCCAACAAGAATATAAAGAAGATACTTCGGAAAATGGTGGAGGGTTCTAGACAGTGGCATGAAAAGCTGTCGTTTGCATTGCTGGGTTATCGCACTACTGTTCGTACTTCAGTGGGGGCGACTCCTTATTTGTTGGTGTATGGTACCGAAGCAGTGATACCCACAGAAGTGGAAATCCCATACCTTCGAATTGTCGCAGAAGCCGAAATTGATGATGATGAATGGGTCAAAACCCGCTTGGAGCAATTGAGTTTGATCGATGAGAAAAGATTGGCAGCAGTGTGTCATGGCCAATTGTATCAACAAAGAATGACAAGAGCATATAATAAGAAGGTGCGTCCACGGAAGTTTGAAGTGGGTCAACAAGTGTTGAGACGTATCCTTCCACATCAGGCTGAGGCCAAAGGCAAGTTCGCCCCAAACTGGCAAGGGCCGTTCATCGTAACTACAGTGTTGTCAAATGGTGCTTTGTATTTATCAGACATAGAAGGCAAGTGTGTAGAAATGGCCATCAATTCCGATGCGGTCAAGAGATATTATGTATGATTTTCTTTCGTTAAATTGTGTTTGTTTGTACTTGGCATGTTTTGAAGATTGGAATGAAGAAGGCATTTTGTTCTGCTATCTAAACACTTTATCCTTTGTTACCCCTTTGAGCCTTATTTATTTTCTTTCATACCCCTCTTTTGGAATCAGTAGCAGAGATCAGAAACACAAGCGTGATAGACAAGCAAAGAAAAGAAAAAAAAAAGAAAAAAAAAAGAAAACAAAAGAAAAAAGAAGAAGAAAAAGAAAAAAAAACAACAAAAAGAGAAAAGGAAGAAAGAAAAGAAAAGAAGAGAAAGTGGAAGAAAAAGAAAGGAAAAATCACAGCGACAAAGCAATTTCTATGACGTGAACTACGTTCGACCTGATTCCAGGATACGTAGGCAGCCTCACGGTTCGGTCCATCAAAGTAAAAATCCAAAAGTCCCCAAGCAAAGAAACTGGGGCGGAAGTTGTAATTGTTGTAAAAATCTGATTCTGAAAGTTGTAATTTTGAACCCATTTGAATTGTTTTGAGCCTTTAATACCCTTTATTTCTAACCCTATCCAAAAGCCCACGTTACAGTCCAAAGAAAGACCTTCTGATCAGTCTTCGAGAAATGCCAAGTCGAGCAAGTAGAAGTGATTCATGTCAGGGGAAACACTCTGGTCCGAGCGGGAAAAATAAAAATGAGAGAGTCTTATTGATGAAAACCCTCACGGGCACCGTAAGGCGCGGGAGCTGAGAGAAAGGAAAAATGAGAGAGTCTTATTGGTGAAAACCCTCACGGGCACCTTAGACGAAAGTGAGTTGAGAGATGAACAAATGAGAGAGGTTTGTAGGTGAAAACCTTTCATGGCACCGCAGGATGAACAAGGTTAAGGTTTGGGTGAAGAAATCAGGTTACGAAATCCCGGGGCAACAAGGTATGGCAACTAAGAGTTGATTGGTTGGACAGATTGGGCCGATTAATCCAAAATGCATTTCATGATCAATGGTACCAGCTGTTCCACTCAGATAAGTCTCTTTTTCTTTTTCCTTTTAGCAAGTTGTCCTGTTTTGGATTTTCTTTATCCTTAACTCTCAAGGTCATTGCATTTCATTTCTTTCGGGGTCTGTTTCTCTAAGATGTTTCAATGTCAGTCTTGTTCAAAGCAAATAAGAAAGGATTTCAAAGCTTACTATCAACTTCCAAAATTGCAAAGCACAGTGTGGCCAGAACATACCAATGATAGCAGGATGTAAAATGGGATATAGGGAGTCACCGGAAGTTTCATCGATGGAATGTCTTGGTAAATTCATGGGGATGCAAAGGTTCGGAGAGAGGGGTCAGAGATGTAAAACAACGATTTGGGTATAGAACACTCGGGTCATCCAAGGTCATGAGGTTTGAAAGTCAGTTAGAAAATCAAGCGGCTCGGGGCTAACTCGGAGAGGCAGGTCAAAGCAAAACACGGCAGCGGAGACATCTTCAGCAAGAATGCCATCAACTAACCACCACATTTTAAATTGACAAGATTTTTCTTTGATTGAAACAGGGGACGAAAATTTCGTTTGTTTCGGAGGAACTCTCTGTAGGGGAAGAGCAAGCACCAAACAGGTTTGATTGTAAACTCTCAGGACCCTCCTGGAAAATATGGCTTAGTTAAATTTCAAAACAGTCATGCATAGCATAGTTTAGCATAAAGGAATGTAAGTTGGCTTCAAAGTTTGCATATTTAAGATAGGATTCAGTTAGGAGTTTTTCAGGACTCCCCCCCCCCCC